>NC_137497.1:35676858-35941858 GCF_041902795.1 Electrophorus electricus | reverse complement strand
GCCTTTCAACACATTTTAGACATCAAGCATTTGGTCGACATGATGCCATAAAATTATTTTTTATTTAACATCACGTGGCAGAGCTCTTATCAAACACAGAAGATTCAGAAGAGGGCGGGAAGATGTGTTAAAGTACAGTCATCATCCTGAGACCTCTAGTGATTTCTCCTTGTCTTACTGGCCTTTGAGCATGTGTTGAGCTGGTGCTCATTCACATAGAAAGGGAGACAAGAGAAAGAGGTTAGACTGGGTGAACTGGGACGTGGCCCAAGGTTATTGGTTGCTCAGAGCACCATGTCGCCATACCTGTCCTACTTTGCATGCCTTATTTACAGGATCAACTCTGTTGACAAAATGCCTTAGCAAATGAACATTAATGACTATTCCCTTATCAATACATTCAAGAAAAGGCCATACAGCGCATTGAAATGCAAGATAAAATCTCACAAATTCAGTTGGAAACAAAGCTAAGGAACAAAAAATAGAGACTCTCAATTAATATACCAAAATAAATTCTTCTTCAATGCTCAAGGAGTTCTCCATTTCGATGCTCTGTTGACAAAATATCACAGTCATGTCATCACCAAGTTCACTGTCATCCTCGACTCCGGATATGTCACTACACTGACATATCTGCACAGTTTCCCTTAGCTCATTTGCAGTTTTGTAGAAGATGTCACTCAGGTAAAAGGTCATTAGGTCCTACCTGAACGCTGAGGGTCACGAGACCTCCTCTCAGAATGTTGGGAAGACTGATGGCCAGATTTTGGCAGGCAGGTCTCTGGGGAGGTCAAGCGGGAGCCTTTCCCACCTGACCTCTGTGTCCCTTCAGGGAATCACACTTGCATCTGTGCAGCTCACAGATGAAACACACATTTGTACACACGAGCATGCAAGCACACGCCACCATGCAGCTCATATGCAACAATGCGATCGAACTTCAGCGACATGAACACAACATGGACATGACGTGAATGCGTCACGACGGCGATTGCAAATTGCTGAATAGGTCACGCTGCAAGTAAGGTAACAATCATTCTGTAAATGACCACAGCGAAGAGCTCAAACACTCCATTATGAAATCTCATGCACAAGAACACTATCTAACTTCTGGGCGTTTCAGACGTGAGCTGACCGGTTCATGTTTTGTGGCACTCTTACTTGGGTTTAATGTAGATGGAATCAGATGTCATAATGACCTTAGATTATTTTTCTAACAAAATTTGGGTGTGATTATACTATGTTTGATTGCAGAGCTGATTCTGCTAGGTATAGCTGTTATTGCTGCTAGAGTATTGCTATGATTTGGTGAAACGCTCAGGATGTGATTATTGCTTGCCGATGGAGCCTATCTCAGTGATGGAATGGATCACGGCTGGTTGGCACTCGAGAAGCTGGTGTTCCAAAGCAGGTAGTGACATTGACTTAGGTAACAGTGTCGAACTGCGACAAAGTCACAACCAGCTACCTTTAACAAGCGCAATCCTGTTCAACTGACAGCAACCGCATCTCAGGAGGCGAATGATAAATTAACCTGCTTTTCTTATTTATTTTCTATAATCAACATTCTCATTTTTTCACTATTGTATTCCTTATCACCTGTTTGGTTTTCAGGGAAGACTGTTGAGTGGTTAGGTGGTAAGAGTGATCAGGCAGTGTAGTGTATTATTCCTTTCTGTTTGGAATATATAAAGAATATGTAAGTTAGAATGTGGTAGTTTCACCAAGTAAAATACTCTGATGTGTTTACAAATTAATATTATTCGGTTAGTTATTTTGTGAACGTAGCACAATGATGACTGAATGACAACAATCACGCTTGAGCTCCTCTGCAATCAAAATAGTAAATGCGCGGCGTCAAAGCAAAAACAAACAATACATTCAAATCTGATCTTACGTCATTCAATAATTAGAATCAAACTCAACCAACACGCAAGTAGAAGCCTACGCTACAGCTATAGCTTTATTTCTATTCAAGTAAATCCCTAGTCAAAGAGAACCACTTAAATTCACACCACTTTACAGAAACCCCGGTTCTTTTCATACGAGACACATTTAGTACTGATACGGATGGAAAAAACCCGATTACCAGTTAATCTGTTGTACTAAATAAAGGCATCGATGGGTTTGATATTCATAGTGGTTCTCTTTCGGGGTTTAGCTCTTCGTGGTCTTCAGTTTTGTAGGGCACTGGACATTCGGGCACGCTTGGGTAAGGTTTTAAAGCGAAAAACAAAATAGCGAGCAAGATAAAGCGATACCGGCTTTCTCTTCGGCTCAGTTTCTTTCGCGTCCGCGGAGGACGACGCAGGGCGCGCGGATCATTGAGCGCGTGAGCTATTTTTAGCCTTCCGCGGTTGGTTAGTTTTCAGCGCACGTGCAGAATGCAGCAACGACACTAAAGAAATGAGGCTCGCTCAGCCCCCCAGCCGCCACCCTCAAGGCCCACTGGGCCTGAGGTCGAGGGAAGCAGTAGCATCCTCGCTAAAAAGTGTACATTGGTACAGGCCAGGGCAATTTTATCTACATCCTATGTACATCTGCTCGCCATGCAAACATAGACACTAGTGGCAGTTGTTGGGGTCACAATTAGGGAGAGGTTGTGTGGCAGTGGTTTGAGTTACATTAAAGAAAGGGGAAGACCTAAAAGGGGGCCAAAGACATGCCCCACCCCATTCCTTAGGGGGGAGACTGGGTACCTCTGCAGCCGCTGAAGACAGAATATTTCGTTAAGATGATTCTGGCAGTCAGCTCCGAGCCCTTTAATTGAGCTGCATGCCCAGAGGTACACATTACATCAGACGTCACTGGGTGTCCGTGCCCGCTGAGCCATGGTGGTGGGGATGCACCCACAGCACACCATCCACAGTGCCTTCTGGATCTCCTGATTGCGGAAGGCATAGATGACAGGGTTGATGACGGAGTTGTAGGTGGCGGGCACCAGCGTGGCGTAGGTGTACAGGGGCGGGTAGGTGTAGTCGGCGATGAGGGAGTAGACGGTGAAGGGCATCCAACAGGCGGCGAAGGTGCCCAGGATGATGGCCAGCGTGGAGACGCCTTTGCGTGTAGTGACGTAGTGTGGTGTAGCAGCCAGGAAGTGGTGCTGCACCGCGATCTGGTGCGCGTGCCGCATGACGATCTTGCAGATCTGCACGTAAAGCTGCAGCATGAGGCCGAAGAGGAGCAGGAAGGATACGGAGAGCACGGCCACGTTATTCTTGGTGAGCGGCCGCACTACGCTACATGTCACCTCCTGGCTCAGGCAATTGACCCCTGTAACGGGCAGCAGGCCCAGGCTGAGTGACGCGCCCCACAGCAGCACCAGCATGGCGTAGGTGAAGGCGGCCGTGCGCTCTGAGTTGTATGTGAGCGCGTAGTACAACGACAGGTAGCGGTCGATGGTGATGGCCAGCAGGCTGAAGACCGAGGCAGAAAAGGAGGCCACCACCAGGCCCACAGTGAGTAGCTGGGCTGAGTCTGAGCGCAGCAGGTAGGCAAAGGTGAAGTGCAGCACCAGGCCCAGGCCAGCCAGCAGGTCGGCCAACGCCAGGCTGCCAATGAGCAGGAACATTGGCGCGCGCAGTGCCGGGTTCTGCCAGATCACCAGAACTACCAGGGCATTCTCGCAGGCTATCAGAGTGCCCGAGGTGCAAAGCACGATGTCCCAGGGGTTCACCAGCAGATCGGCAGGGGGCGGCACTGCCGGCTGTGGGGGTAGCCCCACTGGCGGGTATGCATCAGCCGTGGCGTTCTCCATGCTGCCCCCACCACTGCTGACCCAGGAAGGGTCAGGGGTCAGCCAGCTAGGGGTAACTGGGACCTCCTCGCTCATTGTACCTCCCGTCTGAAAGAAAATGTAACACATGCTCGTGGAGTATATGGCATATATGCTTTAACATAGGGGGTTTCTGATACAGGCATTCACATGAATGGAGAAAAGAGAGAAATGTTAAATGACTATAATTCAGTTACACTAACTGAGTTAAAATGAGTGATGTAGAATATCAACAATGTAGAAAAAAGAGTAAAGAAGAAAGTAATGCAAGGAAAGTTTAGTTAAACTTAAATGTACAAAAAAGACATTATAATATATTCAACAGAAGATGAGGTTAATGAAAACAAAGTTTTAAAAAACATTCTTTCCTCAAAAAAAGCAATTTGTGCCTTAATAACAGCTCCAAGGACAAGGCCTTCAGTTAAGCATTTTTATTTAAGTAACTCGTGGATTGAAATATTCTTTAGGCTATGTTTTGATTTATAATTATTTACCTATAAAGAACAGAGATATAGGACTGATTAAAATGCATGAAAAGTCAGATCACTTTGGCTTCATGCATCGTTATATTTATATGCGCTCTAATCAATTTATTGACGAGATGTTAATGACATTTCACAGTTGCTTGTTGTGAAAGTGATTAAAAATTAAACATCCGTGAGCTTGCAATGAAGAGTAATATAGACTGTAGTTTATGACTTTTTAAATAAATGATCATTATTTACGAGCATAAAGCCATTTAAACGTTTACAATATAAACAAATTTAGCGTGCTTACATTTTAATCTAATTGACAACCGCCTCTATTAGGCCTATTTGGTTCATGCAATTGTGACAAACTTGCAAGTTGATGCTACTAAGTGAGTCTGTTTGCCACACCTGATTATTGCTTTAAATCAAGCGGCTTGTATTTGGAGACTTTGAATCTCAGACTAAACGTGCAAAACAATAAACCAGTGCAGTATGAACTGCTATGCGACGTTTTCATATTGCGGTTGTGATGCCGACGCAGTCTTGCTGAAATGAATTAAAACGTGAACTGGGATTAAGAAACTATTATACGGCCTAATAATATAATCCATACGACTGTAATTAATAACCTACCGTTAGAATTATTACTATCATTAGGCCTATTGCTATCGCTGTTGTAATAACACCCTTTACTCTTCCAAACTGAGCTTGTTACGTGCGAACCCTATTAAACCTAATATTGTATAATAAGTGACATGAAACGAAATCAGGCCTGTGTCACACTATTGAAATATCCTACCACTAGGGCCTATCATTACATTGCACTTACGAACAGTCAGTGATACATTTAGATTAAAAAAAAAAAAAAGTCCACTTATCAAGGAAAGGTTGTATTTCCCTGAATCTCTATACTTTAATATCAATACAATATATGCAGCCTGTACGAAACAACAGTTAATGCTCTCTTGAACCATAGAGTTATACATATTTTCGGTTTTATTTTTCGTTTATATCTGTAAAATTATTATTTCATACTATTTACACAGGGCGGAAAGGACAGGTCTTGTGGAGACGTGTACAGACAGAGACGGTTTCTTTTCACAAAAAGATAGCATTTGCACCTCTGAAGGCCAGCATCAGTAACATTTCATAATAGCCCATCCTAAAGCACAGCTCCGCGCCACCCTGCACCGCACTGCAACCGTGTAATGATCAGTATAAAAAGACCCGCACTGCTGCGTCGCTTAAAGCCTCCTTTTTACGGCTATCCGTTTGACCTGGGGAATCAAGCACTCAGTGTGTCTGGTCGCCAAACGCCGTCTAAAAGCGCTAGGCGTTCATTCATTTTCTTAAAAAAGAAGGCTCCCCCATTCATTAAGCCCTCTCTGTGTTCCAATCAGGGGTCTACCCTACCTTGGCTCTTGGAGGTGAGGCGCCCGTTTAGATGTACTCGCGACCTTGCTGTCTTTCCATGTTACTGACAGAGATGGATGCAGGTGCAGCGAGTGGCAGAAACGCTGATGCCGTATTTGGTAAATCTTTCCTTTGCTAGGCAGCTACAGCCAGAAGCGATAGCCGCTCTTCGTTGTCTGCACGAGCATCGTCGCCGACTGCGGATGCCGAAGAGGCAGGGAGGGGTAACACTGGATTTCCAGAGCGGCCCGATTCGGTAACAGCGACCGTCACCTTATAGTTAGAGGATGAACCCGCAGTCATGCAGCCAAGGTGTCTGCAAGGTTGCTGAAAGACGGAGGCTCGAGAAGTGACGCGCATTCTCTCAGTGGTCCATGTGGCAGCGGTGGGGCTTGGAGGGTTGTCAATCACATTCTATTCATCCCAGTGACACTCTCGACTTGTTAAATACATTTTGCTAGTAATATTAAAATCTCATTCTACCTGTGGCAATACTGATGTGTCTGATTTTGAAATTACGGAATCGGGATTTCTTACATTATTTCTTATACGTTTTCTATAGGGCTCGTCTGCAGTTGGTATTATTTAACGTGCTATTTGGACTACGTGTATGAGGAGTCGTTTTGCTAAAGTGTCAGATTGCCTCTTTCTTGCAAGTTGTTCACTTCACTGCTCCCCTTTGACTGCTATTCTAGGCACTTGCTATTAACAGCGTACTGATCTGTGTCACCCCCCCCCCCGTTTTTTTCACCCGTTTTTCTCCCGTTTTCCTCCATCCTCTGTAACCCTTAGATGTCCTGCATTGATCTGCACCCTTCTCTTTAGACTCATTTCACACCACCAGACATGTCATCTCCATACCTTTCGAAATGTGTATAAAGCAATAAACATCTAAAACCATCCTGCACGATCTTGTGCACCCTACAGCCCGCATTTAATTTCAACGTATTTGATTAATTGACCAATCACAACACATTACAACTCTCAATCTACATTCCACTGAAACGACAAAGGCGAATTGATTGAACCTCTAACAAGCAGTGGGTGGAGCCACTGTGAACTCCAAGTGGCCATTTAGAGGACTTGATACGGATGAGTGATTAACGAACAAGCCATTCAGAAAAGAGTACTGGATCCGTAAAGCGATGCAGGTCACTTATGTCCTGCACTCAGGGGCTGGAAACCTAAACCTAAAACGGGGATGGAACCCAGCATTGGGTCGTGGTTATGCTTTAAAAACAATTGCATGACCAAAGGGACTCATTTGAAATCACAGGAGCCACACTCCCTTTTAGCCACTTTTGACTCAAGATAGTTTACCCTAAGATATATAGTACACCTCACATAAATTATACATAAAACTAGATTGAGTGGGGTAAATCCAATTCTAATTAGCAATTTATTCATATCTTCTCATTAATTGGGGGATATAAATGTCTTGATCTATACACTTTATTTCTTTTTCTTTAAAACAGAAAATTATTTCACAACAGGCTGTCTCAAGCAAACCCTCACATAAACCTGCCAACACCTACAAAACTGTATCAAAAGTGCACCATAGTGTTATACATATTTCAGTTTCAATCTTTGTTTTCACCTATATCAGTATTATTATTATTATAATTTTATAATATTTATACAAATACCACTCTGTACAAGGTAGAAATACATAACCCACAAAGCCCCATATTTTGAGCTTATAGCCCCTCCCCTCTCTTTAGGACACACCCCTATTTCCCCATGCACAAGCCTTTGGTCAAATCAAACATAGGCTTATTAAGGTTGCAGCATGGACAGTAGATGCCTGTCATATCATACAAGCTGTTACATTTAACACATTTCTGCTTTATAACAACTCAGCCAGTGTGATGAAATAATCTCACAATGTACACACAGCCTTCACATAATGTTCAGACAACCCTGCAGCTGCATCGTGTCCAGACTGCCATTCAGACTTGGTAGGGGAAGGCTGGGACAGGCGGGGTGGGGGTGGGGGTGGGGGGTGGGGAGTGGGGAGTGGGGGTGGGGCAGGGCTTGGCAGAGCTGCAGTAACTGAGCCAGCCTGCACAGGTGGGATGCAACAGGACTGTGAATGCGGGCAGGCCTGTTCCCCAGGTGTCCATGAGGGGGCACTCCTCTGAACAATCTCAGTCTCTGGACTGGTAGAACAAAATATAGCCTGACTCAGAGTTCTTGGAGATTTCCGAGGTAAGCCCATAGAACTCTTCTATTGCCTGGGCATCAATCTTCTGCAGGAAGAAACAAAACAAAATCCACTGTAAACAATGAAGCATAGACTGTTTTGTATGCTGATTTTAAATATTTGATCTTCTCAATTTGGTGCCTTTAGTTGTAATTAGGTAAAACAACTTACCTCTACAATGTCATCATCAAACAGCAGCCAGAAGTCATGACTCTTTACAATAGCAATGTAGTGTCCACGATTTGGACCACTGTCAACACAATCAGAAAAAGATACTGTTATGCATCAGGAAGTTGAAACAGGCTCAATAAGCCTGAATTTGTCTCTGAAAGTCATCATTATCATAGAAGCCTTGCTGCAGCCCCCAAAACTAACCTTCCACAATGCACCACCACTGCAACAAGATCGTAAAGCCTCTCAGGATTGGTTGCATCTCCAGATGTGTTGAAGAGGCGGAGCTCCAAAGGGAAGACCACACGGTAGCTTAGCTTAGTATAGCGCTGCAGCTGTTCCATGTACTTAAATCTCTTTAGATGTAGTGCTAAGATCATGGGTAGCTTTTTTACTCTCATCCTACAAACACACACACACACAAACACACACACACACAAACATACACAGATTTAGTATATACACAGGCATATGAAAGAAATATTTTTTGTTCTCAATCCAACAGAATTTAACATAATGCACAGATCCTCAGTATTGGTCAGTGAAGCTTTTCCAGGACATATTTTCAGAGCAGCTATTCTCACCTTTTGTGTGCCTCCTGTTTACTTCGGCATTCCTCACAGTAGTATTTATATTCACTGCACAGGGTCTCTGTGTTACTGAAACCCCTGCAGAGGAAAAAAAAGAGGATGTGTGTCCTATAGTTAATATGCTGCTGGGGCAAACAGTAGGTACCTTCAGCATACATGTATGTATGAGGGTATGTTTGTGTCTACCAAAAAACAAAGACAGACCTGAGGCAGTGCGTGATTGAAGTGTTTTGCTCCACATCAACGGATAAATCCAAGAAGTCCTCATCTTTGCTGCTTATCTGTGGAAGAGAACAGAATCCTCAGGAAATACTTTAGAAGACTACACTACCCATGTACGCATTCAACCAATTCACAAGACATGTGCCAGGCATTACCGTTTCGCAAGTGAGGCAGCGCGTCTCATTTGTCAGTGTGCCCTGGAAGATCTCATGTACCCAGGTGGTGGAAGGCGGGGCACCATTATTCTTCTGTGAGTCAAGCGTGCCATTGGCTAGTTTGCCATTCTGTTTGTCCTGCTTTCTCTCCTCCTGAAGCAGGTCTGCGATAGTGTTTAGCAAGTAGTTGAGGAACTCATGTGCATCCTGCTGCATGTAGTTATCGAAGAGTTCTAAAGGGGGAGGGCAGGAAGCAGAGCGTTGCTGATAAGACTTTATAATGCAATTACAAAAACCTTGACTGGTTGATTGACCTGCACAAAGAAACTGCCTCAAGGTGTTCCAGGACAGCATAACTAAATGCCTGCTGATGGTACTCTCAGTGTCTTTTCACAACCATGACACCAAGCCTTTCAAAACAAAAAAGCCACCACAGCTTGATGTAATGAAAACACTTCAGCATTATACAAATGGCTATTGTGTCACAAACCGCTGCAAAACTCTTGGAAGCACTCCATTAACTGCTAATAAACCATGCACATGCTCTCATGGCCTCATATGTTTGGTTTTTTTCCTCCTAGCTTTGTCCAGTCATTATTCCACCCTCTGCTTGCTCTCCTGAAAAGTTAACCGTCTCCCTCACCGTTTTCTTTCCGAAGTCTTGTGATGAACTTCTTTGGTGGGATGACGCCTACTCTCCTCTTCTGGTTAGCAATGCTGTGGAACAGGTCGGCCAGACAGGTGAGCAGGTTCTCTTTGCGGCGCGGCTGGCTCCGGTACGCAAGGATCTTCTCACGGAAGGGCCGGCAGAAGTAAAGTGCCTGAAGCACTGAATTGCAGTAGCAGGTGTTCCCGAACTATGGGCCAATATCCAGAAGTTAACAAATGACAGTGAGAGTATTCAATGCAGTGAAAGCCCAACAGGTGAATATGTAGACATCTTTCGCTTACATTGACCAGTCCAAAATAGTGCTCGTTGACTGGGAACTGTTCCGAGCCAATCTCTTTCTCCAAAGTGGAGGCATTGGCGCCCTGAAACATAAACAAAAGCTTGACTCTTGCTTGAGGAGAGCTTCAACCAAGTTCTGATTGGTCCAGTATTACAGCCAGTAAAATATTCTTTTAAAATAATCAGTTTTCAGAACCAGTAGAAAACAGTAGTAGGTGAGGTCAGTGCATGGGCTATTAAGTCCAAACTAAAAGGCTGTAAAATGTTGGATAAAAATCTAAACCAATGAACAACAACCATGCTTTTCTCTATTTTTTACTTGAAGCAATTGACACAGGGCATGGCATGTGTCATCTCTGTTTTCTGTTTCTAATAAATACAGATGTCTCCTCCATAATTTCCACTGCAAACTCCGCCTTCACTGAGGTTGCCTGTGAGTGGTGACACAAACACCTTACAGTATGGTCTGCAAAGCAAAACGAAAACTTGTCAGCTGCATCAAACCAAACGTTGTATTGCAGCTGGATTGCATATAACGTTACAGGATCGAGAAACTTCAAACGAATGATGTCACCTTGCTGCGCTTCGGCAACAAACAGAGCCAACATTTTTATGCGATAAACGCAATTGCTGTGTGTTGCCTTGACCAGAAGTAGCAGCAGATTATTAACGCATTACTGATATAGGTAACCTTTTGCCACAGTACGTCTCACAAAAATACTGCTATAGTCACGTATTCCGCGTAAATGACCATTTAAATGAAAGCCTGTAATAAACTGACAGCAGAATTCTGTCATTCAGTTGTCATTGCTAGCTATCTCCATTTTATGCTAATATAATCTACATCTTAGTCTGAAAGACGTTTCGCGAGCATAAACCGCAGACCACTGCTGTGGGGTTGCTGGGTTAATCAAATCACAGGTGTCCAAAATCACGAGTTATCAAATGGTGGAATTAAACAATTATCTTGCACCTCTGGCTTGGCTCAGTAGCTAATTATTAGGCCTACGGAAACATCCCCAGTTAGCTAGCTAGCGCACAAGAAGACAGCTCTCAACTGCAACCAAGTAAAACTAGCACCCAGAGAGACAAATCGTTCAAACCTTTCAGAAAACCAACGAAACATTGCGAACTAAACACACGACTGAAAAAAGACGACGATTTAGATTAGATTTACTTACCATGGTACAAAAAGAGGCAAATTTAGAAACTGTCATTAGGATTTCCATTCGCCCAGCGCCATCTTCCACCCAATCACCGCGCGGAGGCGAAAAGGAGTCCCTCGTGAGGACAGAGCTCGAGCGTAGCGATGGCCATTCCACTGGGTCTTAGTGCCAGGAAATGATCACAGCGCATTCAGAAGCTCACATCTGGCCACCTGTATGATTTAATAACGTGTTCTCCTGTCATATTTGGGGACTTTGGTCGTTCGCAGTTAAATTATGCTTTGAATTGTATGAAAAAAACCTCAGAGTTGATTCTTGACACTACGGATAGATGTAAATGCCTATTGATGTATTGGAAAAGGTGTCTTTACAACGGTTTTGCACTTAGTTATTATTATCACGGACGACAGCATTCCCAAAACATTTTAGCTCGTTTTATTCAACACGGTCACACCACAGCCAAACTAGATACTAGTTTTATTCAGGCAATCAATGTGCTCTCCTACTTTCCTGCTTAGAAGGACGCGTCACTGGACCCCTACACTCTCTTTCCGCCGTACCCGCCATCTTGCGTGCAACCGGGGGTAAGAAGTACTCCCGTAATTGTTCTATTAAACATAGTTTTGAGTTGGTGTATGAAGCCACAATGTTAATAAAGTTTGAATATTAAACATTAAGTATATTAATTTGTCGGGGATCGCGTTTTAACGTCTCGTTTAAGTGTCTTTCAATGCACCAAATTGCTTGGGCCGTGTGATGTTGGCGTGGCTGCCCATGTGGGTTACGCGATGTAATAAGCAAGATCTTGGCATTGGTCTCAAAAATGTATCTAAGATTCGGGTCAAGCTCTTGAGATGTACGTGTTATCTGGTTCACTGTGCTAGCTGTTTAAAGATGGCATACTGGCGGTTAGCTATGTTCTAAGGATGACAAGTGCTCCAACAAGCTAACCAGCTATCTATCTTAGCCTTAGCTAAGCTAACGGGACCCGGCCTGTGTAAGCCAGCTAACCTGAGAGTCGCTTGGTAGTCAGTATTGGTGTTCTGTAATTCTGTGCTGTTTTGCTCTAAACAGTACTTGGAGTAGTTCAGCTGCAATAAACATTCTAAAACTGAGGCTGCTGCGCATGTTGATCTTTGCATTCTCGCTCTTAAATAGCTAGTGAACTGCCCTCATAAGTAATCCGTTGTTAATGTGTCTGTACTGTCTATTATAATTCAGTAATTAGGCACCATGACGAATACAAAAGGCAAGAGGAGGGGAACCAGGTATATGTTTGCCAGGCCCTTCCGTAAGCATGGTGAGTTTCTTAAACTTTTCGCTCAAGCTCAGTTGCTCCTTTTGATGTGATTGCATGCACAGTTGAATGAGATTTAAATCATGTTGGGGCAGAAATAACTTTTGTTTGTTTTTTTGCCTCTGTTTGCTGTAGGCCCAGTTCCGCTGTCTACTTACATGCGCATCTACAAGAAAGGAGACATTGTTGATATAAAGGTAAGGAAACTTAATGTTGCTGTTTAACCCCCCCCCCCCCCCAACAATAACAGACAAATTCTGCATCTCTGACATTAATGTATACTCTTGTAATAGGGCACAGGAACTGTTCAGAAGGGCATGCCCCATAAGTGCTACCATGGCAAAACGGGTCGTGTTTACAATGTCACACAGCATGCTGTAGGCATCATCGTCAACAAGCAGGTCAAGTAAGTGCAACTTCAAAGAGGATCTGAGTGCTGTGTGTAGCAGTTTGGTGGTTGGTATCGTTTGTGTTTTGTGACACCGCAGAGAGTTTCCAGTGTTGCAGCTTTTTGAATTCTAATAGACGTACCATCTAGCTAATGCTAGTCATGCTGGATTTCACCCAGCACACCCCATCTTCACTTTGCCATAAGGGCTGCCCTGTGTCTTGTGTGGTCATTCGTTTGGGGAAGAGCAGTCAACCTTATGCACCCTGGTCAGACTGCTTTGTGTCTTTTCCAGATTGTCAATAAGGTCACACTTAAGGTCCATCAAGCATGAAGAACTGTACCTGGGATGTCTTCCCTCTGACTCTTTAATTTTATCCTTCCAAGGGGCAAGATCCTTGCCAAGAGGATTAATGTGCGCATCGAGCACATCAAGCACTCGAAGAGCAGAGACAGCTTCCTGCAGCGCGTCAAGGAAAATGAGAAGAGAAAGATGGAGGCCAAACAGCAGAACACCTGGGTGGAGCTGAAGCGGCAGGTACGACAAACCAGGTTTACTGACTTAGGACTCGGATCTAAGCAGTATGGACTAAAGGCTAATTTGGCATGGCATGCCTTATAAAAATAAACACTGGTTGGTGGAATTCGTGACTGAATTAAAAAGACTGCAGTTCTGTTGCATAGCTGTAGGTGCCCTCTTTCAAGCTTAATCTGAGTTTATGCAAATTGCACTTTTTAGACATCCATCCTGAATTTATTTATATAAAATATATATAATATTTATTTCTGAAGCGGTATTAATATTGCCCATCTCAAAGTAGTGGCAGTAGTTGTCCATTTTGTCATCATTTGTCTTGGTTTTTCTGTCAATCAGTGCGATGTTGAGGACTTGGCATAGCCCTTTCAGAAAAGTTGTATCCTATAACTTTGTTACTGGTATGACGTGGCTTGCTGGCTCATCTACATGATGGCTTACGTGTTATGTTTCTGTGCTTTGTTCATCCCCTTCCTCTGTTGTCACTATAGCCGGCAGCACCTCGCCTAGCTCACTTTGTCAGCACCAAGAACAACGTGCCCCAGCTGTTGGAGCCCATCCCCTACGAGTTTATGGCATAAGTCTGCCGACCCATTAAAGTTCTTTCCACACGATGCCTGTCTGGAGATGGCTTTTTGCACTTCTGTGACTGTTTACATGATGATTATTACTGATTTTATTACTCATGGAAGTAAGAACATATTTGCACATTTCACATAAAGGTGGTGTATAAACTACCAGTTGATGGCTCATCTCAAGGGATCACTCCATATGATGCTGACACCTTAAGGCCTTCACAAAAACGGCCACAGTCCAAGTCTGTCTTAGCAATAGTAGTTTAAGTAGACGAGGGAAGCTTTCATAACGAGAAAATACCGAAGCTGAAAATGTGACAAGTCTAAGTGCAGATGTATTCAAAGTTTGAAGGAGGAGCAGTTGTAAATTTTCTGAAACCAGTTGTTGATTATATTGGAAAACCCAACCCACAACTGAATTCATGGGAAATCAAAGTGGTAAGACGTGGTAACTAACATTAGCAAACTAGCTAGTAGCTATCTTACGACTTCTGTTTTAACACAGCACTTTAGTATGTGCTGAATGGTTGGTCTGAGTGCCACGTCCTCTGGCTGCTATCCTTGAGCCTCTGCAGGCCACACCATGTGGCTGCCGAAAACCAACAAAAAGGACGGTGAGCAAATCAAAACTGGTTCACAATCAACTACATTATTCGGTCAAAACGCCAGCATTATTGAGTTTGAAAGGACATGGCTAGCTAGTATAGCATTTCATTGTCTACCGGTGAATTCTCCCTTGGTGTTAATGTACTCACAACAATCCTCGCTAGTTATAGCTACTGTGAATATAAATCTCTCGAATACATACTGTAATTCTTTATGTCCGCTTCTCTCTGACATTTTAGAACTACATTTGCTATTGTTTCATTTGGAATATCTGACTAGAGTTGATAACCTAGCTAGCGTTAGCTATCAGGTACTGCAGCCACTAGCTTAAGTTTGTAAAAACAATACCAAAAACTCCCATGTACGGGTCCTAAAACAACCATTTTCTCCATATATTTCTACCCAGTATTTCTACGATTTTAACCATTAATAATACAGTAAACGTCTAATTGAACGCCCTTATGAGGTTATTTTATATCGCACACACTAGGGGGCGCTGTTAGATAACCAGTTGCTTTTGTGGTTTTTCAATAGCAGAAACGGATTGATGGTATAGTTTTGCTTAGTTAGTAGTTGTACTGAAAATCAGACTATGAAAAATGCAACAGAATATCAAAATTTGTCATTATTAGCCTAGTAAATTGGAATAGCCTTTCAACCAAATTACACTTTGTGTGATGTGAAATAAGCAAACCAAACGCTTCAAATACATTTGATGTTTAGGACTGAAGTGCATGTAGATTTTGTTTCCTACCGTATGTCCGTAAAATGATTCTTGAAATGAAACTGAATGTTACCTTGCTAAGGAAGATGGTTTATCTGCTGGTTTAAAAGGAAAAAAACAACAACTTATCTACTGGTTTAAAAGAAAAACTGCTTATCTGTTGGTTTAAAAGGACTCAAGTAAAATGAGAAAGTCCAATACAGTCATTAACCCATTAGTCAATTAGCCGCTAAATTCCTTAAGACATCACCACCACAGATGTGTATTAACCACTGATCTATAATAAAGAACTTTATTGGCTAGGTACTCGCGATTAATAGTACTATTGATGGCCTGTGTAACGTTTATCAGTTTAATTTTCAGACTTGTCGAGAATAAAAAAAAATTGAAAATTTCTATTTTTTTTTAATTTGTAAAATAAATGAAAATTGGTTTGAATTCGTTTTTCCAATTTTCTGGTGTTTAATTTTTGCTCCTTAGAATATGAATTTCTGCGGGGGGGGAAAAAAGACTGGTCAATATTAAGATCTTCCAGGAACGCGAATTGTAATAGAAAGTGGAAGTACTATAGCGCGGGGGGCACACTTGTGCTTGTGATTGGTCGATGAGGCCGCACGTCATTGCGAGCGGACCTATAAGAGAGGGGGAACACTATTTCTATTTCTTAGTGGTCAGTCAGGCTGGGAGGCAGAATGAATGAATAATAAAGTTTGGATGGATGGCTAGATAGATAGATAGATAGATAGATGAAATAAGTATAATCTATAAGCAGTCCAATGATGGAGGAGTATTGTAGATTACATTTTAAATGCATTTACATCTCATCGAGGTTTTTTTTAAATACTACTTGCTGCATTACCACAGCTCCCTCACATGATCCCTCAGGTTCTGTGAGTTTGGTGATATTTGGTGACAGTTGTGTTTACGTTTGATGTCCGCCCTTGATGAATATGAAGATTCGCTTTTTGGTTGAAAGGCAGGATATTATGTGCAGAGAACTAGACTATATATTCTACAGACACAATATGGGCTTGGAAGAGGCACAAGTACTTAATCGATTTACCAGTTCTGTGCGGTGCCAGATTTTCATCACTTTCACCATTCGAGACCTGGAAGAGATGGTGAGGATGTTTTAGTTTCATCAGCTGTGAACAGAAAGGTTCCATGTGCGGCAGGAATTATATCTGGAACATTGAGAGCTGCTGGCTTTAGGCTGGGTGAAAGGAACATCAGACGTGCACTGGCTGAAATGACCCCTGTTTGTTCCCAAATGAGGAGGGAAGGCACATAGAGGCAAACATCCACGTGTACTATGCTGAGTATGCTGGTCACAAATTACACATGCGCCAAAATTCTTAGTACTCTGAAGGTGAAAATTCTTGTCCAGCACAACCTCAACACCATCCACGTCGTTGTCTTTCCTGACCAATCACAAGCAGACGTGGTGTTCACCCCCACACCGGTCCCCGATGGTATAGTCCTTCCACTTTCTGTTACAATACGCAAACAAGGAAAATCATAACATTGAACAAGGAGTCATTTCTTTTCGAAATTTATGTTCTACAGAGCAAAACAATAAACACCAGAAAATTGGAAAAATGAATGAAAACACATTTTTTTATTTTACCAAACGAAGAATTAAATAATTAAGTTTAATCTCGACAAGTCTCAACTGATAAACGTTAGACAGAGCTACTGAATAACTGATTAATTTAACATTATGTGTAAATATTTTTAAAGTATTTTTTCTCATCTAATATATAATATAATCCTGTAAGTAACTGGATGGTGACTATTTTTATATTGGCTCTTAAATCCTCTATGCTCTATGCTCTTATCATTAAAGTCAACTTCGAGGGTATTTACATCTGTATAGTATTGAGGCACATAGGAATCACGGTTCTTTTCTACACAGACATCCTCTCAGATCAGAAGACCATAACTAAACCCTTCAACCTTGTCACTGTTTCGTCTGAAATCCAGTGTGTTTTAATACAGAACCACAACCACAAAAATTATTTTCAAATTAATTGTACACTGTAGACAATGTAGAGAAATACACTTTTTGAGTCATGTTTGTAAGTCTTTTTTGAAAAACAGATTCTAACCAAAACATCTTGTAATATTTTCTGATATGTTTGCTTGTTACATGGACACACTTCAGGCATGAATATCTAATGCTATTTGCACAATAGGGCTTCGTGTGTGTGCACAGTTGTATGTCATGTGGTTTGGTGTGTGTGTGTAAGGTCCACCTCTCTCTATGTTGACATGTGCTATGTAATCAAAGTGGTTGAATGGCTGACTGGATATCTGACAAATATGTTATCTCGTTCTACCTCAGTCCTCAGTACTTTACCCAATATTTACTTCAATTAGGGTCAGTTTCCTGAGATAGGAGTAACGTGTGTGTGTGTGTGTGTGTGTGTGTGTGTGTGTGTGTGTGTATGAGAGGGAGAGAGAAACAGAACTTATTTAGTAATGTTCTCACAGTGTTGATTATTGACTTTTTCATTTCATATTGAACCCATAATACCCTATGCTTATGGCTACAGAATTGCTATTGTATCTCAGTTAATGAGACACACATAGCTCAAACCTTAATAAAGTTTTTAATTTAGTACTTCTTCCTATTGCTATAGAAACAAATTAATTAATTTCTCTTCCCATAACACTGTTGACTGTGGGTTTTTTTTACTTTTAGTGGATGCACAGGCCTGAATGTGAGTATAGATGATAAGATGAAGAGGTAGTTCATTCTGTGAGAATGTGTGGGAATGGTCAGATAACCCTGTTGTATGATGTGCCTGTCCGTTGTCCTCCAGAGGGCCGAAGATAATGTATCCTATGCTATCGTGCTAGTGTTGGTATATCCATATATTTAACCACTTGGTTGCAGGTGACTGGGTCTTGCAGACATAAGAGCTAATGCAATCCATCAACAAATGACATGTTGGCCTGATATTGATCCGGGATTTCTCTCAAGTGTTAAGATTAGACAAAGTTGAGCATCTGCTTTTGTACCTATAATTACTGTGTGATTGTTAATACTCTTAAGTACTAGATTTATAGCAGCAAAAAATTTGCTTCCTGTTTCTTTTATACCAGTTTGGACAATGAATAATGATTGTATATACTTGTGACTCTTTAATGATATCATTCGGGTGGTGGGATACATCTGTATTTACACTATATAGATGAGCTGATGGTTGAAATGTCATTAACACACTGATGAGCAGGTGTGCTTAAGGCCTGTGGTCGAAACATTCATGTTCATGTTTTATCCATGAGTCCAATAAATATATTGAATATAAGTGCTGTCCCACTTTTACCCTGTTTTTTGTGTAACATTTGTTCCAGATGAGGTGTTGTAGCTCCTCATGCTCTGAACTATGTTATTTCCTTTTTGTGCTATTGGATTCTTCATAGTGTCAAAGACAGAGATCTCAGAGATGAAGCGAAGGTTGACAAACGAATGCTACGTCACGACAATGTATTCTGGCTTATCCACACTTAGTCCAAACATTAACCGACACAAGCAGCTCAACAGGTGTTGGCAGATGTAATGTGCTCCATCGCAGGGGTGACAGACTTGGGTCACCCGGCCGGGTCCTCCCACGGCGGTGCCAGAACTGCCAAGGGGAGTGTGGAGAGTGTGGAGAGGAGCTGACTCATAGCAGTTACTGATTGAATAAAGCGAGAGCAAACAGACTCAGGGCAGAGGAGAGGCAGAGAGGGCGAGGGGGGCCGTGAGGAGGCAGTGGGGGTGTGGATGAAAGCAGTCATGCAGAACGAGCTCCTTAATCATGGCCGCTTGACACTCGCAGATTGAGGCCGTCGAGCGGCGTGGCAGTCGTATCGACCTCACGTTACACATTAACCGTGGGGACAAGCAAATGCGAAAGGCCAAACTAGAAGTGATAGGAAGACCAGACATGGTGCTGTCTTCATCCCCTGAAATCTGTCTCTCTTGTCTTCTACTCTTCACGGAGTCTGGCTCTGTCTTTTCACCCAACCTTTTTTGATTACACTGTGGTGTTCGTGATGTAAAAGGAGCAGGAAGGCTGACATAAAGGTTGACAGGTTGCCAAACTATTCTAAAGCACGATAAATAACACACGCTTTGGCCAGGAGCCAGTGTTTGTCTTTTTGCTTGTTGCTGGTTATCAGTGCAGACCATGGCCATTCAGATACAGAGACAGTTTTATTGATCCAGTCTATTGCATTAGAAGGGCTGGGAGGAACAGGAGGAGGAAGAGGAGGCGGAGGAAGGGCGGGGTTAGATAGCAGGATAGTTGGCTGTTGTGTTGGCTGGGGTCAGACAAATACAACGTGTAAGGGGCAGCGCTAATACCACTGGGGCCCCGATCTCACCTCAGTTTGCCAGGTTATAAAAAGTCTCTTCTAGGCCTGCTTATTGTCCCAATCTGGTTACAGCCATTTATGAAATATCACTGTGTATGTTAATACTGTATTTGTCACTGCATGATTTCAGTATGTATCAGGGATTTCTCTGCATAATTTGTAAGCGTGGCATTACTGTAACCTACTTTACAGTTGTGGAGTTGAATCGGGGTGAGGGACAGCAAGGTTTATAATAAAACACGGCCGTTTCGGAACAGCTCTTTAGAATGTGAGTAATGCAGCGTCGTGTTCTGTAAATCAGACATATCCGTAATCTGTACCGTTGATAAACTGTGATTAGCGTCATAAATTACACGTGTGCGTATATGCGCCGTGTTATGAGGTGATGAAGACAGTTTTTCAGAGTCAGCCAGTCGCCTTCACGTAGCCCACACCAGGAGCCGCGTTTGACAGTTTAATACGCCTATCAATCTTTGTCGGGCAATCCCAAAGACCTTCATCCCCAATCAAAAGTTTTACAGGTCAACGGCAGCTAATATAGGATACATGGAGGCATTTAAATGGGTGTATATTAGTTCCATGTAGGTTAAGTGGTGAGCAAGAATCAAATGATTTCACACTAACAAGCCACGCTCAGGCCTAATACTTTACTTCTGCATTACTGTTCTTACAGCGGAATCAAATCGGACGAAACCTTTTATCTTTTCCTGGTCTCAATTTTAACCTGGCCTAATACGTCCGACCACGTGTCTACAAGGGTCTATTTTAATTAGGGACGATCCATAGTTCACTGAGGTAATATGATGAGATCGGTCTGAATGGTTTCACAATCTTGTAACATCTATATAGATGACCTAAATTTGAATGCACAACTTCGGTCTAGGCGGCATTACCAGGCCACTCTTTTTCATTAGTCTTTAAAGGAAGGTAGCCTAATCGTAGCTGTGTCCCGGTGGTATGATCCACTGACAATAAATATGTAGCGAAACCGATGCAAGTCGTCGTACGGTGGAAAAAAAGAAAGAAAGAAAAAAAAACCTGCGGCCGACCAACAGATGGTTGACAACGGAAAACGCGTAATCAGCTAAAATGGGTGAACGATTTAAAGATGCCAGTAAGAGCTTTGTTTGTTCGTTCTTCAGCTGTAAAGCGTCCTTTTCAAAATCATGGAAACTGGAGGCTCATTACTGCAAGCACACAGGCTTGGTAAGTGAGAGCATGAAGTCAATTTAAAGTTCCATGCAGCCTCAGATAAGCACATTTATCCAATCTGCATGTTGGATTAACTTTATTGCCCTCTAGCTGTACGCTTTTTCTGACTCACGTAAGAATGAAGACGTAATTCAAGCCGTTAATAATAGTTTTGTTTGACGCCTTCATGTAGAGACCATTTATATGTGACAACTGCGATAAAAGCTTCTGCAGTCGTTACCAGCTCACCCGACATCAGTTGAGCCACAGCGGCGCGAAGCCTTATCTGTGAGTCTAACATGCTCATTAAAACTCCTTATTAAACCAGGGATGCGCTGAACTCCTCCACAGGATAGTGGTCCCTATTGGGAACTGGGCCTTCATAGTGTAAGTGAAGTCTATTCGCTCGTCTGATTTGCAGATGCTCAGTGGAAGACTGTCCTGAGACCTTCTCCACAAGTACCAGTATGAAGAACCACATTGCACGAGTGCATCAGAACAAAGAGAAGCACTATGTGGCAAGTACTGCTCTAACCAATGAATTATTCTTCACTGTGCTGCACTTTGCATTTATATGCCATTTGGCCAATTTTCAGTGTGACTATGAAGGTTGCGGGAAGGAGTTCCGCAAGAAAAAATGGTTGAGGACGCACAAGTGTGAGCACACGAATGTGTTTCCTTTTCAGTAAGTACACCCCAGTGTGCTCGTGTCCCTCTGTTTGTTCTTTGGTTACTCACTCATCCTGTTACAGATGTCATTCTGAGGGCTGTGGGAAAAAGTATGCTGCCTTGAAAACCCTGAAAAAGCATGAGCGTGTGCATGATGGTAATTTGTTTTTGCATCTCCTTAAAACAAACAAACAAACAAATAAACCCACTTGTCCACATGCCTATCTTTAGAATAAATGGAGGACAAAATTAATCCAACACTTGGTCTCCAGGATATCCATGTGCCGAGGAGGGCTGTTCTTACCAGGGCAAGACATGGACAGAATATCAGGCACATAGAAAAGCAGAACACAGAGGTATGCTGCCTCATACAGCTTGTGTTTAGTAGCTATGGACTACTGTGCTTTGAGAGTGGCAAGAGGCTTTCCTGTTCCATCTGCAGAGACGCTGCCATGCGATCAGTGCAAGAAGGTCTTCCATGAAGCCTGGTTCCTGCAGAAACACAAGCAGTTTGTGCACTTGGGAGAGCGCCACGTGTTTAAATGTGCCAGCGAGGGGTGTTTGAAAGTCTACACCACGCAATTCAGTCTGCAGAGTCACATCCTGTCCTTCCATGAGGGCAAGCGTCCCTTCATCTGTTCTCATGATGGATGTGGTAAAGCCTTTGCCATGGAGGTGCGTGTTGTGCCTGTGGGGAACGCTGCTCTCATCTTTTGAAGAAGGGCAGTAAAGTTTGTGGGTTTTTTTGGGTTGGTATGAACCGTCCTTTCATAATTACAGGAAAGTCTGATGCGCCATGCTGTAGTCCATGACCCTCAGAAGAGAAAGCTACAGGTAAACATCTTGACTGTATAAGGGGACTGGCTGGATGAGATGTAATTAATACTGACTTTTCCCCCCCCCCCCCACCTCCAGAAAAAAAAACAAACAAGGTGGAGGAAGAGCCATCCATTCAAGCCTCAGGTTTCGGATGCCTCTGAACTGTCAGCATGTCTGAAAAGTGTGTCTCTGAATGAATCCATTTCTCAAGACAAACCAAGCCCATAATGTTTCAAAAGGCAAATGAGCAATTGTGTTCCTTTTCAGTTATAAAACTCTGGAATTTCAAGAATTTGTTTTTGTTTGCAATCACCATGCTAAATAAACACTTCTCTGCACCTTTGGGTTGATCAAGTTCTTTGCTGGAGTGAACTGGTTCTTAACTTAAATCTCTAAGAGGAAGCAGTGCTGGGATAACTTTGTTCTTAATAGATTCTGCCATCAGATGGTTATTGGATTGGATTACATGTTAAGTATAAAAAGCAGCCTAATTGGGAGTGTTGAGATTTTTTAAAAAGGGTGTTTGTTTTCCCCCTGTTTAGACTTATTTAGCGTCTGCTGTGAGTACAGCGGCTTGCATCAGCATTTCTGCTGGCAGGCGTTGTACCATTTGATAACAATGATTGATATGCCATTATCTGTAAGAAAAGTTCAAAAATAGTAAAGGCAACTGTTAAATATTCTTACTGTCTGGCTATCTTTCACACAATGCCAATGAGGTAGGTAGGTGACTATATAAATAGTTCTAGGAAAATTTTCAAAGCCAAATTTGAAAATTAATGTGTTTGATTTTAACTTTACATTTTTTATTTTATTTTATTTTTTAAATAATGGCTAGCTATAGCTGCAAATACTTTAGTCATGATTCATACTGTATACCTATGCATTTTGATGCTTTAGAGAAGTGTTCCTAGAATTGTTTTATTCAGCAATGTATGTTAATACGAAGGCTCCAGATATACCTTACAATAAACTATCAACACCTTGGTCTAATTTAACGTCTATCCCTGCACAAAATGAATGGTACAGCCTGATTTCCTGGCGTTTTGTAAAGCATAGTGGGAGACTGATTTTGTCCCTAGTAAAAATTCAGACCTCCGTCAATATGTGCAAGATGACAAAATCAGAGCTCTAGTTTCATGCTGCAGCCATGTGCTCACACTCTTATCCACAGAGTATGATCTCACACATGTTCTGTGTGAAAGGTTTATTTATTAAACACCTGTACACATACACATATTCAAACAGTCACACTCGCACCTGTATTCACCCACATACACAACATACAGAGATAACATATATCTATCTACCTATCTATTTATATCTACACATTATATATATATATATATATATATATATATATATATATATATATATATATATATAAAAACCCCAGCAGGGTAGATCATTGGACCTTGACGCTGTGGGGAGGCCTCGAGGCTGCTCTCTGGAGGGGCGTGGCCTCATGGGCGTGGCAGGGTTCTCTAAGGCCTGGTTATTTCAGCATTGATTGAAGCATTCAAGTTCTGAGACTCACACTGACACTACGGTGCCTCCATGGCAGGAGCGGTTGTGGTGGTGGTCGGAGGGTTTACACAGGGCCGATAAAACGCTCGGACGCGAAAGTGGTGTGGAGCGGTCTGGCTACGCCAGGCTGCCAGGCCAGGAGACGACGGTGAGGGCCACCCGGCTGCGCTGCTCCTTCAGCATGGGCACCAAGGCGGAGTGACTCATGCCCACCGTGGGTATGCCGTTCACCGCCATGATCATGTCACCACACCTGAGGCCAGAGGCAGCAGCACGACTCAGCATCACGCCACAGTCAATTCGCTCACACACATCTATACATCAATAAGCATTGGAGGTTCCACCAAATCTTGTGTACACATCCAGACTCAGTTAAAGTATAATGAAAGGCAGTATTACATTTAACATTGCAAAGAAGGCAGTTAACAACAGTTCGCTTACTTCAGGCGTCCATCGTAGTAAGCAGGCGTTCCCAACACGATGGTCTTGATGAAGAACGCCTGGTTGCTGTGGTTCTCCTCGTAACCCCCGACGATGCTGAAGCCCCAGCTGCCAGGGTGACTCCGCCTCAGGACTATTTCGTGGCTACTGTGAAGGTAGCTGAGTCATATTAAAAGAAAGAAGAAACAACAATTTATCGTATATTTCAGAAAGAGAGTGTAGGCATTTTTGGCAAAAGAGGAGAAGATACGGGGCTGAAATGGATCTAGAGCAAGAGATGGACATTTCAGGTCCACAGATGGTCAAAAAAGAAGAGACAGCTGCAGCTTGGGAAGAGGAGGGGGGAGGACAGGGAAGATGGGATGGAGAGGGTTGGCACGACGACAGGGAGAGAGAAGGAGGCTGAAGGACGCGGAGGAGAGGGGGGTGGCGGAAGAGAGGGAGAAAAAGAGGGAGAATGAGAGACGGAGGAGACAGCACTGAAAGGCTTCTGTGTCCCAGCCTCAGTGTGAGCCGAAGTGAGAAAAACAGAGAGAGAGAGAGAGAGAGAGAGAGAGAGAGAGAGAGAGAGAGAGAGACAGACAAAATGAGAGAAAGCGTGATTTCACAACATGCCACTTTCAGCTGATGAGCCAACAGCATGCACTGCCCTGCAAATCCCTTTGCTGGTCACATCAATGTGGCATAAATCTCCACAGCACATGAGCAGAGATCCAACGGGAATGTTTCGCAAGCCCACTTCATCGCGCCCCACATCCTTACCTCCGAAACGGAGGTATAAGACACTTGCATAAGAACACGGGAAATAAGTAGGTGAATTTAAAACGTGGCATGCCGGTGGCCCACCCCACGTCGCTTGCACTCATGTAAATTTATTTGGATCACAGCTCACCAAGGAGAAGTGGCTATTTTAAAGCCTCCCAATGGATCAATTGTTTCCAGTCTAAAAAAAGAAACGTACATCCTGGGAAGTACACCCCATTAAAGGCTACGTCATAGCCATGAATCTGTGTCTCTGGATCCGCTGCTAGGGGACGGTGCAGCTAAAAGCGGCATCCATCGTCTCATTCCTTCCTCCAATGGCTCCCACCTGGCGGAGTGTTCGTCACGCCCCACCTGCGCAAAACGGACCTCACCTGGGGAGGCCGAGCCACATGACCCAAGATGGCGACCAGCTGGCGTCGTAGTCGCTCTCGTGGTGTGGGAGTAGCCCCTCGTCCTGGCCCGGACTGTCTGTCATGCTGACCTCCAGCGCCTTCAGTTGGACGGAACAGGAGGCGGCGCTGGACTTGAGCGTGCCCACTGCTTCACTGTGGCTCAGGGAGGTCAGGTCCTGGCCGTTGATGCTCAGGAGTACGTCGCCTGAGTGGAGGAGGAACATAAAGGCACGACGCTGAATGGACGCAGGATCAACGACTCAGAGCAAAGGGAGGCCACGGCTAATGTATATTAAGGCATTTTATCACTGACGTTTTCCACCCTACACTCTCTTGAATTCATTTTTCAGTCCTGGATTTTGAAATTAATGACAGTTAACTGAACCAGTTATGTAACTGATTGGACCCTTTGTCATTACTAACTCCTAAGCAAAGGGAGGGTGGAAAATCTATTGCACATTGATATGACTTGACTACCTATGCTGTGAGACATAAATGAATACATATAGTTATACTTGCTTCGGTTAAAGATTCTAGCACTGGGTTTTGGATTTAAAGTCCTTAGATGAAAACCTCTGCTTTACCATCATGATCTAAGATGATTGTAATGTCAGCAATGACATATTAGAACCTTGGTTGTGGTATCCATGACACTAGCTGTAACTGTAATAAACCTTGGTTGTGGTATCCATGACACTAGCTGTAACTATAATAAATCTTGGTTGTGGTATCCATGACACTAGCTGTAACTGTAATAAACCTTGGTTGTGGTATCCATGACACTAGCTGTAACTGTAATAAACCTTGGTTGTGGTATCCATGACACTAGCTGTAACTGTAATAAACCTTGGTTGTGGTATCCATGACACTAGCTGTAACTGTAATAAACCTTGGTTGTGGTATCCATGACACTAGCTGTAACTGTAATAAACCTTGGTTGTGGTATCCATGACACTAGCTGTAACGGTAATAAACCTTGGTTGTGGTATCCATGACACTAGCTGTAACGGTAATAAACCTTGGTTGTGGTATCCATGACACTAGCTGTAACGGTAATAAACCTTGGTTGTGGTATCCATGACACTAGCTGTAACTGTAATAAACCTTGGTTGTGGTATCCATGACACTAGCTGTAACTGTAATAAACCTTGGTTGTGGTATCCATGACACTAGCTGTAACTGTAATAAACCTTGGTTGTGGTATCCATGACACTAGCTGTAACGGTAATAAACCTTGTGATGGACGAACAGACAAGACTTACCCCTTTTGATCCTCCCATCCCGCGACAGGCAGCCGTGTGGCTGGACGCTTGTCACAAAGATGGGCAGCTCGCCGCTTTTGCTGCCCCGCCCCCCGGCCACCGTCATCCCCAGTGACTCATGGGGCTCCTTCTTCACTGTGATGTGTTTCTCTTTGCAGGTCACACACTGGGAGAGGTCCTGGACACATGCACACCGTCACACACACCATGGCAATGTAAATCTTTTCAGGGCAAGATAAGAAAAGCAGAGGAAACCCCTTTTTCTTTAAGTGGCATTGATTGTGACCGTTATCTCTCTTACGTCCAGGCTGTCAGAAGTGCTCCATCGCCACAATCAATGCCATCATTGATCCATTTGATAGGAGTAATTAAAACTGCGGGCACGTGGCAAGACTGGAGGCAAACCAAGAGCTCATGGAAACAAGGGTTGCCTAGCGGAACCTCCATGGTGGAAAAGATGGAAATAGAATCTGCAGTACACACGCACGCACGCACACACACACACACACGCGCGCTTCACTGCTGGGGACTCACCCTGTGGGTGGCGGAGCGGGTGAGCTGCAGGTTGGGGCCCGGGCTCAGGGCAGCAGTACGTGGTAGGGGCACAAAGTGTTCATGGTACCAGCTCTCGCGGGCCGGGTTGGATCCCGCGTGCACGGTGACGGTCTGCTTGGGCCGGCTGATCAACAGGTCCACCCTCTCTCCACTCGCCTGAAGGGACGGTGCCAGCACACAGTTAACTAATAGTGCCCATAACACCTCAACATTGATCCACAGGAGCTGACCAGGACCAGGAGCTGGTGCTGTGTGCAGCCTCATTCTGCCCTGTTAAATGGTCCTGTGTGTTCAGTGCTGGCAGCACTGGCATAGACCTGGTGTCAAACTTTCAAACCTTTCTGTGCTTTTTTCACAAATAAACTGGTTCTCGGCCACCAAAATCGGTGCCAGACTAGACTCATAAACCTGTGATGGAAGTGGTTGCAGGGTCATGTTATTCAGATATTCAGTTATTCAGTCCCCATTTTCCAGCGCATATAACCCAAAGTTTTTTTTTGCCAGTATTTAATCTGCCAAGAAGCGCAAGTTAAAAACTACACACATTCACAACATTAAAAAAACAAAGCAAACAAAGGTCTTGCACACAATCACTGGCCATGACAATCCCTCTTCACAGTGTGGAGACAAGTGCTTCTTTATTGTCAGATATACTCTCAAAGCAAACTAAAATTTGCAAACAAAGAAGGTTTTTATACAATCTGTCAACTTTATCCAGGCTAGGGAACACCCACATCCAGACATGCAGTCCTTCAGCTCTCAAACCAATGGAAACGTAGCCCGTTTTTGTAAGGGTGGGAACCAGCAACATTATTAGCATGGGCACTTTGTTGGTGGAAAAATGGAGAGAGAGAAGCAGGCACCTAGTCACAGGTCGTGTTCAGGCCACTGGCGGTAACGCTCGAATCAGTTTCTCTCCTTTCCTTCAACTGATTGTGCTTCCGCGGTGTCACATGGCCCCAGTGTGTGATTGTTTGCTGCACCAGCCTTGTTATTAAGAAATACAGTCCGGATCGGCAGCGAGAACTGCTTGTCTGGTTCTGCATGATTTTTATGCATGGGACATTTGAAAAAAGAAACTCCTTGACTTGTCCAGATGACTTTGTGCACGATGGCTTAAATGCTGGTATCCCCCACTTCTGCATTTATATCTTATTAGAACCACTAGAGCATCTGTTACTTAGTCAGCCTATTTCAGTTCAGTTGTACAGTGCATTGTCACAAAGCTACTTTACAGAAATCTGGTTCCAGAATTCTACTGAGGGAGACAGCGGCAAGGAACAACTTTCCGAAGAAGGCATGACGAAGAAACCATGACAGGGGCCGAGGGTCCAAAAGGGAGCCAGTCCTAGGCCTACAGGTCTGCTGCAGTCTCACCTGCTCTGACATCTCGACTGAAACAGCTATCATGCCATGCCTCTTTTTCTCTATTTAAAAAGAAAACTCCTTGACTTGTCAAAGTGACCCTGTGCAGACTAATAGTGATAAGTTCCAACCGTGGCTCTGCATTTATATCCGACAAGCTGTAATGGTAATGACCTCCCATGGTAGTCGCCTACACTCTTGTTCACTTTGACAGTGAAGCCACACTGACCCAATCAGCTTGTACACCATGCCTCTATATAACAGCTTACATACATCCTCTCTCTCTCACACACTCTCCGGCTCTCTCGCTCTCTATTTTATATTTTATATATATATATATATATATATATATATATATATATATATATATATATATATATATATATATATATATATATATATATATATATATATAATTACGTCCTCTAGGGGTTAGACGTAATAAATATTTTTAAGTGACTGCACACTCAACCCCAGTCCAAACAGTCCACATTCCCTCAAAATGAACAGAAAACTATATTTAGACACCCACACCCACACAGAGATATCTAAATATCTATATATACCTCTCTATCTATCTATATATCTCCATATATATATATATATATATATATATATATATATATATATATATATATATATATATATATATATATTTGTTTTCAAACAAAGAAGGCTACAGAGCACCCACACACACATCTCTCTCTCTCTCTCTCTCTCTCTCTCTCTCTCTCTCTCGCTCTACCTGTATGACCTGGGCAGCCTGTTCGGGAGTGCCGTGTCTCAGGTCATGCTCGTTTACCGCCAGCACCCTGTCATTGCTGCGCAGACGCCCATCCTTTGCGGCCAGGCCTCCGTCCAGCAGGTCCAACACGAACACGCCGGCTTCGTCCGTGCGCCGTACCAGCTTGATACCCAGCTGCTCGGCTGAGTCGCGCTTGTGCAGGGTGATGTGCACGCCCCCCGGGCTGCCGTCGGGCGCAGCGGCGGCGGTTGCCGGGGCAGCAGCCGGGGTGGCCGGCGGGCGGACAGCACAGCGGCGCTCTCTCAGTACGGTGAGCTGCAGGGTGGCGCACGGCCGGGCCAGCGTAGAGCGGGCGAAATTATGTGGGGTGTTGCTAATGTCCACATTGTTCACCTGGACACCCAGGGATGGAGGCCAAAGGGGGAGGGGGAAGAGAGAGTGTGGTCACCTCTGAGAGAACAGCACTGTTTAATACAGAGCACAGAGGCAAATGCAGCTGTCACTGTACAGCTTCAGGACATGTTGATCTATCAAATGAGTGCTCAAAGAACAGTTTTTGATCTAAATATATCTATGCTGACACACACTGGGTTTAGAAACCAATTATGCATTTTTTTCCTTGCTCCATTTAAGTAGTCCAACCACAATGTCAACTGAGGTGTAATAACAAACATTACCTGCAATATTTGGTCACCAGCCAGGAGCCGACCATCTCGAGCGATGACCCCGTCTCGGTACACCTCCTGGATCACAATGTTGATAAGTGGAGTTTCGTTTCCCCCAACAATGCTTATACCCAACTCCACATATGGGTTTGATCGATGAACCTCAATGGTGGTGATTTCGCCTTCAGGCAAAGCTGGCAGCTTCATGCAACCTAGGCGCCACAAACAGTGCATCAATCACAAAGATCACCTGATGTCCCCATTACGAGCTCCGGAGAGAGTACATAGCAAAGTCATACCCTCCTCTGCAGATAAGGGCAGACACTCAACAAAGTCCCACCCGGAGGAGGCAGAGCTTCCGGTGCGAAGGAGGTGAATGCAGGGATTGCTGAGGGGACGCTTCACACGAGGAGGGACACACTCCAAACCATGGACGCCTGTCAATCAACCACAGACGCGGATCGATCACGCACACACCCACAAACGCACACTTATGCTGCTTCATGCAGACAATCGTACTGAGGTAACTCACTGTCCTCCTCAGTGCTCTCCTCGAAGGCAGGATTGTCCACGCCTGGCTCGTCTGTCCACATGGGCATGCTGCAGGCATTGGAGCCAGCAGGGGGCGACGACATGCTCTCCCCAACCTCAGTCTCTGGGGATTTGGAGGTGTCGGTCACCATGACCCTATCTTCCCCACACTCTACCTGGGGGCCCTCCAGTCCTTTCCTTTGACTTTGTGTTCCTGGACACCTGTGCCCACAGATGCATGCAAACAAACACATACACACACACACACACACACACAAACAATTAGCTACCCAGTTTTTATAACTATGTAGAAAATACATGAGTTCTCTAAAATTAATTTTAAAAAACGTTAAAAGAAAAAACGTTATTATATACTTTTAAAAATAATTATTAAAATTATTAATAAAACCATAACATTATGGATCAATATGTGTCCATTTAACATTTTCTTTTCACAAAATGGCATTCTTGCATACATGTAGTAGAAAAAAACTGGCAGTGGTTTTAAGAACCAAGATCTGGTTTTCTCTTGTATTATTGAAACGATTCTTGAATAGAGATAACACATTCCTTCACTCAGTCAGTAGAACCCATTAATCACTTAGTGCCATTGGTAGAGAAACGTACTGCAGAATTTATCAGAATATATTCCAAGAACATGTAGCAATGTTTATTATAATACTGTTGAACTGTTTTGAGAACTCCAAGAACCTATTGAAGAAGTTATGAAAAATATTCTTTACACTGCAGCCTAACTAACCAGAATAACTATACATCAGCATATTAATGACTGATAAATGATGTCCAAACCACCCAATGAAATGAATTTCATATCAGTCAATTTTATACCACTTGCCAACACTGGAACAAAGTTCAGATTTTTGTGGCATACAGTGGAGTTTAAAGTCTATCAAACCAGCCACAATAGAGGCTCTGGAGACAGTGGAATCAGATTTGTAAAGTCGGAATTGTGCAAATGAAAATTAGTACCCCATTTCGAAACTTTTTTTCCCCCCAACTGTGAGTCAGAACGATATATGATGGAACCCTTTACACTCTAAATATAAACACACAACTCAGAGTTGTTCAATGCAGTTCGCTGAGTCATTCCCACCGGCTTTCCTATTCAGAGCTCTCTTCATGAGGTTCAGGAAGGCTGTATGACTCCTGCACCTTTCCTGAATCTTTTAGAAAATGCTTCCTTCTCTGCAGGTGAGTCAGTACTCATTAGGGTAACTCCACTGTGATCTCCAGTGCCTTGCTGCAACCAGTCCCAGACACTGTGGCTTAAATACAAAGGAATCAAAACAAGGGATATATTTAGATGCCTGGCACACAATATATTGCCTGTTTAGAGATAGTGTCTATGGTAAATGTTGAGTACCTCCACCTAACAAAAACCCATATTATGTTTGCGTGTCCAGTTAAAGACAGAGGTACAAATATATGATAACTGAAGAATCGCTCTGTCCCCAAAGCTTCTCCGGTGAATCCAAACTGGGAGGCGCTCTGCCTCAGCCGTTTGGCATGGGACGGCATGAACCACATGTCACAGAGTCACAGAGAAAGCCAAGCCTAAGCACAGCGAACGCGCCAAAAGCCATTTCCACTGCAGCCTGGCCCCCGAGTCAGAAAGCCATCGAGCTAATGTCACAGCCTACGTGAAACGCGCTGCTGCCCCACCAAAACCCACCCAGGTTGCCCTTGGCAGAAGCGGGTGAAAAGGTCCCTGGAGTTGAAGTTCCCTAGCATGGCTGCAGAAATCTCCAGGCTGTAGACAGCGCGCCATATGCCTCGGTGGCGACGTTAATCTCCCCTCACATGACTAAGGGAAAATCCCCAGAGAGAAGCGTGTGGACTGAAACCCATCCATGGGGCCCACACCCAGAGATCACATTGCTCAAAACATGGCACATGACACAGAGCTGAGACTGGGAGACTGGCTGCACCAGAACATCCTGAGCATACAGTATGCTTTAGCACCCTCTCAAAAGTGAGCAGTTATGCATTGCACACACGTTATGTCTCTATGCTGTGTTTGAAGTGTGTACTATAGCTCTTCTTAGAGCAAACAGCCCTTTTCACAGCATGAGAATTGTAAAAATAGCATCACAGAGCCCTCACAGAGCCAGTATATTTTATGATATCCATACTTAGCTCTGTAGTCAGTCGAGATTTGTGACTCTGTGCAAGAGTGCAACAGTTGTAAAAACTTTGCTAGACTTGTAACAACTCTCTATATATTTATATATGCTATATTTTAGTTTATTCATAACACCATAAATCTCACAAATAAAACTGTTAATAATAATAATGATATAATTGATAATATAATTAATAACTATAATCATATAATAATAATGGATAAATAATACTTGATCGTTATTTATAATAGCACATATATTAAGTAATAATAACATTACCTCCATGAGTAATATTTTAAGCACCTGTTGATTGAGGTGTGCATGATCACGGTTGACTTTAAGGTGCATAAGTGTGCGTGTGTGTGGCTTCAAGTAGCTGTGCTTCAGGTGCATAACTCTGTGTGTGTGTGTGTGTGTGTGTGTGTGTGTGTGTGAGTGGCATTAAGTACCTGTGTTTGAAGTGCATAACTGTGTGTTTGTCTGTGTGTGTGTGTGTGTGTGTGTTTGGCTTTGAGTACCCATGTTCGAGTTAGCATCACTCTGCATGTGTGGCTTTGAGAACCTGTGTTTGAGGTGCGTAACAGTATGTGTGTGTGTGTGTGTGGGTGTGTGCATGTGTGTGCATGTATGTACATATGTTGTGCATGTGTGTACGTGTGTGGTTTTGAGTACCTGTGTTTGAGGTGCATAACAGTATGTGTGTGTGTGTGTGTGTGTGTGTGGGTGTGTGCATGTGTGTGCGTGTGTGGTTTTGAGTACCTGTGTTTGAGGTGCGCCTCCAGGTCGCAGCGGGGCATGCTGAGTGAGCAACTAGGTGTGAGAGGGCATGTGACGGACAGCTTATCTAGCAGCTTGTGCACCAGGATGCTGGAGCGCCGGCAGCCCTGCAGCTGCAGCCGGGCGCGATCCAGCGGGCAGAAGTCGCGCTCCTGCAGGAAGCTGCGCAAGCACCGGGCACAGAAGGTGTGGCCGCACGGTGTGTCCAGGGGCTGCACCAGCGGCTGCAGGCAGATGTGGCACACCAGGTCGTCGTCCACCTCTAGCCGGTAGTTGTACAGGTGGTTCTCCCAGGCCCGGTGGATCTGGCCACACTCTGAGCACAGGGCCTCCAGGAGGGCCTCACTGACCACGCCGGCGTCTACCCCTTCCCCCAGACTGCCCATGGCACTCAACACAGGCTGCAACTACACACTTGGCTGACTGCTTTACGGAGGCGCTCGCCCCATGGGCCTCGGTGGTGGCGGGAGTCAGGCAGAGGTTAGCTGCTCCCAGGGAGGCAGTATGACATCACTCTGGAAATTTAGAAGGCAGATGGAGATGGTGGTTATGGTCTCTGATTCACTCTGTCTTTGTTTTTGTGTCCATGTGTCAGAGGAGAGATTACGTCGTGTGGCAGTGCAGGGTAACTCATGTACACTAATCTGACATGGTAATCTCTCACTTCCTTGCCTGCTGATATCTTCCAATCCAACAGAGAGGGAATTATCTGGGATTAAAGCAAAGAGCACATAGACCAAAGAGCGAAAGAAAGAAAGAAAGAAAGAAAGAAAGAAAGAAAGAAAGAAAGAAAGAAAGAAAAAGATATTTGATGGACAAAATGTTTGACTGAAGAGAAAGGGGAAAACTGAAAACGAAAGGACTTAAATTCATGATTTAAAATTAAATAATCATTTACTCTTTGACAAACAGAGAGTTAAAAAGAATGGAAGAAAGACTGTACAATTACAAAAAATATACCAATGTAAATTAAGCATCGCACTTTAATGATTAAAAAGCCTGTCTTAAAATAACAAAATAAATATTTATTTCTTGCCACATGTACTTTCCATTTAACGCCACATTTCAAACTCTTTGTCTCAATAGCGCTATTCACTGTAAACACCAGTGGCATGTAGCCACAGATGACTGTACCTCCACCCTTCACATGCATCTAAGGTGACGGTGACCAACAATCCTGCATCAGCCCCCACCGTTACCACCCAGGTCCTTAAAAGCCACAGAGCAAATGTCTGCTGTATCTGGGTCCATGTCTCTGGGTACCTGTCTCTATCTCTTTATCTTACAGCTGGATATGAATAATTCATGAGGACACAAGGCTCCTCTGTTCCCATAACAAAGCCTTGTCATCATCACGTCACACACACACACACACGCACACACGCACACAATATTGCAAGGCTCCAGTGGGCCTGAGTTTTAATGTGGACATTACTCTGTATTGTTGTAAATGAAATACCACCAATGCATTTAAAGCTCATCCCATTTTAAATAGTAGAGGGCATGTTAAGAGATTCCATTACATTAAGGCCCATTTAAAAGCCTTCGTGTAGTATACAGAAGAAATAATATTTTCTTTCTTTTTGTTTTATGTAGCACATTGTTTTTGCATCTCTCTCTCTCTCTCTGTGTGTGTGTGTGTGTGTGTGTGTGTGTGTGTGTGTGTGTGTGTGTGTGATGGCTGAACAGTCACCACTTCAAGGCCAGTGTTCTTGTTATATCTTTTCGGTTGTCATCAACTCTCTGAGCTAAGGCATGCCTCTGTTGATAATGTGTCTTTGTATTGCTACAGTATGTCCTTGGCTGATTATGGGACTTTGCTTAGTCTATTTGGTAAATAAACCGGCATCATTAATAGACCATAAACCAGCGAAAACAGATGACCGCCAGGTCGATTCATTCCAGAGAGCAGAACCTATTTTATGAGCTTATAGAAAGTGCAGTCATTTCTGGAGAAGAGCCCACACTGAGGTAAAGACAGTGTCTTGGTCAGCAGCAAAACCAGCATGAAAAACAATGACAAAATAATGACGTCTTTCACATTTGAAGCCCGTTTTCAATTCATCATTCCTTCCTACAGGCTTTTTCTCGCAATCGCGATCGAATTCACTAACCTTAACCCAAGCATTTTCCAACATGATTGTCCACTAGCATGAAGAAAACAACAAAAATATATCTATAGGCTTTGTAACTATTGTTGCCTATATTGGTGGGAAAGAGAGACATCGTCTAATTTCCTAGTCTGTGTTGAATGAAAATGTCATACCTTTTCTCGACAATATGAAATAAAATAAAAAAAAAACACTCAGATGTGCTGTCTTATTATTTCTAGATGAGCTCGACCATCGTAAATATGCATTTGACTATCAGCCTCTTTTCCCTTTGAACGGTCGTGGAACCGCCAGCAAAGGGACAACACCAGCTAATTAAACAGCCTCAATTCAATAACTGAAACTACAAAAATATTAGGCACAGTATGCATTATATTACCTATTCGTGCTCTTCCTTCGTGTGGTGAACTCTGGTCCCGAGAGGGGGACAATAATAGACCTCAGTCACATCCACTGCAGCCTGCTGAGACACCGCATCCGTCCGTCAAGACGCCCCCGTTTCTGTCTCGGCCATAAGATTTCTATGGTCTCGGTCGCTCCACTTCGGTCATTCAGCTTTGAAGGCGGGCGTTCATGCTGTCAATCTAACAACAAACGTGCCCTTTGACGTGCCTGATGAAAATGCGATCTATATGTTTTAGTCAAATAGTAGAATTTTGCTATTCGTTTTTTTCATCATTTTTCTTTCCCAAACCACGTTTATCACGTTTCCGGTCAACCTTGTATTGCCAATGTTATTATTAAACTAAATGACTTAGATATTTTTCAATCTACTTGAAGAGTAGGACAGGAACTAAAATAGTGCGATGTGGTCCTAATTGGGTCCTCACACCATGAACGAAAACACGGTGCTAGTCTGTAAACACAAATTGAATGGTTTCAAATGTTGACTGTGTAATCCGTCATATTTTCAAAATGGATATTGACAATGACAGTGAACTGGAAAGGTAGGCGATTCTAAGGGATATGGCTACGTGTAGAAGTTCGTTTTCACTATGAACTCTTAATTGTAATGCTAAGCTAATTAGCTAGCTATGTGGTTTGCTGTGTTTATACCCGGCTTAGCAGAAGTAAATAGTTGTAGATGTAGTTTTAGCTTAACTAGCTAGCTAGCATAATCGAAATTCTACACAGCTAGCCAACATAAATATTGTAGCCGTCTGACTTATTGCAATCTTATGTTTTATGAATAACCACTTTGGCAAATAGTTCACTAATAAGCTAGCTAGTTTGCGCTGCTGTTTCCGACGTGGTTTGACGTTTATTGGTGTGAATGGTGTGAATGGCCTGACGCATTACGTTGGACGGTTTATGTTCCGAAGGCATCAGCCCCATTAAGTGCCAGATGCGTGATCACAGGGTAGCGCGACTGGGCATCAGCTAGGTTATATGTCTGGCTCGCGTTTGTGCGTGCGCGCTCACATGCGCGGACCTCTTGTTGAGTCAGCAGTTACTCCAGCACCTGTTTCTGAACAACGGTCAAAGAGCAGCTGTTAGGACAGTTGGTGATGCCAATAAGAGGCGATAACTGTTGCCGTTTTTGTACACGCATGTAAATGTAGTTCTTGTCATACAAAAACTAAAAAAAATATTATTATTGTTATTATTTTTTACTTTACAGGCGCGCAGTTGAGGAACTTCTCAAAGAGGCCAATAGGGCTAGGGTGCGTGCAGAAACCATGGGTCCAACAGGATGGTAAGTCAGAATAATCGAAACGATCCCAACGACTATGAATCTGATGTGATCCATAATGATCTTGCTTTTCTTAGCAAATGGTTAAATACAGACTATGGTGCCCTTTTGTTGTCTTATAGGATGAAGTGTCCTCTAGGAAGCACAAATAAGCGTTTCCTGCTGAACACTCTCCGATCGTCTGCTCTTGATCGTCGATCTGAGACCCAGGCGGCTACAAGACAAAAAGGAGAGGAACGGCAGTGTGACGGTGCTCGAGAGACACGTCAGAGACAGGACAAAGACCACAGCCATAGAAAAGACAGTGAACACAGAAGAGAACACACTAATTTTCAGTGTTCAAGACACCACACCTCTTCCAGTAATACTTTGGCATACAGAGAACATTCTCTTAATCGCTCCAGCCAATCAAAAAGGACACGCTCCCGCTCACCTGTCAGAGACCAGTCGGCTGATAAAAAATCCAGTGACAGGCTTCAGAAATAATGTACTACTTTATAATTTATTTATTTTTTTTTATTAAGCAGTAAAAGGTACACAGGAGTACATGTTGTCATCAATCTAGATTGGTGCTCTTTCTGCTTAGATCTGTTATCTGATACAAGATTTTTATCTTTGTTTTCTCAGTAACAAGAACTATGTAATGGCTTTTTTGCTTTGTTTTGGATTTTTTGTTTGTTTGATGTGTTATGTGTGATTTGTTAAGCTTTATCAGTCATTCAATGAAAAATACATAAAGTGTTTAAGTGATGCATTGAAAACTAGCTGTTACTCTGAATGTTATCCTGCTGCAGTTGTGAGCAGACTGAAGGATACACACTTTAGGTAGGGGCAGCAGTCTGTCATCCTTTTGTGGAGTGACTGAAGTGTCCTTGGTGAAAGTGTACACTGTAGAATTTCACTGCAGCTATGAATTTAAGACAGCTGGATCAAGTAGTGCACATGTATTTGTTTTTTGCATTTTTCTGTGATGCACTGTTGTACGTACTATTGTACATGTTTGCTGAATATAGTCTAAATAAATAAATATTTCAATATGTATTGTAATGTTATAGTAAATACCATAGCATTGCCTTTAATGTATACAAAAGGTGCAGGGTTTCCACTCAGGCACATTAAATAGTGGTTTCATTTGAAAACTGTTCGTTCACCGAAGAGGATAGAAAATAAAACGTTAAAAAAGAATCAATTTTGCTAGCAAATAGCTTATCAGGGTAAGCTCTCTCCATTAGGTTACATTTTTATTTGTTCTTTCCATACAAATGTTGCAACCTCTGTCAAATGATGTGATTTATTACACTGTTACGTCCCTTGCATGGACAACGTTGAATTCAATTTAAATGTCATTATCATTCCTTTTACGTTACTCTCTGTATGACATTGTTTGCCCAGGCTTTCGTCGTCGCCACAAGGTAAGCATCTTTTATCGCCTCGCTTTGACATGGATTACGTATGTTCCCATCAGTCTAGCAGAGATCTTGTCTTAAAAGCAGGTTAAAAGGTTTCCGTGTGATACGCCCCCTCCAATTTCACTTGAACCACAAAATAAAACTAACGAAAGCTTTAAGCTTTATTCGTGTCATGCCTGTGAAAAAGTAACTTTGCGTCGAAAAACTGAAGCGCCTCAGTATTTGCGTCAGTTTATTAAATGACAAATGAAAAGTTTAGCACATGCAGCATTCCTCAAACCTTCTTTAATGGTCTAAGTAAAGCAATATGTTCAGCTGTGAGTTCCTCAATATTAATATTATTAATGTTATTTAATAATATTCCTCATATTGTTCTGAGGACCCTCGGCTAATTCACTCTGGATTAAGGAGTGCACGCGTCACTTATGAGAGCATAAACCCCGAAAGGGGACCATACGTTCTTATCACCCTATTTTACACAACTCCGATATATATATATATATATATATATATATATATATATATATATATATATATATATATATATATATATATATATATATAAACATTCTAATTATCTATCCTTAAGGATAAACTGACATTTTTACTTTTTGACCCGAATAGCATTTTAATTGCCACCCAAGTTCATGTACTGATCAGATGGTCAATGCTTCAAATTCTGTTTCCTTGCTGGCTGGGTAACGCTACATTACATATCACTTAAGACCATTACGCTTCTCATAACTTCCATGGATATACCATCAAACTGCATCTCCTCACTTACGCTTCATAAACCTCATTGTGCGTCTCCAGCATTGGGGTAATCGGCACGGATAACTGTTTCCTTCCCTTTCAAACCAAAGTCATATATAAACACCATTAAGAGTCGTTACATGGACTGGTGTGAGAGGAATGGGTTTACTCGAACTTTATGGTCAAGCACGAGAGCCCCATTTAGATATCAGGAAAAAGTACCATTATTGCTTTTGAAGAGGTCCATGCAAACACAGCATTGTATCACAGATGGCCATGAGTAGGCCTATTTGGCAGGCAGTCGCATTTTAAAAGGTGAAGCGAACTTAAATCGGTTTGTATTTGTTGTAATGTACTTTTATGTATAGTTCAAAATATTTTTTTTGGTATTTATTTTAATGACATTTTTCCTCAAAGGCGGTTTGTTGCGTCCATCGTCCTGAGCATTCTCGAAATGCGATGGCTCAGCGTACGGACAGTGTTGAATGCATCCAGTTCATGCGCATCTCAAACTCTCTCTCTTCTTTCGCACTTCACGATAATTGGTTTACACCGAACATCTTGGTTTTATTTAAACTACGAGGGCTTTAGTTTAATGGACCGAGTGCAGGTGTGCCTAATGGCAGGTAAACCCACAGGGACTAGGGAAAAGACGTAGGGAGGGAAATGTTTTCTGGTGATTGTTGTCAGTGTCCATAACAGGCCCTACATGAGACTGAGTTAAATGGGCCATTTGATGTGTACATTTTGGAAGTCTCAAGCGTTGCCGTGCGCGTGCAAAACAGGGGGTCTTGGGGCTCAGGCCAGTGTTTTCGTGAGTCATCTTGCTTCGCTCTCCTTAATCTGTTAATTTTCCTAAATCTTTTACTGCTTTTTCCTATTAGTTTGCTAACTGTGAGCAGTTATTATTGCACATCTGGGACAAATCGATTTGTTTCCCTTATTCGTCATGTCTTGATAAGCCAATTACCGTAACAATGTAAATCGATTGATAACAGTCCCCTTTGCAGCATATTCAAACGAATCATATCACAAAATATATCACATATTCAAACGAATCATATCACAAAATGTGTAATAGCCCATTTCAATCACATTTGACATATGTGTTACACATGTGTTAGGGTGCGCGAGACCTGAGCTCCCGACCACAGACCGCATACGTAGGAGGCGTTCTCTCGCTTACCTGTATCACGAGACAACTGCAGGTGTAGCCTTGATAGTCATGGGCAAACAAAGATGTTTGTTAAAGCCATTGATTTGAACATGGCCAGTCCTGTTCAATTATTGGCGAACCGCGGGGCTGCCTGAAGGAGACACGTTTAAAAAAATGCTGCGATTTGTCGCGGCTTTGTGTAAACACTGACACCAATGGATAGGTGAACCAGGGTCACATGGTGTCGGTGACACACCTATGAAGGCCTAAATCGGCGCCAGACGTTCGGAACGCAGGTAGAGCCGAAGTACTACGCAGAAGCAGGGCACAGACACATGTGCAGTTATATAGGGCAGTATCCCCGGACTGCTTCAGGAATGAATCGGGAAGAGAATTACTACTCACCCGGCCACCTTTACAAGGACTCTTGTGTCTATCAGAGGCCCCATAACGAGGACTACAGTCAAAGCCCGCCGCCGTGCCTCTATATGGGCAGACAGGCTCAGTCCGCTTACGCTTCACCTTCCTTGGGCGCCCAGGACCAGCATACTTGTCCAGATATTACGTCTTATATGCCCGTCAGAGAAGATCTTGCAATGTCCCACCTGCACCATCCACAAGCCCAGCAACTGCCTCTACAATCCTTTGGCGCTTATGGAGATTCTCTTGACCTGTGCGCGGATCGGAACAGGTGCCATCTACCCTTCCCTTGGATGAAATCGACAAAATCTCATACGCACGCATGGAAAGGACAGTGGACAGGTAACGTGTACACTTTGGCCATTAATCTTTGCTAGTTCGCACTGAGGCATTTAAGGATGGTTGACCTATAATAACTACAGCTCTAACGTGTAAGGAAATGAATTACGTTTGATTTAATTCAGCTCTCTAAGTAGTTTAGGAAATTAGTGTTTCTTAGGGAATGGCTCTCACTGTGTTTTGGGATCAAATAAATAGACCGAATTAGTTGGCAATATAAAGTGTTTCGTTATCTTGTTACCGTGGGATTACTGAAAAATGACCCAAAAAAAACTCTAACATTGTCCCTTTTTGTTTATAAATAAAAGTCGCAAATACTAACTTTAGGCATCACCGATGCATAGGTCGAAGACAACCGTTTAGAAACCAAAGAAATAATCTGCTTTTTCTTCATCGTGGCATGATAGTAGGTTACAAAGAATTTGATTACGAAAATATGTATTTCATTCTCGTTTTTTCCCGTTTCGATCTTGGTCCTCGTATGATCTGGCTGTTCTCCTTCTGCGGTTTAGAGGATGTCACTAGTGGGAAAACTCCGATGGGGGATTAGCAGAACTCAGAAGTTTGTTTCATATGATACAGCAAACGTTTCATATGATACGTTTCATATGTTTGTTTCATATGATGCAGCAAACGAGTCTATCTGTGAACTGATTATACTGCAGACTAATAAGGGTTTCATTATAAATTCCTTGCAAAACTTAATTTCACAAACTTTACATTTAATGTCTTCCTGTATTTATGTTGACTGATACTTTTTTGTTATCATAACCTTTCCATTTTTGGTCAATCATCTTAACCTATAATTATCGACGTTATTTATACAACACAAAGGGCTTTTGTCTGAATTTACTTTAGAATTTTTATTGAACCCACCATTTTAAGGTGAACAGCTTTCGAAAGCTTAAAACAAATGTTAACATTTGTTGAAATTGTTTTAACATTATTTTACGTGCTAATACTTCACATTTGCATTGATTAAATAAGCATTGCAACGAATCTGAGTAGCCTGGGTAACCTGAAAGGTTCGGTAACGCTTTATCTTACGCTGTTGCATTAAAAGGCCTGGTCTTTTTCGAAATCGAAAGGACTACGGGAAACTGATCCTCGTCCAGGTTGCCTATTAACGGGCCTTCTCATACTCTAGTGTGTACTGTGTCGTATATTTAATTACTGAACTCTGAACAGATTTAATTGAACGCTGAACAGAATTTACTGATCCCGGTTTAGTAATCTATAACTCCTCTGGTTAACCTAGCAAGTAAAAATAGGACAAACCAAAATGACAATGAAACACAGAGTTAGCCTAAATGTACCGCACCGTAAATGTATATTTGTACCGCAGTTTAAATACCAATGAATTCTGCTTTCTTTAGGTTATCAAGCCTTTCTGGCTTTGGATACTTCTTAATGAAACCAGAACGATTGCTGTGCATATCTTTTTTTTTTTTGTCTCGACTTGACCAGATTAGTAAAACTGAACTGAGTCGACCTATTAGAAAATAGTTCCAGTTTAACATATTCAACTTTTAAGATAATTAGACCCCCTAATATTTTAGGATAAAATAATAAATTACACCACTCAGGAATGTGTAACAGACGTTCTTTTAATAGGCGTCTTGTTTTAAGAACTTAAGCGTGCTTAATACTCGATCTGTTTGCTGATTTCTTTCTCAAACACACCAGATTCAATTAATCAATTAATTACAAGTCTTAGAAGAATTGTTACAAAAATCATCAACCTGCTGGACTCCAGTAAGGCTCATGACGTCCAAAGGACTGGGGGGCGCTCCAATCCTTCAGACGTCATGGGCCTTACTAGTTTGTTTTTAAATATTTTGCAGTTAAAGTAACTGGGACTCTCTACTGGCTTGGCAGGTCCGTATATGGTAGAGGCCGAAGAGAACAAGCGCACGCGGACAGCATACACCCGCGCACAGCTGCTCGAGCTGGAAAAGGAGTTCCTTTTCAATAAATACATCTCGCGTCCACGGCGCGTGGAACTTGCGCTCACCCTCAGCCTCACCGAGAGGCATATCAAGATCTGGTTCCAGAATCGTCGCATGAAGTGGAAGAAGGAAGAGGACAAGAGAAGGGCCAGAGGGATAGATCCAGAGCAAGACTCGTCTATTACCTCCGGGGATCTCAAGGACGAAACGTGTGCGCAAGGGACTCCAGCGGGACCACCGTCACCCTTGCGATCTCATATGCCTTCAGCTCCGCGAGATCCTTCTTAAACACTTAAACCGAAACATGCACTCGAAGCATCGTTGACAGCAGCATAGATCATTTTATGTGCTGCGAACAGAGGCCTCCTGGACGACGGACACGGAGTAAGCTAGGACCACGTTAGGTACCTGTACTGACTGGCATTAGCAAGTGAAATGGTGTGACAAAGCTACACTTTAGTCAACAGAGGGCAGCATAAGTTTAAATATTTGGCCTACTGTGTTCAAGGAGATCCCTGAAAGTCAATACAAGTGAATTTGCGCAAGTGACATGTAGTGTAATCAAAATTCAGCACTTTTCTTTCTCTACCACAAAATTTGCGGGACGAAGATTAAACAATTTTATTCTTGAGCCGTTACTTTAGTAGACGTAATATTAAACACCACAGGTAATATTAAACACGTAAATACCACAGGAATAACTATTTGACTATTTGGTGAGGTACGCCAATAATGTTATTCGCAACTTTCGAGAAGTAGTTTGAACGTGGATTATGAGAATAAACATGCATCATAAAGTATAGACTTCCACATGCATTTTCCTTTGTTGTAGGTAAAAGCACGATTCGTAAAATAAATGAGTGAACCAACCAACTGTTATGTGATATTTTAATTAGTTGTGAGAGGAAAAACAGTTTTCATTAGGCATATACACGACGGGCAAAAAACGTCTTGTTTGATACCTAAGAGATAAGACAACTTTCAGACATAAATTTACTATTGCTTTGCATCTTTTTATGAGGTTTTACGCATCATATGAGTTTATTTTGCTTGGCTACTACAGTCAGGATATTGCGGACGATACTGTGAAATCAAAAGCAAGCACACAGAACGGAAAAGCTCCGTTCATGATTTCGCCTGACATTGTCCAACCAAATGAGTTCACCTGCGCTCAGAGCTTGTTTGGAACGTCAGACAGCACAATGTAGCGTATTCGCAAGTGACAAATCTTTTTCACTTCTTCGATGGCCCTTTTTGTTTCCGTCGGACGCGAGTTTTCAAGGCGTTCGACCAGCTGACGCATAATGGCAGCTTTACTGTTCATCCGTGCGCAGATGACAAACGGAAAGCCAAAACGCTCCTTGTACGCGGAGTTCAGGCGAGTCAAGCGCGACAGCTCTGCGTGCTCCAGCGTGGTCATGCCGGCTTCACGCTGCTCTTCTTGCGAGTCACGCGTCAGCGTCCCACTCAGGTGGTCCCTGCCAGCAAGATCGGGATGACACCTGAGAATGCCCTCTTTACCTGCACGCATGTTTTCAACAATTATTATTTTAGTATCTTAAAATTTGATAATAAAAAAAAAATCTATGTGTAGAAATAGGCTTACCTGATTGGGACAGACTGTCGATAAAATCTGATATGTGAGCCTCTATTTCAGCGAGACTTGAGAACGGACGGTGTGTCCATATTGCCGCCGGAATAAGGGGACATTTCTCAACCACATTACCAAATATTTCCAAAAATTCCTCGTATGTGAGAACGTTTACAGCACATATGTCCATAGTATCATGCAGTATTGGTAATGTCAGAACACAGGATATTCAAATCGAGGTCGATGACCGCTGAAGCACACTCGTGTAAACATCACGGCTGAGACTTTCCCCAATGAGTCCATGAGTCACGACCGCTAAAACTGTTTCATGAGAGGTATAACTTTGTTACGCTTTAATTTAATTGGGACGCAACACATTGCAATTGTATGTATTTCCAGTCTTCAGTTGTTGTTTTTTGTTGTTGTTGTTGTTGTTTTTTTAATGTTCGAAATTATTACTTAGAAAAGGACAGTAACAGTAAAGCCCTAATGATTACTGGAGACACTACTTCCAAATACAAAAACAGTTAACAGAAGTGAAGCAGATTAAGTTATCTCAGGAGTCCTCAATAGTACTAGCATAGGCTGCATTTAAAGCATAAAATATATTAAATGATTAAAATAGGAAAATAAAACAAATAAAACAAGGACAACATAAAACATAACCGCACGTAACAACCATCAGCGTCTAGGCATTAGGCGCCAGAATTGGACATACTAGCAGATAAAATTCAAGCACTAGCTATAGGTAACAATCGGCATTTATTTAGGCTGTTTATTTACTGCCTCAGAGGATAATGCTTTATCAGCATTCACCAAAAGGACGTAAAGTGGACTAATCCTCCTGTTAGATCCGCATATGGAAATGTTGTAAAATTGAGCATAATGGTTATGTAATGTTAAGCTCCTCTAAGAGCAATGATTTAGGTTCTCCGTTAGAGACAGAGTTGCCATTTCCGCGGTTTTCTCGTGTACTTGGGCTATTTTGAAAATGCAGTCGCGCTTAAATAATTCGAGGCGGCGGGTTGCGGGCTGTTTTGGGGCTACTTTCATAATTTCATGACTGTAAAGGGGAGAGGACATTAGTAGCATGTGGGAGTGGAGTGAGAGAATAAGAGAAAGACGTAGAACGTGAGAAGAAAGAATTTAGAAAGTATTTAGTTAAGCGAAGTGAACTTAGGTAACGTTATTTTCCTAGCCTAACCAGCAATTCTGGGAAAACGGAGAAAAAAGTATTGCAAGGAGTGGAAGAAAGAAAGGGGTTTCATGGATCGGACCCGAAAGTATCCAAATTATGTTAAAAAAGCATGCAGATACCGTAAATCAGAACTAAGCGCACATCACAGTGACTTTGTTGCACATAACAGGAACGTCATTCTCAAATGCCAGAACTCTATTTGACACAAGCGTTCCTTTACTAGAAAGAATGTTTCCGTAAAGGAGGCAGCGTGGCAGTTTGCTGCTCATATTGCTTGTAATTCATGCTTCTTAACTGTTCATCATTTGTGATGTAGTGGAAGAAATTTCAAAGTGATAAGTTTACATAGAACCAAATGCACAAAGCGAATCAATTCAGTGATGGGGCCTGTAAAAACAGTAAGTACACATTAGGTAATACTTGTTATTATAACTGTGCAAATCTGGGGTGTTGCAATGTTAAGGGCTCAGTACTGATTTAGTTCTCTGAAGTATCCTGGCTTTTGGAGCTTTGGACTAGTTTCAGCTTCTATTGACTAGGTTTTCAGTTTCAACATTTATGCAATTTACCTTAAATGTATGCGGGGAACTCAGTGGTCCACTTAATTGGGTTTTGCTAAAGACAAGAAATAAAGAAGAATTTTATCCTCACGACTGTTATCATGAGTTATGGACCAAAACATAAAACACTAGACTGACTTTTGGTGAAAGTTGCATGCTGCCTCTCTTTATCAAGTTTCATTACGATCACAGCCTGTCAGAAGACAAATACATCTGGCTGATGGCATCTATGTTTAGCCCCTTGACTAATCCATTGATCAACAGAGAGGTTAACACTGATCCACTACACCAACACAGATGCAATGTGACAAATTTTGAATTTGACTGTACTCAGTTAATGAGATATTATAGCACCCCCTATTGGCCAATGTAAGTCATTCTGCTTAACCAGGTGAAGTTTACTAATGACTGTAAGGTGTATTTATACATTGTAGATGATTAGGCCAAATAAGACACACTGTGCCTTTGATTGGCAAGTGACACCCATACCCATATTGGTTGTAGATTTTAGAATGTTGTTCGGTTAAGCTGTAGAGCCAACTTTGTTGATTTATTTCTGCTCACACTTATGCAGACCAGACAAATGGCTTAGTGCTAGTTCACACAATAAAAAGTTTAGAAAGTTTAACATATTACACAAATGACCAAAATTTCTCCTGACAGAAGCCAATGTATGGGATTAATTTTAATTCAAACTGGACAATTTCTGATTTCCATGGGCCTTCCAGTTACCTTCATAGTAAATTCTACATGGATTTCATCATATATAGTGCATTTACAATCAAAATCTTTAAATCTAATTTAAAGAAAGATATATTAATTAAAGAAATTACAATCAAAATTAAAACAAAACACCATTTTGCAGAGTCAATTAAATCCATGACTTCCTGTTTCCCTGAGGTATAAATACGATGTGACATGCAAGACAAACATTTAATACTTATCCATCAAATGCATACTGGATAATTACAGGCATTTACATCCTGGGATGACCAAATCTTCAATGCAAAGGTTACACAATCAAATCCACTCTGTAGCAAATGATCACCCACAAGAGCCTTTACCAGTAACAGATCCCACAACAACAACAGGCATATTACACCCGAGTCACTATTAAGAATGAATATTTATACAGAGAAATAAGGCTGTTGAGAATATGCAGGCCAAAGAATTTATTACAAGAGTTGCACATGTGTGTTGTTACAAGCATTCTTCATTTTGCATTAGTGCAAAATGGGGTGGGGGGACACGGTACTTTCTTGCAGGTGTCAGCTGACTACCTGAATATACTGAACGACCAGGTTATTCCATCAATGGATTTTTTCTTCCCTGATGGCACGGGCACATTCCAAGATGACAATGCCAGAATTCACCGGGCTCGAATTGTAAAAGAGTGGTTCAAGGAGCATGAGACATCATTTTCACACATGGATTGGCCACCACAGAGTCCAGACCTGAACCCCATTGAGAACCCTTGGGATGTGCTGGAGAAGACTTTTCGCAGTGGTCCAAATCTGCCATCATCAATACAAGATCTTGGGGAAACATTAATGCAACTCTGGACAGAAATAAATCTTGTGACATTGCAGAAGCTTGTGGAAACGATGCCACAGCGAACGTGTGCCGTAATCAAAGCTAAATGCAGTCCAATGAAAATGTTTATTTTTTTGGCCAGGCAGTGTATAAGCCAATACATAATTCACAAAACCTCAATACACAGATTCAGACAAAGAAAACATCCATTTGAAAGTTATAAAACTGTCCATATAAGACAAATTTAAATGTATTTATTATTTTTAAAGAACAACTAGCTCAAAGTTAATAGCAGTTTACTTACCAAGCACCTGAACCTGGGTAGCCTTTTTTTGACCTTTCTTACTCTTGCAAATATACTCTCCACTGTCACTCACACTAACAGAGTTGATGGAATAAAACTCCATCAAATAGCTATAATGCACCATTTTTACTCCTTTGAGCTAAATTTGGGGCAGACAAAAACACAAAAGTAATAAAGCAATATCAGTGATACATGGCCATAATTACACTTGTATTTACAGCATTTGTAATTTACAGTACCTCGGTGAAGTTGTTGTAGTACCACTTCAGCTGATCGTCTCTGTCATTTATTGCACATCGGAGCACGAGAGATTGTCCCTGACGCAGCAGAATCCTGTGAGCTTCGATCTCTATCATGGGTGCTTGAAGCACTAAAACATGACAGAAAAAAAAACATTCCAAAATGGATCATCTGGCACCTGCATTTATCACATCTGTGGGCACTCAGAGTTTTTTTTAACTTATTACAGATTACAAACAATAGAATGCTTATCTTACAATAGTGGTAAATCTGGGAGCATTCCTCTCCCTCTGAGTTTGTAGCACAGCACTTTGTGTTTGAAAATGCGTCAGCGTAACAGTCCAGTTTGCTCGCTGACATCTCTTTTTCTTCCGTTTTCTCCTCCTGTATATAGTTATTTCTAGAGATGGACATCATAGTGACATGGCAGAGTATAAATATATATGACCAAGTAGATGTAGTAAGAATCACACCATTGTCCAATCACCATCCAAAAAAAAAAGAACACAGGATTTTTGTTCATCCTGGAATAAGGTTAGCTACTCTGATCCAGTCAAACTGCCAGCCAAGCTCAGAACCAGCGAGTCCCAGCAAGCTCAGAAAGAGGGACTCCAAGCAAGCTCAGAACCAGTGACTCCCACCAAGCTCAGAACCAGTGAGTCCCAGCAAGCTCAGAAACAGGGACTCCAAGCAAGCTCAGAACCAGTGACTCCCACCAAGCTCAGAACCAGTGAGTCCCACCAAGCTCAGAAACAGTGACTCCATCCAAGCTCAGAATTATTATGACTCACAACCAATTTTACATACTGACGGAGACCTATCTTTATTCAAGTTATAACTTTACTGACAGGAGAATCCCACACACCCCTCGATTCTCAGACTGCCCCACCCAGGAGGCCACCCCTGGAATACACTGGCACTCTCGATCAAACCTGAATTCAATTAAAATTAAAATTACCTGAATTTTAACCCATCCCACCTGTTCCTGTTGCCAACCTAAAGCTCCATAACGAGCATGTTTCCTGCCTGCTTGCCGCCCTGTGTACTGACCTGTGCTTCCCTTCCAGACCTCGTCCTCAGCCTAATTTTCGGATACCTCCCAGACTCAGCCTTCCTGTTTTGACCCTGGATCACAACGACCTGGAGAAAATCCCCATACTCTGGACAATCTGCCAGAAGCCCACTGTTTATCTGATTCGCACCCAGTGCATTGGTAGCCTAACTGTCTTAAAAATAAAACTTCTCGCAATTGGATCCTTTTGTGTCTTGGGTACATGCTATCGTACTTGCCTGAGTACTTGCACATACCATCTAAATCTGCACCAAAATTATACAAACTAGACAATGAAGGTGGATATGAGTGATGAGTCTATTCATCCTAGTAACTTTATACATAAAAGACAACAGCTCAGAGTTTGGAAAATGATGAAAAATTTGAACATCAGAATCACAAAATTAATTTTGCTACGTTTTCCACTGTTAAAGTCAACCATACAACAACATATACATAAATGCATATTAAAATAGAAACCATTGCAGGATAACTTGATAAGAAAAATAATGCTCAAGACATTTTAAAATTACCCATTTCAATATAGAAAAAAGTCAAATGAAATGTAACGGTTCATGTTCATTTTTAGAATTAGTTTTCTTACATAATGTCTCTGTGGCACTCCCTGCCTCCATTTCCCATCACTCTCCTGCTCTCAACCCACCAGTCACTCCATCCAATGCCAGCAATTATGGCCAACTCCTGTATTCTGCCTCCACTGATTACTGAGGTGATTTAATGTGTTCCCTATTGTGTTTGCATCATCAAGCTTTCAGCTTACCTCATAGGTCCTTTATTGTTATACCACTTTATTGTTGGCTTGGGATGCCCTTCAGAAACACATCTCAGACTAGCGGCATTGTATTGTTCTGCAATGACTTTCAGCTGTGGAAATGATGGCCTCGCTACAGATTAGAAAAATCTCATATCAGACAAAAAGTACAATGACTGAAAATTTGATTTTTTTTTTTGTTAGGACATTTTAGTGTACATTAAGGGACTGTACATGAATCTGCTGTATATGGCTGTGAGACTTTCCTATGAAGGCATGAAAAAGGCCAAAGAAGACACATGACTCACTTTTTGGTGAGTATACATGGACTGAGATGTTTACAAAATAGTTAGATTTGCCACTGTCACAGACTGCAGTATGAACTCCATCCATGTCTGGTTTAAAGGTTTGGAACGGGAGCACACTGGCTGTCTCTCTGTGGAAAGAATATAAACATAGCAGATGTCACTGTCATACTACACAAATGAGTAACTAATTAATCAATTACACCCATAGAAGAGAAATTTTTTAAAAATCAGTAATAACCTGGAATCCAGAGAATTAGAGCGGAATTAATTCCAACCTTCTAACACACACTAACACTATGTGCACATACCGATTTTTCCATAAGCACTGTGTATAATTCCCTAAATTGTTTTCTGAAGATGCAGAAAGAATTTTAACTGTATGTTCAGCTTGGACATCCAACTTAAATGTCTTTCCTTGTAGGTCTGGCCCAGTCAATCTGCATATCACAGTCTGGAGAGAAATAATGCATATGATTGTGTATATTTATTTATACATAAAATTTACATATACATTTGCATAAGATGTAATTATTTAAAATGTCACTGAGAACTCAAGAAGGTATTGTAATTTAAAGGTAACTGCAGAGAGCACCATACTTCTGCATTTTCTGTTTAAATATCAGTTCTGCTTTTATTTTTGGTCCTCTATTGTTACTTCACTTAAACTGTATTGCATTTCATGATAGTAAGAACCATATGGACAGAAATTTCCCCCTGGAAGCTAAGCTTACAAAATCCCTTTTTATTTTTGTTTGTGTGTTTGTTTTGCTTTGTTTGTGGCTCCTTGCAACCATTCTGCTCTGTTCAGCTATATCAACATATACTTAATCAAGATCGAGCATACCCTAACACAACATACACACAGGTGAGTAAAATCTTGGAGAAAATGTATGTAATTACTAAACAAATAAGAACTTACAGTTTAATTGGAGTCGCAGGGCAGGTGATCCAGGCTTTCGTTTCGCATGTCCCCGTGGTGCAGTCCGATACTGTAATCAAGCGCTCCCCAGTGCAGTAGGAGAACCACTTCTGTGCAAAAACATCACAAAACCGAATTATGCAAAGATGAAAAAAAGGAAAAAAAAAATAAAAAATCTAAAACTAAACAAAAGGCAATAATTCATATTTAATATTTGACATGAACTACAATAGCAATAATATAGTAGTAATAAGTAGAAGAACAATGACGATAATAATATATGGAACGTTTGAACTTTACGATTGGCAAGAAGTTGTATTTTTTTCGTAGTTAAGCAAATTATAAAATTAATCAGGTTATATGTATTTAAGTTACTTACCCACTAAAATCGGGTTTTTTCGTAACGGCATGATTTGAACGCAGCGCTCAGCCACCAAATGGGATGGAGTGAAAACGAAGGTCCAAGGACTATAAGTATAATGACGTCGAGAGAGAGAGAGAGAGAGAGAGAGAGAGAGAGAGAGAGAGAGAGAGAGAGAGAGAGAGAGAGAGAGAGAGAGAGAGAGAGAGAGAGAGAGAGAGAGACCGACCGACCGACCGACCGACCGACCGACCGTGGTGCAGTCCGATACTGTAATCAAGCGCTCACGTATTATACGCTTCCCGTATTCTTGTGGGTTTCCCTCATTCTCCAGCTCAGTTTTCTCTCTGAGGAGCGTCCTCGAAGTTTAGTCACCGCTGCTCCGCGTGGTGCCTCTCGCTGATCCTGCCGACTACGCCAATTTCTGTTGTGCAATTTTGAACTGCATGCGCTGCATGTGAGACCGAATATAAAGATTTTTGTTTAGCTGAGAGCTGCACCACTCCCGCAGCCCACTCGCAATCCCATGCTATCTCAGCTGTGATAATCAAACTGTCACTGCCCCCTAAATCAAATTTCTGTTCAAAATCAACATCAGATCCCTCATGGACCTTCATTGTACAGTGAATAGAGTCACTTTGTTTAACTGTTAACGCGCCAGCACAACGTGCAGCGGGCCCCGGAGAAGTGGGGGCATGGGAAGCTCATCTGAGAAACAGGTTCCTTATGAACATGAGAAAGGACATTAGTGACCTTATCAGAAAAAACTGCATCGGCTACAGTAGAGCCCCTTTGTCGACTATTGAAGAACACGCCAAGCATCATGAAACCATCCTGGGTAAGAAGGACACTAGACGGGAGCGCCAGCGCGCCGACACCACTCATCAGGCGATGCTGACCATGCTCCAGACAGTAGGGGACAGAGGAAGAGTTCGTGGACGTGGAAGAGGACGTGGACGCGGACGAGGGAGAGGAAGAGGCCGAGGAAAGGGACTTGAAGGGAAAGAGTGCTACAATTGTGGGAAGTTTGGCCACTTTGCAAAAGACTGTCCTGAGGGGGAGAATGAAGATTTCGGTGATTTTGATCCTACAATTAAGGAACCCAAGCTAGACTGACGGGCGATGGAGAGGCAGGACGGCGATGGACCACTGAGAGAAGACGACAAAAGGGAAGTAACCAATTTAAATTACCAACTATTACAGCAGATTAGTAAGGGGTCAAGAGGCCTCCCCAAGGTGATTGTGAACGTAGAGGGAAAAAATGTTAAGTTTTTGGTTGACAGTGGTGCCACCCACTCGGTGTTAAAAGAAGGTTTAATAGAATGTAGAATGAGACCAGGATATGGGATAACAGTAATTGGAGTGGGAGGTCATCCCATTGATGAAAGGATGTCCGAGCCTCTCCAATGTAGTTTAGGAAACAGCCAATTCAAACACAGCTTTTTGGTGTCAGAAACCTGTCCAATTCATTTGTTAGCTAGAGATTTAATGTGTAAACTTGGGTGCACAATTAGCAGCAACCCAGAGGGGTTATTTGTTATGTGGGAAACACCTACACAGGGAGTCCAGCTAGAGGCAGGAGTCCCTTTGTACGTGTATGAATTGCAGTGCACTGCTGGGGAAGTACTAACACATTTTATGACTGAAGTTACTAACACGCTACCCGGTGAACTGACAGTTAAACAAAGTGACTCTATTCACTGTACAATGAAGGTCCATGAGGGATCTGATGTTGATTTTGAACAGAAATTTGATTTAGGGGGCAGTGACAGTTTGATTATCACAGCTGAGATAGCATGGGATTGCGAGTGGGCTGCGGGAGTGGTGCAGCTCTCAGCTAAACAAAAATCTTTATATTCGGTCTCACATGCAGCGCCTCATGTGTCGCTGGCTAGCGCACATGCTGACCCAGACTGGCAGAGAGTAGGGTTATGGACAAAATGCGTGTTGAGCGCAACTGATTGGATAAAAGAACCCCAGTGTGAAATTATGTACAGCTCGAGCATAAGAGCGTAGAAAATGTCAGCCCAGTATAGGTTAAATTGCAAAAAGGGGGTCGAGCTCGTGAGTCCAAACATGGTAATTATGGCAGCCTCTGTTACCCTCTCAGAGGAAGAGGAAGAGGAACTGAAAACAGTTCCTGCAGGGTTATGGGCACAGGGAAAAAATGATGTGGGCTTAATAAAAGGATGTGAGCCTGTCCACATCACCCCAAAATCTGATTATAGACCACACCAGCACCAATATCCTCTGAAACCAGAGGCAGCGGAGGGTATTAGGCCGGTGTTCCAATCATTAAAACAAGCAGGAGTAATTGTGCCATGCCCAGATTCACCGGTACGTACTCCAATCTTCCCAGTTAAGAAACCAGGGAGAGATGAATGGAGATTTGTGCAGGATTTGCAGGCTGTCAACGCAGCAGTACACCCTAGAGCCCCAGAAGTTCCAAACCCGCACACCATTCTCTCTCAGATCCCACCAGATAGCAAGTGGTTCAGTGTAGTTGATTTGGCCAATGCTTTCTTTAGTGTACCTGTGCACAAGGATAGTCAATTTTGGTTTGCTTTCACTTTTGAAGGAAAGCCATACACATTTACGAGACAATACGTGTCAGGGGTATTGTGAATCACCAACCATTTACAATGCCGCCTTACACCGAAGCCTAGAAGCTTTAGAGCTCCCCGACGGAACAGCCTTGCTGCAGTATGTTGACGATCTTTTGATTTGTGGAAAAACATGAGAAGCGTGTAAACAAGCCACAGTGGCACTGCTACATCATTTAGCAGGGGAAGGCCATAAGGCATCCAAATCCAAATTAGTTTTGTAAGCAGTAAGTGCATTTTTTAGGACACGACATCACTGAACAAACGCGCATGCTGACTAAAGACCGAGTGAATGCTATTTTGACCATACCAAAGCCCACGACGAAAAAACAGCTGCTGTCCTTTTTAGGCGTGTTCCTATTGTAGAACGTTCATACCATCTTATGCAGAGCATGAGGGGCCACTCAGGAATATAATACCGACCAAGGGGTCAAATGCTTTTCAGTTAGAATGGACGCCAGAAGCCGAAGCGGCCTTTACAGCACTGAAGCAATTACTACAGGTCATGCCCGCCCTAGGCATTCCAGATCCCAATAAACCATTTGAGCAGACAGTAGATGTGAAAGGACAATACATGACGAGTGTATTGACGCAGAAACACAGGGACAAACAGAGGCCAGTAGCCTACTTCTCAGGAAAGTTGGATGCAGTTGCAGCAGGCCTGCCATTGTGCATAAGAGCAGTAGCCGCAGCAGAGAGGGCTCTAGTAGCGTCCAGAGATATAGTAGGGTATGCCAATCTAACCCTACACGTTCCCCATGCAGTATCACGAATATTACAGGACCAAATGGTAGCGCATTTATCCACTCAGCAGTGGCTCAGATACCACACAGCCTTATTAGACATGCCAAACGTGACTGTGAAACAATGCACAACTTTAAATCCCTCCACTCTATTGCCTACAGAGGAGGAGGAAGAGCCCCATGACTGCCAACAAGTGTTAGAAATTGCAACATCTCCCAGAATAGATTTAAAGGAGGAACCGATACTTGCACAGGATAAGACCGTGAATGTCTGGACCGATTCCCGGTATGCTTGGGGAGTGGCACATGACTTTGGGGCCATTTGGAGACATCGCAACTTTCTCACCAGCTCAGGACCAAGGTTAAGAACCACCGCTTAGTAGCTGAGCTGTTGGAAGCAATCCAATTACCAAAGGAAGTAGCAATCATAAAGTGCGCTGCACACACAAAGGCAGATGACACTGTGTCAAAAGGGAATGCCTATGCGGATAAAGTAGCTCGACTCACAGCGTTACAACCGCTCAAATCACAAATGGCACAAACAGACACTGAAACCAGAATAACTACCAAAGACATACAAAAACAAGCCACCCCACAAGACTGCACGAAATGGAAAAAAGGGAGATGTAAACAAACAGGAGGAATATGGGTACACCCGGATATGAACAAACCATGTCTCCCCACGGCTTATATGAAGGGACTAATTGAGATTGCTCATGGGAGGAGTCACATGAGCAAAGGGGGGATAGTGGAGAGTATAACGAGACATTGGTATGCACCGGGAATAAACACACATACCCAAAATTTTTGTTCCCGATGCCTGGTATGTGCACAAAATACACCACACGGAGACAATCATACCAAACACGCACCCGCCGGACACCCGCCGCCCAGTGAGCCATTTCAACATTGGCAAATAGATTTTGTAGAACTAACACCAGCCGAAGGGAAGAGGTACATGCTTGTGTGTGTGTGCATGTTCAGTAAGTGGGTGGAGGCCTTCCCAACAGGCAAACAAGATAGTGATGCAGTAGCAAAAGCACTACTGAGAGAAATCATTCCCCGGTGGGGTTTGCCACAACGGGTGTCTAGTGACAACGGGACACCCTTCGTACATGAAGGACTAAAGGCTCTGACTAAATACCTAGGGGTGGATATGAGAAAACACTGCAGTTATCACCCAGCTAGTGCAGGGGCAGTAGAACGGGCAAACGGTACCATTAAAGGGGGTCTAGCTAAATTAATGCAGGAAACAGGCATGAATATGGATACCAGATACCAACTTATTCAGGTCACTAAAGGGGACCTGGATGAGGATAACACCCTGTACCTGCACACTGTATTCTCTGATAATTAACAAATGATTGTATAAGAATCAAAAGGGGGAAATGTGATGGAAAATGTTATGAAACTATGTATTATGTGATTCATATAAAATCACACTGATCCATTGTTCTTAAATTAATAATGCTGTTTGCACATTTGTATCCGCCTGTTGCTGATGAAGTTGAACATGTATCAGGAACTGTTAACATCAAGGTCAACTTGACACACAACCCACACTGTTTGGAGTCAGTTTGGGTTGGTTTGTGGGAAAAACCAAGCCGAGAGCTGATTGGCTTATAGCCACAGCAACAAAGGGAAGAAGAGCTGCTTAAGAAAAGATGATTGGTTAAAGACAGCACAGGAGTAGTATAACTAGCCACGATTTTGTATACTCGGGGCTCCCTACCTGAGGAGAGCCAAACATTTTATTTTATTCTTTTTCTTATTAAATTACTCTCTTAATCACGTCTGACTTGCTGTTTGTTCAAAATTCCACAAGTTACTTACCCATTAAATGGTTTTTTTTCGTAACGGCATGATTTGAACGCAGCGCTCAGCCACGAAATGGGATGGAGTGAAAACAGAGGTACAAGGACTATAAGTATAATGACGTCGAGAGAGAGAGATAGAGAGAGAGAGAGAGAGAGAGAGAGAGAGAGAGAGAGAGCTCATATCCCCAGCACTTGCCACGGGTTGCTGATATACCTCTGTTCACTAAAGCCATTTGGAATTTCAGAGCCTCATATCCTGAACTTGCAAAGTGTATTTCACAAAACTTTGTATGTCAGATTTCATGCTGTATTTTTCAATAGGTTTGTGGAAAATCGCGTTGTTACTTTGACTTTCAACTGAAGGCTCTGTTCTCCAACAGCGCTAATTACAGTGTACCACTTCGTACCCACAATGCACAGCGACGCTAGTTAGCCTTAGCTGAACGGAGGAAGAGAATTGAAAACAACAACAGCGTGATCCAAGCTGAACAACGGGCAGGCTAACTGCAGGGGCTAGCTTTACATGCCCAGCGACAGTTGATATCAATTTAAAAAGCACAATGTCTGTCTGAAACGACATGTTACGGCGCAGTGTCGAGCAAGACGCTGTTTGTTCTATTGATTAAGGCGTTTTAGAACTTATCGACATGTGTCTATGAGTATCTTCCGTACTTTTCCATGTCTTCTCTTCTAAATTTAGGGCTTACGTTTCATGGCCACTTTATTCTCTGTTATGGAAAACAACACTTTGCAAATGTACATTCTTTTTTGTTTAATTTTTATTTTGTTGTTTAGTTGCTTAAGAATAAAAAAATGTTACATTTTAGGTTAATAATTGTAACGTTTCTGAAAAACCAAGCAAGGTGGATACATATACCAAGTGTTTCATTCTAAAGAATGAGCAACCATTCCACGAACTATTAAAAAGGAGAAGTGTATTTTGTGTACTCTGATAAATAAATATAAAGCCACAATATTATACAAATGAAATGTATGCTTGCAGTAGCGTATCATGAGTAATGTAAATAAATCCTTCTGATGCGATTCCAGTCCTTATTTCAGGACCCAGCACGATGCTGCCCTCTCCTGTACGTTTTAAATATTACGACATACAAAAATGACTTAACATACAACAGAAAACGTTCACTTAATGCTGATATTGGAGATTTTCCAAAATGACTATTAGCTTAAACATATGGATAAATATCATCAAAAAGTATACCCTGAGAAATAAAGACACTTTGAGAGAAAATGTGAGTTTGCTAGATATTGTAATCAGCAGCTATACATTTCAATAGGGTCTGGCTATACTAACCAATAAGGCAAACCCTCTTTAAAGAAGTGGGCCTGCAGACCTGCTTTTGGAATGAGGGATTTGAGGAAAGGTATGTTTGGGGGAGTGGAATTAAAGGGAGGGTGTCTACCTTTGTGGCTAAGCAGTAGAAATGAGCAAGAACATTCAAACTGATGACAGAAGCTTTAAAACATCAGTTAGAAATTCTCAGAGTAGCACTACCACTAAGAACTACTCTACTAACCTATTCAGAATTGAATGAGGGGTAAAGTGTAAATGTCCTGCATCCAATTTAAATTTTGCATCATTGTTGTTAAAAACAGTTGTTGTAGAGCTGGAAGATGGCTAGTTACAATAGTTCTTGTTTGTGACTTGTGGGTTTTCTAGACACAAAAGTAATGTTTACTTAGGGATGGTTTTCTAGACACTAGTCCCAGATTAATTTACAGTGGAGAATGCAGAGTTCCTACTGACAATGTGATCCTAAAAGTCTTAATCCAATCCAAGCCCTTGCATGTAAAAGACATGTAAATATACCTATATATTAAATATACAATAAAAAATATACTTCTTTAAAATCTTTCTAAATAAATGCATGTTTTTAGTTACTCACTAAAGTGACAGAGCACAATTAAAAAAACAAACAAAAAAAAACATCTTATTGCATCAGATTTTAAAAGTGGATAACGAATACAAATACTAAGTTATACTATCATCTTTCTGACCCTAGACTGAATTAACTATTCTTTAGGTCTCCTGATCGAGTTTCTCTGTAATTGCATCTTCTCCAGTCATTTCTGTCTTGCAGGATGAATCTTTTTCAGACAGCTGGTAGGCCTTCTTTTCTTCTGTGTTCCCTGCTGGTTCTGAGATTACTGGAGCATTCTGGTATATGGAACTGTTTTGTTGCCCTCTGACATTATAGTAGAGCTGCAGAACAATCATAAGATGCGATGGGTTAAATTCTATCCCTCAACCATTAGGCACTGGCTTTTCATGGGCCTAAGAGGCCTTTCACACAACCATTATGCACCTGTTCTTCTATATCAGCAAGCTGGGTTTCCATGAAGGCCACCATCTTGGAGAAACAGGGTCTATCTTTAGGTTGCAGGGCCCAACACTGGCGCATCACACCGTACCTAACAGAGTTTAACAATCAGGAGAAAATAGCACTTTTCAAGAGAACTTCCCATTTTTGATGATTTAAGAGATTTGAATGTGGACAGAAACTTACACAGCTTCAGATGCATAAAAGGGCCGTTCCATCTGAAAACCACTCTCAATCATTGTGTAGAAACTGTTATCAACTTTCATACCAGGATAGGGAGTCACACCTGATTTAATGAAATGGGGAGGGGGAGGGGTTGGAGTTTGAAAAGGAAACATGGAATCTACAGAGACCGCATATTACGAATCTAACATCAACTTTATGTCAGAAAGCCAAACCATGAATAAAGAGTCAACATGCTTTTAAAACAGATTATGTTTTTAAGATTGACTAGAAAGACTAAAAACTATTACTTGTTACATTTTGCTTTTTTTTCCCATATGTAGCTTAAATTCTGTAGGATAATTTCCATGTAATTTAGCTTTAAAAGTTTTTGCCTTCTCCACTAAGACTTTGTATGTGGGTTTCTGGCTGTAAGGTTATGTGTACCCAGTGAGAAGATCTCCCATAGCAGGACGCCATAAGCCCAAACGTCACTCTGCGTGGTGTAGATCCCCTTAAAAATACTTTCAGGGGCCATCCACTTCACGGGTAAACGTGCCTAAAAATAGTAAAAGAGAACAGCTTTCTAATGCCAGAAATACCTAATGCAGCAACATAAGCATATCCATCATATGTAGGGAGACTTGCGCAGTGCACCTTGACCTCAGTTACTGGTTCAGGTAAAATCCAGTGTGATAGCATACAAAACCAAAACAACCAAATTTGTGCCACTGTATAGTGTCCAAATTCCCACACTTAATGATGAGAGTGCTTACATTTCCTCGGACCACATAGCTGGAGTCATTTTCAATATCTCGTGCCAGGCCAAAGTCACCAATCTTCACTACACGGGCTTGTGCTACCAACACATTTCTTGCAGCAAGGTCCCGATGGATACACTAAGAACAAGAAAACAATTAGAGTACCATAATAAAGGAAACATACTGAGCATTTTGGAATGCTTTTCTCAACTTGTTAATGTATATGTTAATGGTTCTCAACTTGTTAATGCACACACACTGAATAGCCACTTTATTAGAGACACCCTCTGTTAAAACACCCCCTGAGGCACATTGTACCTCCTTTGGCCTTCAGAACTGCAGCAATTTATCATGGTATATATTCTATTTGGTGTTGAAATTATTCTGCAGGAATCTTGGCCTATGCAGACAGGAGAGCTTCTTGCAGTTGCCACGAATCAGATGGAAGTACCGACATTCTACCGACAGCTTGCTCTATCTCGTCCAAGATGATCTACAGAATTTAGATCTGGGGACTGTGAAGGCCAAGGAAGCAAGGAGATTTACTATGTTCCTGGCATGGTGCACTGTCCTGCTGAAAGTGTCCTTCTGTCTTATAGTGAACAGCTGCCATGAAGTATGTTCTCCACAATGAGTAGGTAAGCCCTACTGTCCAAATGTCCATCCACAGGTATCAGAGGACCCAGGGTCTGTCAAGAAAACATTCCTCACGGCATTATTCCACCTCCACCAGCCTGAAATGTTGGCACCTGAATAGAAGGGCTCATGAATTCTGGATTCATCTAACAATCTATGTTTTTCCATTGCTCAGTGATCCAATTTTTGCCCTGTTTTGTCCACTGTAGCCTTGACTTTGTTTCCTTAGACAGTACTGTCACTGATAATCTGCTGTTAGAGCCCATCCATGCTAAGAAACGATGAGTTGTACATTCAGACATGTTAGTTGGAGCACCAAGTCTGATTCAGTTGCAGTTTACTTGACTGTGTACTGCCTGTTCATCAGAACAATTCTTGACATCCTCCTTTGACCCCATTCATCAATGAGTTTACATCCACAGGATCCCCTTTTGCTGGATGTTTTTCTTTGATCACATCATCCTCCGTATACTCTTAACACTTGTATGAGAAAACCCCACAAGGTTTGCAGTTTTTGAAACAGGCCCCTGCTACTCTAGCACTGATGACCATGCCTAGTTTGAAATCACTTAGACTACTTGATTTGCCCATTCTAATGTAGATTTTATTCTGCCCTCCATGGTTACGTGTCTAATTTCCACACAGGGAAGGGCAGGAGTCTCTAATAAGGTTGCCATTCACTATTTGGACAGTGTTAGCCTGAATACTTGGAGAAAAAAATGAGTGCTTGTAAAATGTTATTTTTAGCCTAAAAACAAAAACTTACATTTTTGTTAGAAAGAAATTCCATGCCCTTAGCAACTTGGTAGGAGAAGCTCAGCAGGTCACCTAAAGTGAAAGTCTGAAGGTCTTCTTCATCCTCACTTTCAAATATTCCTTTAAAGGGGAAACAAGGAAAAGGCTTCACGAACAGTATCCAGAGTATCACCTTAGTCTGAGGTTCAGACTAGACCCCTCAAACCACAGACTAAGATCCCCTATGTTCCAGATGATACCTATCTCTCACAGCACAATCTGTCTTGACAAAAAACATTTAGCTCTTAACCTGTGTCCAGAACACAATGTCTTTGTCTGAAGCCTAAATGGTAATTTCTATGCTGTGAAGACACAGATAAGACCAAAAATCTATAAAATTATCAAGAACAATAACCAACTCAGTGCTTTACCTGTACACATATTTCATGTACCTTTTTATATGCACACATTCTACCAAAGTGACAAACTGAGTCTGTCAGCAAGTCTAGTTCTAGTTGGATTAGATGCTAATGGGAGGGGCAACCGCGGCAGGCGTTACCTCCAGTAACATCCGTGGAGCAGCTGAGTGGGAGCAGTGACTCTTGTTCCTTATTCACCAGGGTCATGTGCATGTACGACTCATTCTCAGCCTGAACGAACTCACTATTGAAACAAATCAAGTAGAGAGCACAACCTTTAAAATCTTGCATGTTACTTCTGCCTATGTTCATCCAAATCCAGTTATGTTTCCTCAAATGAACTGCGTGATTGTTAATGGAAACTGTCTGTAGTCTCTTTATTGAAAAGGTCAGTGGAAAACCAATGACTGCTCAGGTTCTGACCTGGGGTTTCTCTTCTTTGGGTAGTTGTGGTACAGGCTGCTCAATCTGTCCTTAAGGATGGCATCCATTAGGGACTTGTTGAAGTGCTCTCTGCTGCTCTTCAGGTAGTTCAGGAGGTCACCATGGCAACAGTATTGAAAGATCAAGTAAACGGGACCTGTCAGATCAAACTGCCTCGTCAATATCACTGCCGTCAAAAGTGTTGATAAGCATATTTTTAATACAGATGGCCATAAATTGGCAAATAAAAAATGTATATATTTCAAAAATGTTTTTTAGGGCAGAGCACTGTCACAATATAATTTTCGTAGTATATTGTGGCTAACACCTATACTTCTACTGTCACGGAACGCTCGCCTCCCGCGAGTCACGTGGTTCGGCCCGCCACGTGCAGTGGGAGCACTGTCTTGTTTGTAACCACACCTGCACCTCATTCGTCTTTATGTATGTAAAGCCGTGTTAAAGTGTGCAGGGTGTTAGTTATTGTCGGCATAATGTCTAGATGTAACGCATTTCTATTAGATGTATTCTTGTGTATTGTGTTTGTTTAGTGTTAACCAGTTCATGTTTCTTGTTTGCGATAAGTGTGAGTGCCTTTATGTCTTTAAATGTTAATAAATGTTCGTCCCAGCTGGAGAAGTCTGTGCGTCCTGCCTCACGCCCTGCAGCACTCGGGCCACCGCACGTTACATCTACATACACAAATCAGCTGAAAAGTCTGTTTTAAATGTGGCAGTACTGCCACAGAATTATTCTTCATGAATAAGTATCATGATATTACTAAACTAACTTAACTACATTGTAACTACATTATAATGATACAGCTCATTGCCCAGCCCAGTTCATTTCAGAAACTTATCATTATGTGACATGCTTGCGTGTGGATTGTGTACCTGAGCCAGTGCAAGCTCCCAGCAGGTTCACGATGTTGATATGTTGTCCAATATGAGTCAACATCTTCAATTCAGACATTAAGGCCTCCTTCTCCACTGTCTGATGCTTGTCTGCACAAAGACACCGGCAACAGCTCCCCTTTATTAGGTCTCACTGACTGAAGAGTCAGTTTTACTTAAAAGAAAAAAGCAAAAAAAAAAAGCCACCTTTTAGCATTTTCACTGCGACCTGCACAGACACTCCTGGCTTGCTGATCCCATATGCTGTAGCCTGCTTTACCATCCCAAAAGCTCCTGATCCCAGTTCTTTACCTATATGAAGAAAAAAAAAACACCTTCCTTGCAGTATTCAATTTTCCTAGTGCTCCACTGACATGTAACTGTGTACAAATTCATTACCCAGTTCGAGATTCTCCCGAGGGAACTCCCATTTCTGGTCATATTTGAAATCCCTGAAGTCAATATAGATGTAATCGTTATCCGATGGCCCGACCACTTGAACCATCTGAAGCTGAGACTCATAGCCAGGTTTCTGTTGGGAAGAGTTTATGCGGAAAGTTATACATATGGGTCATTAGAAGTATTCATCATTTTGCGAGTATGCGTCTGTGGGGGAAAGGGGGATAACAGTACCTTCCTGTGGGTAAAATGGTGCAGGCCAACACAGATCAGCAGGCTGACGAAGCCGCACACCAATAAGATAGTGATGTAGTGCTGAGAGACTGCAATAGAACATCGTCACCATGTAAGAGCTGTTTCAACATCATCATACAAGTGTATTTAAGTATGAGACTTAACTCACGCAGTTTCACTGTGATCTGCCCACTGCAGTATGATCCTGCATCATTGCTGAGGCAACATTTCACAAAGTGGTTATTCACACGGCTGGCTAACAGAGAGATGACAATACGCTTCTGGCAGAACTGCTCAGAGTTTGGGTAGGCCTCAAGATCCATGTGTATCTTTTTCCACATCGCATCATCTGTGTAGCTTTGAGACAAGGAAGAGACAGAATGTAATACTTCATTGATTGTACATCTTTGCAATTTTGAAAAAAGTGACCTATGCATAAAAAAGAGAGTGTATTTGCAATAGTCCAAGTGCAAGACCTACCCAAAACATCCCATTAACAAATAAGAAAAGAAACAGCCCCAAAAAACCCAAAACAAAACCCCACAACAACAGAACCCTGGACAAAACCTCACTTGGTATGTAATGGACAGGTCATCCAATACAGGGACAGTGGGAGAGCACTCTTGGTCATGCAGATGACATGGTCTTCATCTTGGAGAAGCTTAAACTTTGGAATTTCTGCAAAGTAGCATGTATTTTAGAAAAAAATGTAATTGTAATTCTAACATAAGCTTTACATTTCACAGAGTATATTGACACCATCAGCAATGTGCCTTTCTATGCCGGGTTTTTGTTATTATGCACATTGACTGACCATACATATTTGGCTAATATACACATTAATTAACCACACATATTTGGTAAATATACACATGAATTGATGACACATCTTTTGTTATAATACACATTAACTGACCACACATATTTTTGTTATTATACACATTAATTGATCCACAAATCTCTGCTATACAGGTAACTCACCTGTCACACAGAGGGACATATTTCTGGTGACTGCATTTTCATCAGCTCTTAGCTGTATCTGATATTGGCCTGGCTCTGGGTTACACAGCTTAAAAGTGCTAAAAGAAAGAAGAGAGCCATCAGACAGAGTGCAACATGCATACATACTGTTCAAACCGATAGCATGCACAACACACCTTGTACCCCAGAGGTAGTGAGATTCGTAGCACTCCACTTTAGAGCCATTCGGTGTAATCCACTGACATTGTGCTTTCGGGTAAGAGAGCACCTCAGCTTGGAAACAAAAGTTTGGTCTTTCGTAGCGTACAATTCTGACATTCTCATCTAGGCTATCTATTTCAAGTATTCCCTTCTCTGTAAAGAGAAAATTACCATAATTCATCTTAATTCACCCAAGTTCACTGGTCCCATATATTCACTGAAATACTATGTAGAGATTATGCAAAAACCCAACTGCCACAGGGTCAGATGAGAGCATAATACACTGCCTGGCCAAAAAAAGGTCACCACCTGGATTTAACTAAGCAAATAGGTAAGAGCCTCCCATTGGATAATTACTGCATGGGTGATTATGTTTTAGCTGGCAACAAGTTATTTAACCCTAACTAATGCAGGGAGTAGCTTCTCATTTGTTAAACAACCATGTCGAAAGACACATCTTGTGGAAAACATATATTAATCTGTTTCAGAAGGGTCAAATTATTGGCATACATAAAGCAGAGAAAACATCTAAGGAGATTGCTGAAACTACTAAAATCGGGTTAAGAACTGTCCAACGTATTATTAAAAAGTGGAAGGACAGTGGGGAAAGATTATCTTCGAGGAAGGAATGTGGTGGGAAAATTTTTTTGAATGATTGTGATCGGCGATTACTTAAACGTGTGGTGAAATCAAATCGTAGAAAAACTACAGTAGAACTCAGGGATATGTTTAATAGTGAACGTAAGAGCATTTCCACACACACAATGCAAATGGAACTCAAGGGATTGGGACTAAACAGCTGTGTAGCCTTAAGAAAACCACTTGTCAGTGAGGCTAACCGGCAAAAACGGCTTCAATTTGCTAGGGAGCATAAAGATTGGACTCTGGAGCAATGGAAGAAAGTCATGTGGTCTGATGAGTCCAGATTTACCTTGTTCCAAAGTGATGGGCGCATCAGGGTAAGAAGAGAGACGGCTGAAGTGATGCACCCATCATGCCTAGTGCCTACTGTACAAGCCTGTGGGGGCAATGCTATGATCTGGGTTGCTGCAGTTGGTCAGGTCTAGGTTCAGCAACGTTATGTGCCCAAAGAATGAGGTCAGCTGACTACCTGAATATACTGAACGACCAGGTTATTCCATCAATGGATTTTTTCTTCCCTGATGGCACGGGCACATTCCAAGATGACAATGCCAGAATTCACCGGGCTCGAATTGTAAAAGAGTGGTTCAGGGAGCATGAGACATCATTTTCACACATGGATTGGCCACCACAGAGTCCAGACCTGAACCCCATTGAGAACCCTTGGGATGTGCTGGAGAAGACTTTTCGCAGTGGTCCAAATCTGCCATCATCAATACAAGATCTTGGGGAAAAATTAATGCAACTCTGGACAGAAATAAATCTTGTGACATTGCAGAAGCTTGTGGAAACGATGCCACAGCGAACGTGTGCCGTAATCAAAGCTAAATGCAGTCCAATGAAAATGTTTATTTTTTTGGCCAGGCAGTGTATAAGCCAATACATAATTCACAAAACCTCAATACACAGATTCAGACAAAGAAAACATCCATTTGAAAGTTATAAAACTGTCAATATAAGACAAATTTAAATGTATTTATTATTTTAAAAGAACAACTAGCTCAAAGTTAATAGCAGTTTACTTACCAAGCACCTGAACCTGGGTAGCCTTTTTTTGACCTTTCTTACTCTTGCAAATATACTCTCCACTGTCACTCACACTAACAGAGTTGATGGAATAAAACTCCATCAAATAGCTATAATGCACCAGTTTTACTCCTTTGAGCTAAATTTGGGGCAGACAAAAACACAAAAGTAATAAAGCAATATCAGTGATACATGGCCATAATTACATTTGTATTTACAGCATTTGTAATTTACAGTACCTCGGTGAAGTTGTTGTAGTACCACTTCAGCTGATCGTCTCTGTCATTTATTGCACATCGGAGCACGAGAGATTGTCCCTGACGCAGCAGAATCCTGTGAGCTTCGATCTCTATCATGGGTGCTTGAAGCACTAAAACATGACAGAAAAAAAAACATTCCAAAATGGATCATCTGGCACCTGCATTTATCACATCTGTGGGCACTCAGAGTTTTTTTTAACTTATTACAGATTACAAACAATAGAATGCTTATCTTACAATAGTGGTAAATCTGGGAGCATTCCTCTCCCTCTGAGTTTGTAGCACAGCACTTTGTGTTTGAAAATGCGTCAGCGTAACAGTCCAGTTTGCTCGCTGACATCTCTTTTTCTTCCGTTTTCTCCTCCTGTATATAGTTATTTCTAGAGATGGACATCATAGTGACATGGCAGAGTATAAATATATATGACCAAGTAGATGTAGTAAGAATCACACCAATGTCCAATCACCATCCAAAAAAAAAAAAGAACACAGGATTTTTGTTCATCCTGGAATAAGGTTAGCTACTCTGATCCAGTCAAACTGCCAGCCAAGCTCAGAACCAGCGAGTCCCAGCAAGCTCAGAAACAGGGACTCCAAGCAAGCTCAGAACCAGTGACTCCCACCAAGCTCAGAACCAGTGAGTCCCACCAAGCTCAGAAACAGTGACTCCCACCAAGCTCAGAAACAGTGACTCCAACCAAGCTCAAAAACAGTGACTCCATCCAAGCTCAGAATTATTATGACTCACAACCAATTTTACATACTGACTGAGACCTATCTTTATTCAAGTTATAACTTTACTGACAGGCGAATCCCACACACCCCTCGATTCTCAGACTGCCCCACCCAGGAGGCCACCCCTGGAATACACTGGCACTCTCGATCAAACCTGAATTCAATTAAAATTAAAATTACCTGAATTTTAACCCATCCCACCTGTTCCTGTTGCCAACCTAAAGCTCCATAATGAGCATGATTCCTGCCTGCTTGCCGCCCTGTGTACTGAGCTGTGCTTCCCTTCCAGACCTCGTCCTCAGCCTAATTTTCGGATACCTCCCAGACTCAGCCTTCCTGTTTTGACCCTGGATCACAACGACCTGGAGAAAATCCCCATACTCTGGACAATCTGCCAGAAGCCCACTGTTTATCTGATTCGCACCCAGTGCATTGGTAGCCTAACTGTCTTAAAAATAAAACTTCTCGCAATTGGATCCTTTTGTGTCTTGGGTACATGCTATCGTACTTGCCTGAGTACTTGCACATACCATCTAAATCTGCACCAAAATTATACAAACTAGACAATGAAGGTGGATATGAGTGATGAGTCTATTCATCCTAGTAACTTTATACATAAAAGACAACAGCTCAGTTTGGAAAATGATGAAAAATTTGAACATCAGAATCACAAAATTAATTTTGCTACGTTTTCCACTGTTAAAGTCAACCATACAACAACATATACATAAATGCATATTAAAATAGAAACCATTGCAGGATAACTTGATAAGAAAAATAATGCTCAAGACATTTTAAAATTACCCATTTCAATATAGAAAAAAGTCAAATGAAATGTAACGGTTCATGTTCATTTTTAGAATTAGTTTTCTTACATAATGTCTCTGTGGCACTCCCTGCCTTCATTTCCCATCACTCTCCTGCTCTCAACCCACCAGTCACTCCATCCAATGCCAGCAATTATGGCCAACTCCTGTATTCTGCCTCCACTGATTACTGAGGTGATTTAATGTGTTCCCTATTGTGTTTGCATCATCAAGCTTTCAGCTTACCTCATAGGTCCTTTATTGTTATACCACTTTATTGTTGGCTTGGGATGCCCTTCAGAAACACATCTCAGACTAGCGGCATTGTATTGTTCTGCAATGACTGTCAGCTGTGGAAATGATGGCCTCGCTACAGATTAGAAAAATCTCATATCAGACAAAAAGTACAATGACTGAAAATTTGATTTTTTTTTTTTGTCAGGACATTTTAGTGTACATTAAGGGACTGTACATGAATCTGCTGTATATGGCTGTGAGACTTTCCTATGAAGGCATGAAAAAGGCCAAAGAAGACACATGACTCACTTTTTGGTGAGTATACATGGACTGAGATGTTTACAGAATAGTTAGATTTGCCACTGTCACAGACTGCAGTATGAACTCCATCCATGTCTGGTTTAAAGGTTTGGAACGGGAGCACACTGGCTGTCTCTCTGTGGAAAGAATATAAACATAGCAGATGTCACTGTCATACTACACAAATGAGTAACTAATTAATCAATTACACCCATAGAAGAGACATTTTTTAAAAATCAGTAATAACCTGGAATCCAGAGAATTAGAGCAGAATTAATTCCAACCTTCTAACACACACTAACACTATGTGCACATACCGATTTTTCCATAAGCACTGTGTACAATTCCCTAAATTGTTTTCTGAAGATGCAGAAAGAATTTTAACTGTCTGTTCAGCTTGGACATCCAACTTAAATGTCTTTCCTTGTAGGTCTGGCCCAGTCAATCTGCATATCACAGTCTGGAGAGAAATAATGCATATGATTGTGTATATTTATTTATACATAAAATTTACATATACATTTGCATAAGATGTAATTATTTAAAATGTCACTGAGAACTCAAGAAGGTATTGTAATTTAAAGGTAACTGCAGAGAGCACCATACTTCTGCATTTTCTGTTTAAATATCAGTTCTGCTTTTATTTTTGGTCATCTATTGTTACTTCACTTAAACTGTATTGCATTTCATGATAGTAAGAACCATATGGACAGAAATTTCCCCCTGGAAGCTAAGCTTACAAAATCCCTTTTTTATTTTTGTTTGTGTGTTTGTTTTGCTTTGTTTGTGGCTCCTTGCAACCATTCTGCTCTGTTCAGCTATATCAACATATACTTAATCAAGATCGAGCATACCCTAACACAACATACACACAGGTGAGTAAAATCTTGGAGAAAATGTATGTAATTACTAAACAAATAAGAACTTACAGTTTCATTGGAGTCGCAGGGCAGGTGATCCAGGCTTTCGTTTCGCATGTCCCCGTGGTGCAGTCCGATACTGTAATCAAGCGCTCCCAAGTGCAGTAGGAGAACCACTTCTGTGCAAAAACATCACAAAACCGAATTATGCAAAGATGAAAAAAAGGAAAAAAAAAAAAAATCTAAAACTAAACAAAAGGCAATAATTCATATTTAATATTTGACATGAACTACAATAGCAATAATATAGTAGTAATAAGTAGAAGAACAATGACGATAATAATATATGGAACGTTTGAACTTTACGATTGGCAAGAAGTTGTATTTTTTTCGTAGTTAAGCAAATTATAAAATTAATCAGGCTATATGTATTTAAGTTACTTACCCACTAAAATCGGGTTTTTTCGTAACGGCATGATTTGAACGCAGCGCTCAGCCACCAAATGGGATGGAGTGAAAACAGAGGTCCAAGGACTATAAGTATAATGACGTCGAGAGAGAGAGAGATAGAGAGATAGAGAGATAGAGAGAGAGAGATAGAGAGAGAGAGAGAGAGAGAGAGAGCGAGAGAGAGAGAGAGAGCGAGCGAGAGCTCATATCCCCAGCTTCTGCGTTTTGACGCTGGCTTTGCGCTTGCCACGGGTTGCTGATATACCTCTGTTATAAACCATTTGGAATTTCAGAGCCTCATATCTTGAACTTGCAAAGTGTATTTCACAAAACTTTGTATGTCAGATTTCGTACTGTATTTTTCAATAGGTTTGTGGAAAATCGCGTTGTTACTTTGACTTTCAACTGAAGGCTCTGTTCTCCAACAGCGCTAATTACAGTGTACCACTTCGTACCCACAATGCACAGCGACGCTAGTTAGCCTTAGCTGAACGGAGGAAGAGAATTGAAAACAACAACAGCGTGATCCAAGCTGAACAACGGGCAGGCTAACTGCAGGGGCTAGCTTTACATGCCCAGCGACAGTTGATATCAATTTAAAAAGCACAATGTCTGTCTGACGTATCTGTCTGGATGATACGACTGATTTTACGGCGAAGTTTCGTGCGAGACGCCGATTGTTTCATTGAATAAGGCGTTTCAGAACTTACCGACATCTCTCTATGTTTGAGTATCTTCCGGCGGCGGCGGCAGCGGTGCCATGAATAGTGGACTCCCAGCGTCAGCTGCTCCGCTTGGGGGTGTCGGAATACCTGGTGTCAAGGTGAAATTCTGCCGCTACTATGCGAAAGATAAGACTTGTTTTTATGGAGACGAGTGCCAGTTCCTGCACGAGGATCCGTCCGTGGCAAACCTGGCTCTGCACGGCGGCGGAGGCAGTCCCGTTCCTTTATCAATTGCTGGAGGTGCTGTGACGGCAGCAGGGTATCCACTCGGGGGAAACTCGGCGGCCTGTCCTAGCAGTGGTCCAGCTAATGTTCCCAAAAAAAGTGACTCCCTTGGGCCTGCAGGATCCCCTCTGGATGGGCAACTGCTAACCAGTAAGTTTGCAGGGTGCACGGATATGGAATGAGGCCTAAAAATGCAGCCGCCTCTAGTATGTTGAACTATTGAGCCCCAGAGGGGCTTTTTGTAGAAATCGAGGCCGAGGATTCAGCATGGCCTCTTTCCCACCAAAACAATACAAGGAAACCATCTCTCTTTGCTTCACAGTCAAAACAGTCAGGTGTCAGAAATACTAGTTAGAAGTGGCAAAGAGGAGGTCCTCGCTCGCCTGTTTGTGAATGCATTATTTACATTCATTCTTCTGTATGAAGCGGACCTGCCCGACCTGTCATTGTTTACAGCGAAATGCCAACTATTATAATTTTGTCATAGCTAGCTATCTTAGAAACCTGGCTAACTTACTATTAAACTGCTAGTTATGCGTTTGTTTTGGTTGGGTGCTAACAAGTCCGTTAGCTTTGTAGCTGGGTTACTTTTTACCGCTCAAGTGATCAAAGTGTTAACGTGCTGCGGAAGGTTTTTTGTTTTTTTTACGCGTGAGCTTGAGCGTTTGTAACAATGTATCTAGTTAGCAAAGCTAATTTTAAATATCTTGGTCGCTGTAATTTATTCAACAGCTATTGTTTTAAAAAATGGAAGTGCTATATGTTTTATTTTTTAAATGCATATTTTTTTTTCCTTCGGTATACGATCTGTGTCAGCATGTTTAAGGAATTACTACGAAATAGTACCCAGCGCGTCAAGCCATCTAGTGTTTACGTCTTCAAGTAGACGAGTGAGGCTGAGGTGCAGTTGGGCACTTTTACCATTGAGCGTTTGCTACTATGTGGGAACTTTTTGGTAAAAAATAAATAAATAAATAAATAAATAAAATTTTAATTTTACATTAGCGTGGAGAACCTGTACTGTTAAAATTATATTAAAATCTGTTTAAGCAACAGTTCTCACAGTCCGAAGCCATATTTGTATGTAGTGTTTAATAGCTTGTTTTAAAAGCTTGTTTTATAGTATACCAAGTTGCTTTATTGTAATTGCAGACTATGCGATGTTTTACTGTTAAAGCAGAATGTTGTGCAGTTCCCAGGTGCTGTTTTCTATTGATAACATGATGTGAAACATGATTTGAATGCTTAATGTTGTATATTTTTCATAAACACACTGAGCAACAGCAAAAGGAAGTTATAGCTACTTATTTAGTAAGTTAACGAAGGATATGCTGGTGGAATTATTTGCAGGTGGATTTACATTTAATTTAGCAACCAGGTCTCAGCCTGGAACAGTCACTTTATTTATCACCATTTTTGCTCCTTGGGAATGTGAAAAAACTATTGAATAAACAATTACTGATAAAAAAAAAAAACACGAGCTGAAGTTTGTGTCTCATTTCAGTCCCTGGGATGGAGAGTGGAGCTCTCAGTGATGCCAGTCTGACCAACTCCTATTTCAGCAGTAGCTTTATTGGGGTCAATGGATTTGGGAGCCCAGCAGAGTCTAAGTATTCAATGATGCAGGTATGTATGAAGTGTAATTTGCCTGTTGTGTACATCTTTCCCAGGGGATTTGTGCACATGGCTGTCTTACTATCCACATTCTGTATTTTTGTTTCTTAGCTTACTGCATTTTCTAAGGATTTTGAGTGCATGGGGACCTTATTGTACCGAAATAGAAACATGGAAAATGTGTTTGAGAAATAATTATGTACAGTGCTGTAAATTCATCACATGCATCACATATATTAGACTGTCTTTAAAGTGTCTCTTTAAAGTATTGTCTTGACAGAATACATGAAGGTTTAGATTCTTGATGGACAGTTTCTGTATGGTCTTTGTGATAGCACTGCTGCAGAAATAAAGTAAATCTGAAAGTAATCTAAAAAATTGTGGATGAAGTATTTTTTGAGGTTTTACACTGGAGTAATCCTTAAAGACCAAATGTTCTTTCATGGCTCAGGTGATCTCTGTTTTAATGACAAACGTGTTCTTCAGAGAGACTCAGGGTGTATGTGTTGCACTTTGCCATCTTGTATCAGTTCATTCTGATACTAATGTCTAATTTACTCATAATGCAAGGTGTTTTCTTGACTAATGAGCTAGGACCATATTCTTTCCCTGTTTCTTGTGTGACAGCTGATTTGATCAGAAACTCCTAATATGAGAGTCTTCATGTCACTTTTTTTCAAAAATCTCCAAATGGGAAAAGTAAAAACATGAAGAATAAAAAGTTCTGTCATTTTGTTTTAGGAAACAAAATTTGTGATAACACAAATTTTTGTTTTAGGGATTGTAAAGATTGTGTATAAAGAATTAAATGTATAATTAGGGGTAAGTAAATTACATATCTAATCAAGTGGCTTTACAGTTTCCTGACTGTTGCTTTAAGCAGGCTTATTGTAGTAATTACCAGCTGTACAGTAATTACAGCTGACACGCTGTTGCTACAAGTGTGAAATTTGTGTGAATGTGAAATGCTGGGATGCTTTTTAAATTGCATGTGTGTTTTCAGAGGATAACCAGCAGCAGCAGTTCCCCAAGCCTCCTGAATGACGGTGCCAAGAGTTTCAGCCACAGCGCTCATGGTGGGCCGCAATCTGCTGTTTGCTGTTGGAATAAAATGCTGTTTATTGTCTTAAAGACTGCCCCTCACCACTCACACCACACCCCCCCACCCCAACAGATCCAGTGAATTCCCCCACTTCCTCCCTGTTTAGCGACTTTGGTGCTTTGAGCATATCGCAGAGGAGGAAGGTGAGTGTCTGAAGCTTACCTTGGTATTGCATATAGTGGGCATCTCATAGGAAGTGTTAGAACACTATTTTAACCTTTGGTGTTTCTTTGTGAGGGGACATTTCTTTTACTGCAGGGTTACTTAATTGTCTCACTGGCACTGGAATCTCAAGCTTTATATTTAAGCTCTGTATTCCATGCATTGTGGTTCAGCAACTTTCTCAGTGAAGTTCTGCTCCATCGGGTGAAAGCATGACTGGGCTCTGTGTCTGAGTAGGCTCCTAATCCAGCAGCCACCGAGTTCATCCCTAAAGGAGCTCCGCGCATGGCCACCCTGTCCCAGGCGGCCGTGCAGACATTTCCCTCGACCCTCTTGACCCACCCGAGCCTGGGCAGCTCAACCTCAGCAGCCCTTGCACCTGGTGAGTGAGTCACCCTCTCCAGCACCAACTTTACCTGTGCTTCTGAGTAACACACACACACACACACACACACACACACACACACACACACACACACACACACACACACACACACACACACACTCCCTCCTTCCCTCCCACTGTCTCTCACTCTCCCTCCCTCTCCCTTCCATCCATCTCACTCTATCTCTTGTTCTCTGTCCTTCCCTCCCACTCTCTCGCTCTCCCTCCCTCTTACTGTCCCTCCCTCCTTCTCTTCCCCTTCTTCTGGAGCGACTCAAAGCAGCTGGGTGTGCAGAGAGCCATGTGTAATCATAGATCTCTTCTACAGGTATGTCACTGTCTGCAGGCTCATCTCCTCTCCATTCCCCCAAAATCACCCCCCACACTTCCCCTGCTCCGCGGCGCCGCAGCCACACCCCTAACCCCAACATGGCCAATTACATGGTGCCCACCACTGCGTCTGACCAAGGGGGTGGCGCCCACGTGATCCAGAAGGAGACTGTGGGTGGGACCACCTACTTCTACACTGATAACACCCCTGCTCCCATGGCTGGAATGGTACAGTCGTTGTTCCTCAGAAGCTTTCACTCTCTGGCAATGTTGGTGTAATTATGTTGACCTGGCCTACTTGTCACCCTTTCAGGTGTTTCCCAATTACCATATCTACCCGCAAACAGCACCTCATGTGGCATACATGCAGCCCAAAGCCAATGCTCCATCCTTTTTTATGGCCGAGGAGCTCCGACAGGTATTCGCTTACCTTTTTTTGTTCCATTAGTTCAAGTGGTCCTACCCTTTGATGATCTAGGCTACATATTTATACTGATGAGACATATCTACAGTTATTTACAAGGACTATACCATACAGTACAATAAAATTCTATGTTCAATAAGCGATACACTCAAAAAAAGTCAGTTATACAGATTCAGAGCCATTAAAAGCAAGAGAACAAAACAGCATCTTTAATCATTTTTTAAGAACGTGAATTGAGTCATTGTCTGATTTCAGTAGGGAGTTGAAGTGTCTGATCAGTATGGAGATTATTCCACAATTTTGGGGAATAAGCTGCAAAGGCCCAGTCCGTCTTTGATTTTAATTTAGTTTGGGAGACAGCTAATAACCCCTTATTTGGAAGGAAGCCAGAGGAGGATGCCCCCGCCTTGAGTCTTGGTTCCTCTCAAGGTTTCTTCCTCATGCTCTAGGGAGTTTTTCCTCGCCACTGTGACCCTGGCTTGGTCACAGGGTCTTGGACTTGGACATTTGTAAAGCTGCTTTGTGACATCTGTTATAAAAAGTGCTATAAATTTTGATTGATTGACATAAGAGCTCAGTAATGTATGCTGGAGCCACATTTTGGAAAGCTTGATAAGTAAGCACTAAAATCTTAGTCAATTCAGTATCTTACAGTTAACCAGTGGAGAGAGGCCAATACTGATGTAATGTGCTCCGTGTGCGTTGTCCTGAGAAAAGTGCTATTTAAATTAACATTTACTTACTAATAGTGTATATGTATGTAAAATTGAGAGCAGCTTTTTAAAGACATTTTTTCAGAGCCTAAACAAAAAGACTTTGAATTGCTTGCATTTTAAAATACACCAGATCCCAAATTCTGGCAGAAAATAGAACATGACTTTCATTGTAGTACTAGTGGACTAATATGTTCTACATAGACGACTCAAAAAAACAGTCAAAACATGAAGGTTATGGCGGTCACTTGTGATCCAATATCTGCACACAGTTTAGTACTCACAAGGCTTTTGTAGTCTTGCAGGTTTTACCCAGCATCTAGGCTATCTTTTGGAGGTGCGTGCATTCTTACTTTTTTCCCAGTCAAGCGTAATTCCTGCTGTTACTACCCCCCCCCCCCCCCCCCCAGGAGTTGATTAACAGGCATTTGATAACAATGGCCCAGATCGATCAGAGTGAAAACCCAGGTGAGTTCCTTGCAACTACACATTGGTGGTACTGCTTGTCTTCTGCATGCTTTGCTTTCTTCATTCTTGATTTAATAATGAATTATGACTGAGCTGTGGTCTACATGAAGCCACATGCTGTCTCTGGCCTGCAGCAATGTTTTTGTTATAGTTAGGATGCTTCCTAACAACTGTTTTTTACTTTTCTTTTGCTCTTCCATTCAACTTCTAGGTATCATGCATTACATTTTATGATTGCCTTTTTCTTAATCTTTAACAGATGTGTGTGTGTGTGTGTGTGTGTGTGTGTGAGTACACATGCATGCATGCATGCATGCATGGGTGGGTGGGTGGGTGGGTGTAAAATCTTGTTCGATGTCTTTATAGGAGTTCCATCCGAGGTAGACAGCTACCATAGCCTCTTTCCCCTGGAGCCCCTCCCACCTCCCAACCGCCTACAGAAAAGCAGCAACTTCAGTTATGTCACTTCCTGTTACAAGGCAGTCAACAGCAAAGATGATCTGCCTTACTGTCTCAGGAGGATACATGGTGAGATATCCAGTCTATGCAACAAGCTACACAGAATCATCCCAAGGCGAGACTTCCCAAACATATAATAAATCAACGGATTTTCCTTAAATTCATTAGCGTGAAAGTTGACCGCGTGCTGTCATGCACGTTCGTGTCCGTAACATGCTTACACCTTTAACTCTTGTACTCAGTGCTCCCCTTCCGGACATGTGCTTGTAGGCTTCAGGTTGGTAAACACCAAGTGCATGATGCTGGTGGACATGTGGAAGAAGATCCAGCACTCCAATGCCGTCACCCTCCGAGAGGTCTTTACCACCAAGGCTTTTAGCGATCACTGTAAGCACATATGCATGCTTTGGTTTGTGTGCGCGTGTGTGTGCGAGTGATGTAACAGCACCAAGTACTTCTGAATGGGAGTTGATGGAATTGAATGGGTGAGTTGCTGAGCGATTGTTTGTCTCTTCTTTAGCACTGGTGTTCTCATACGACTTCCACGCCGGGGCAGAGACCCTGTACAGCAGGCACTTCAATGACCCAACAGCCGACTCCTTCTTCACCAAGCGGAAGTGGGGTGAGTTGCCCTTTTCCTGTCCTGGCCGGTCTACGATGCTTCACAGAGCTTGTTTATTAAAGCACTTAGCACGTGATCTCTAATGCAATGAGAACTTTACGCATTAATTTGCTGTGTTGAGCTCATTCACAAACCAGTACAGGCACTGTTTTTCTGTTATTAAAAATGCTGTCAAATATTATCAGAAGGCCTGTTTTATTGAGTGTGCAGAGTGAAATCAATTTGAAGGATTGTAGGGTTTTGGTTTTACTGATGTGTAAGAGTAAGATACTCATGCCCTGCTTCTGTCAGAGGAGGCTTGTATGTTTTGGAGGAGATGGGCAGATGTCTTCTACGTGTATGCGTGTGCATGCGTGTGTGTGTGTGTGTGCATATGTGGGAATGTGGAAATGGTGGTGGAAACCGCTCCTGCACCAGGTGGGTCTGCTACCTGCTGTAGTAGGTGTAGTGAGGGTGGGGGCAGTGACGTCTCAGTGCTGCAGTCGAACTTGCAGTTACTGCATTCCACCATCCTCTGCCTCCTGTTTGTACTGTGACTACGGACTAGTCAGACTGGTAACTCGGCAAATGTTCAAATTGGCCAACTACACAAGATGAGGGCAAAGTGTGAAAATCTTCAGTGTTGAAGCTTAATAATGTGTTAATAATAGTAATACTGGCCACATCAACAATAAATAATACATTGTAGCAGTAGTAGTAATAATAAAATAAATAATAGTAGTATATAGTACTAATAGTAATATTGTAGTCATGATAAAATAATAATAGTAATGATGATATTTATTAACACAAAAGCTAAGCAGCGCTAATAACATGGAACATACAAAATATGCATTTCAAAGCTTTATTAAAAAATAATTAAGCTTTATGAGATTTTAGATTTACTTCCATTAAACCAAAACAGGAAATGAAAATCGAATTGAGAGAGTTACCACTGAAGTGGGCTCTATAACTTCAGCACCTCCAAAAATGTCCACTTTGGATTCATTATGTTTTATATGATAACATGAAATGAAAAAAGAGAGTGCAGTGGTGAGAAGCCAAATTGGCCAGTAAGACAGCTTGGCAGTGCAGTAAGTTTAGTTAGCAGGCTAACGTTAGCTATGTTAATTAGCTAGTTACGTATGAGTTCTACGTAAAGGCAACTTTGCCTTGCATTACCCCCAGTTGTAGAACGTAAAACATTGAAGTTCCGTTGATATAATAGACATAAGATGAGACGGAAATGTTTCAGTTTGTTATTTACTTTGAAACTTGGTCAAAATTGTAATGGTACTTATTAGTTAATTATTCATTAATTACTTATTCATTAACCTTTTGTTTGTACCATTGTGGTTTTAGTAATTTCTCATTAAGGGTTTACATTTTCAATTATGTAAAATGTTCTGCTTTTTTCATAATTTTTTTTCATTGAAATTTTAAACTCTGGAAAGCTTGTAAATCTGTCACTTTTGATTCTGTGGTCAAGATTAAGTTCAGCATTGTTTGTTAAAGCATTGTTTGTTAGACTCTTCTGCGCTCTAATCATTTAGGCTACTACACGGTTTTGTTTATATCAAAATACAAATGATACCAATTTTAAAGTAAGACATTGTAAAGTATCCTATCCTTTCAAAGTTGTCCGTATATTTCTTTTGTTACACACTTAATGATAAAAGGTTATGTTTTCCACTTCCATACCACAGTTAATGTTTTTTACAAATAGTGGCAAAAAAAGCAAACCTGAAAACCTAACAAAAAATTCCCAATGTGGGTCGCAGAGATTATGGCAAAAAAAGAGCCCCGTTCCTCCCCCTGCTGTGCTTTAGCGACTCTGACTGGGCATGTGTTTGCTATTCTGTGTGTTGTGTTGTGGCAGGCCAACACGAGCCACCCCCTCCTAGGCAGCATGCGGGCCTGCTGCCCGAGTCTCTGATCTGGGCCTACATCGTGCAGCTGAGCTCAGCCCTACGGACCATCCACACAGCCGGCTTAGCCTGCAGAGTCATGGACCCCAGCAAGATCCTCATCACTGGAAAAACCCGGTTAGACACAGATAGAGACAAGCGCACACGCACGAGCGCGCACACTTAAGTAGTGACCACCGGAATCCACATTCAACCCTGCAGTTTGCTATTGGGCATTTTAAGTAGCCGATGTAGTTTAACAAGGAATAGTACTTCTACAAAGAGCATTTTTTAAAACTGCAATCATGAACTCGAGTTAGAAATCAAGAGGCCCCGTTTTCTGTCTCATGTGGCCCAGTTGGACGGAGCACCTGGCACTTTGCTCATGTACAGAGCACGAGACTCTCTTCACCCTGCTCAACTTCAGTGCTGTAAAGCTGTAGCAAAGGATATCCAGTGGTCTCGCACTGTTACATGGTAGTCCTGGTTTGTGGTTTGCACCTAATGATCCATGCATGTATGTGCGCACCCCAACACACCATCAAAACACATTTCACACAAGCACATACCAGAAAGGCCTTGATTAGGCTAAAGATGACTTTACTTTTGTTGGCTGCAAATTAACCGTAAATGCAGAAGTCTTATTTTGGTCTAGTGTTCTGTTCCTTAAAACAAAAGCATGCTCAAGATGATAGCAAAGTTTGTGTAGCACAATAATAACTGTAGTGTTATGTGGCCTGAGCTGCTGGCGCATGTATGCAGGGCTGGCGGAGCCTCTTAAAAACTTTGTGAATTCAAGAAGAAAAATGGATTAAACATAAATTAAAGCCTTTTAAAGGGTTCTTGAAAGTAACTAGCTCAGTATATTTTCCTAGTGGAAAACACCAAGTGGTTATCCCCCACTGGCTGCCTTTCCCCTCCATGAGAATGTCATATACTACATCCATGGCCTAGGATGGCACATGACACAGCTGAGGTTTGGGCCTCACACTCAGAACTAAGCAGCGCATTTACCATGAACATTGTAGCCGCGTGAAGTTCAATGGCCGTTCTTTTTTTTTTTTACTTCCTAGGTTACGGGTGAACTGTGTGGGAGTGTATGATGTCTTAACCTTTGACAACAGTCAGACCAACCACTTGGCACTCATGCCCCAGTACCAGGTAAAAGCCTGTATGTAAAACTAGTGTACACGCAGTGCTGCTGCTGCATAGATGGGTGGCACTGTAGAATTCATGGGCCATGTTCAACCTCCCTGGTAACTGTGCCTGTTCTCCCCGTCTCTCTTTCCTTGTCTTCCTCTCCAAGCAAGCAGATCTGATCTCCCTGGGGAAGGTGGTGTTGGCCCTGGCTTGCAACTCTCTGGCTGGCATTCAGAGAGAGAACTTGCAAAAAGCCATGGAACTGGTGTCTATCAATTACTCATCTGACCTTAAGAACCTCATCCTGTATGAAACATCCTACACCACCCACCCACTTTCTAACAAATATATACATGCAGTGACCCCCCCCCTTTTGTTTTATTCTCTTTTGTATTTTGGGTTGCTCTTTTGTGCTTGTAGGTACTTGCTGACCGAACAGAGTCGTCTGCGCAGTGTCAATGACATCATGCCCATGATTGGCGCCAGGTTCTACACTCAACTGGATGCCTCGCAGATGAGAAATGATGTCATTGAGGAAGATCTGGCCAAGGTATACACTCGCACCCCTACAGACGTCGCCACACTGCTTGTGGCAGGGTTTGTTTACCCATTTGAGGGGAAGGTGTCATGTGCTGATGTTTTATTTCTGAGAAAGTGTAAAGCTGCTGTCACCATGTACACTACTGTGAAATGTGTTAAGAGCGTTGACGGTGGTGTGACAACACCCATCCCGCCAAACAAACAACACACAACAAAGCAAACTTTGTTGAGACCTAAAGTTTGCAGGGTTTGGTTCAGTCTAGTTTAGTTGGACTGTGTTTGTGTGTGTGGGGGGGGGGTGGTGGAAATGTACGTGCACTTGCATGAACACACACAATCAAGTGAACATCCATTTCTGCATGCACACACAAGTTAATTTTTGTTTTTGTGCAAAGGTCACAGAGATGTAAAACGTGTGCGTGTGCGTGCGTAAGTAAAAGCCTCTTTCTGTTCTCTACCCTTTGCAGGAGGTGCAGAATGGCCGCCTGTTCCGTCTGCTGGCCAAACTGGGAACCATCAACGAGAGACCAGAGTAAGTCCTGCATGAAGACGCCGAAGATATGGCCAATGCTAGCAATACACACGCGACCTCTGATTAAGGACAGCACGAACGATGACCTGAGTTTGGAGTTCTTCAAATAAAGTCTGCTCATAGCCCAGTCTCTATACGTATCTGTGTTTAAACACTAATTTAGATTAGGTTTCAGCTTCCTCTTACAATATGTTTAAATAGCTTATCACTCTTTTTATCAGTACTGCATGCTCAGTTCTTTCTTGTAGTCTTTTAGGGTTGTTTATTTCTTTTTCTCTTCTTTTTGCCGCAGACCTGCAGCTTAGCTGGCAGGCATGCCTAACACATTCTGTTGTGTGTGCTTCATGCAAACTGGATAAAGTGTGTAGAACATTTTTATTTTTTACCTTTGCTGACCTTATGTGTGTCTGACTGATTAGCTGATTTAGTTAGCTGTTAAATCTTTTGTAAAAACTCTTAACACTATCTTTTTTCTTTCACTGCATATTATGAAACTTTATTTTCTGTGAATGGTGTTCTCAAACTAAAATCTTTTGGTGGGGTCATAACTGTCAGTTGCTGTAATATTAATACGAGCTAAAGGGATTAGCGTTCATAACTCACTAGCATCTTTAGTCAAGTGTGCTTGGTACAGAAATACAGCCTCTTTTCCACCATAGAGCTGAATGCCCTACGGTAACCGTTCCAGTCGCGTTTCCACACAAACATGGTTTGGCACGGAATGCTTTCCAAACATGCTGGGTTTCTCAGCACGGTTAACTAGCCACTCAGAAGCGTTCAGGCGGGCTGCTTTTAATACCACAGGGATTCCCTGATTAGTTCTACATGAAGTGACCAGTTGCTCTAACTGTCTCGATTATGATGGGAATCCATTGCCACCAAAAAGACTTCCTGGCCCCGATTTCCAAAACATCACTCCCGATCACAGTACATTACACACCCAAACCCCTCCGTGGGGTAAACGGAAACAGGTGGTTCTTGTTGCTGGGTCTTTTGTTTGTTTTTGTCAGTGTTTTGATTTATATTTGAGAGATATTTAGCCCTTTTTTAAAACCTTTTTAAAAACCCTTGTTTACAGATATAGCTAAGCTTCAGGCCTTTAGGCCTTCAGACAGTTGCTGTCTTTTTGCAGATTTCAGAAGGACCCCACATGGTCCGAGACGGGGGATCGCTACTTGCTCAAACTCTTCCGGGATCACCTGTTCCACCAGGTCACTGAGGCTGGCATGCCCTGGATCGACTTGAGCCACATTGTGTCTTGTCTCAACAAGGTAGCCATCTTTTGTGCACTTTGTGGTGTGAGCTTAGCCTAACTCGCTCCCGGATGTTTGTATTTATTTATTTTTTTACGCATACATTAAGTTCTCTCTCACTACAACTGTGTTGTGCATCACGCCTCCTCTCTGTCTCAGCTGGACGCAGGTGTGCCGGAGAAAATCAGTCTTGTGTCACGGGACGAGAAGAGTGTGCTGGTGGTGACCTACTCCGACCTGAAACGCTGCTTCGACAGCACCTTCCAGGAACTTCTGGCTGCCGCCAACAGCCCCCTGTAGCGCCCCCCCACAGGCAAGGGGTGGGACTGCCTGAACCGGAGCACATTGCACTACAGTGACGGACGATGGGCGCAGAACGATGATCTCACGGCCAGGGCGGAGCCAGCTGGTTATTCACCTCCAGTCAGATACACTGTCCTGTCCAGAAAGGAAGTTTTTTTTTCTAAAGCATATTTTTTTAGTTTTCATAACCCCACAGCTATGGAATTATGGACATGTTGACAGCTGTGATGAATTTTTTTAGACTTGGGGAACAAAGATAATGATGAAAAGAAAAAATATAGACACTTTCTTGCTTTTATTTTTATTTTCTTGGTTTTTATTTTTTTCTGTGGAGGATGCACTAAAAATTTTAAGTTTTTCTTTTTTAAAAAAAGTGAACGTGTGTGGTTTCCACAGGGTGTACTGAGACCTCACACAAAAAGGGCGGGGACTAGACCGCCCAAAAAAAAAAACAAACCCCCCCCCCCCCCCACACATTTTGGGGGGGGGGGGTGTGCTTTTCAACAGTCTCCTCCCCTTACATCTGTTTAGGCACTGCGAGCCAGGACAGACCACTTGCCATTACGTGCAGAACCCAGACCACTTTTTGCCCTCATTCTCACATTGATGGAACAGACCACTGAGTTTCTCTGGGTGAGGGGTGGGCAAATTGCTGTTGAGACTTGACCACTGATCGACTGAGCGTGTGGCATATGGTGCTGTTTATTCCCCACCCCCACCCCTGCAAGCAAGGCTTGCCCCAAAGGCTGGTGGGATTGAGAGGAGGTTGCATGGCTAATTGGCTGGGTGCCATGGCCATGTTACTTTGGTGGCACTGACAAATGGGTGAGCTCTCCCATTGCTGTGTAAGACTTTATTACTGCAGTTATGCAACCTCCAATTTTTTTTAGTTTTCATGGATGCTTTTGCAATGTGACACGGAAATCAAAATTGGCAAGAATGGATTTTTTTTGTCTTTTAATCAGGCTTTCTAGGTCTGGAAAGGAACCAAAGAACTGGACCATGTTAGGAAGGGAACCAGTTCTGCCTCATTGTGGAATGTCCCCTCTCTCTGACCATGCCCCCCTCCCCTCCAGCCCACTGGTGCAGACTTTATGCCCATAATCTTGCTTTCACTCTTTCACGACCCAGCCTTCAGCCTGCCTCCAACCCCCTGGTCCATGTAGTCCGTCATTGTCTCTAGACTGTTGATGTACTGGACTTGGTCAATTAATTAAGCTCTTATGTCACTGTGGGTTTGCTGGTTCTCGTTCTTACTGAGCTGTTGTGCAGTGATGCATGATAGGATGTTAGAAACTCACTTTCACCTCACTGAAGTAAAAAAATTCTGTGGACCAATCCCAGCAGGAGTTCCTAGGAGGGAGGGCAGAAGGGGCAGGGCTAGTTGGGGTCGTGTTTGATTTAGCCTTTGTTTCTTTGACCTACAGATCATGTGATGGCAACGTGCTGGAAAATACAGAGCAGACAGAACTCAACCTCTAACCCAGGTAAAGGTGGGGGCGGGGTGGTGGTGTGTGTTTGCACTTGGAGCAGTTTGGAATTCTCTCAGGATGACTCCCGAATAAGCCAATGATTGAATGTGTTTGACCTGTCATTGGTGACCCTTTCCAATCAATGAGTTGAGCTGCAGGGGAACGGGTGGGATGAGTTGCAGGTTTGACAGAGCCACACTGGACAGAGAGGGGGTCAGGGTGGAGCCTGTTATACTGAACTATAGTGAGGATGCTGTGGTAGAATCGTGTACTCTTTGGTTTCTCCTGTTTTTAGTGGTAAAAACAGTCAGTGAACTTGGTGAATCTGGTGCCAAGCCTCTCCCTTCCTCTGAATACCCTTACAACGTTCCAGTGTACCCAGCCAATTCAGCTGATTTTCATATCATGACCCCCGCACCCTAAAAATCACACTCCTGTAAAACAAAAAGAATTTTGCTTACCCACACACACACACCAACACAACACACTTAAACACACATGCACATACTCACAATCTTAGTACGTTTTATGCCCTTATGTTCATTGTCTCACATTTTGCAATATTTGTGTGTACAACAGTATTTTAATAAAGAATACAAAACATTACAAGTCTTTCAGTGTATTTCTTGGAAGTGCAGTGTCTATATTTGGATATAGTTTATAGTTTTGCAAACGTAATTGCAAATGCAATTGTATTATTCTGGCGTAGATGCGATCTGCAAATTTGAATTAAACCAACAATAAATGCGGTATGTATAAACACGTAGCAATACAGAAGATGTACTTATTACCCGAGATGCTTTATTTACCACTCTGTTACAAATAATAGAGAATTACTTTTGATAAATGTCTTTTTATAGAGGCTTATACTGTAACACTTTTAGTCCCCAAAGGGAAATTTAGAGATCTTAAGTGTGTATCAATAAATGTATTTACATCTTTAACTGCCAAAATCAATAATGTGATTTACACTCTTAGCTAGACTTATGACTTCAATAAACATACACCTGCACTATTGCTTAAGGTACTTTAGTATAAATAAATACAGTCTATTGTAGACTTCCAGCATATGGTTATGCAACACAAATGTGCAACAATAGTGGTGCTCTACAGTTCAGTGTTATAAACCTTACCTACAAAAGGTTAGGATTCTGGCCAGTGCTCTTGACTACAACAGATAAATGATTTTAGTAAATAAAACTAAAGTGAGGGTAATGATAATCCGGTTCCTCTGAGAGGTTCAAATATAGTTGTTTTTGAATAGGAGGGACTTTTGTGATGTAAAGGAAAGCTGATGTATAAGGTTAGAATGTTGGTGTTAGAAAGGGAAGTCTGCAGAAGATGCTGGTAATGAATAGTTGCATTCTGTGTCATTCCATGTTACCTTGACCTTTGTGGTCCTGTAGGTGTAGCACTTACAGAACATTAAGCTTCTTCTAAAAGGATTATAGTGATGAATATTCTGATACTGCACTGAGGGAAAGAAAAAGTCATAGGTTTGGGGCTAGAGAAAAGGGATACGAAAATACTTAAAGTAAAATCCTTCAATCTGACAATTTGGTAATAATTTGGGAGTGAAAGAAGGCTTGGAAATCCACTTGACATCATATTGTATGCTGTATGATTCTGTAGTGAATAACCATAGATAATGGTGAATGCGGACATGGGTAGATATTACTTATACAAGCAATTGATTTATGATACCCTGATGGTCAGTGAGGAGGAAGCAGGAAGTGTTAAGGTGTGCAGGGAATGAGTTGCACACAGACCATGGACATTCCAGTCTGACGTGACATTTTTCAGCACCATGGAGGGTGGACAGCATTAGGTTTACTATGGATTGGCAGTGCACTGAGGTAGGTAGAGACCTTGGCTATGACAAGTGACAGTAATGGACAAGTGGATAGTAGCAAGCTTATTCCACTTTTACATTTCAGAATGCTCTGTATCGTTATTTGCATAATTAACTATATATAACTGTATATACACTCACTTTATTAGGTACACCTGTTCAACTGTTTGTTAATGCAAACATCTAATCAGCTAATCACATGGCAGCAACTCAGTGCATGTAGGCATGGTCAAGATTACCTGCTGAAGTTCAAACTGAGCCTCAGAATAGGGAAGAAAGGTGATTTAAGTGACTTTGAATGTGACATGGTTGTTGGTGGTAGACAGGCTGGTCTGAGTATTTCAGAAACTGCTGATCTACTGGGATTTTCATGAGCAACCTTTTCTAAGGTGACAATGAGTTGTCTATATTCACATTGTCTCCACAGTCACCAGATCTCAATCGAATAAAGCACCTTTTGGATGTGGTGGGAGATTCACATCATGGATGTTCATCTGACAAATTTGCAGCAACTGCATTGTGCTATTATGTGAATATGGACCAAAATCTCTGAGGAATGTTTCCAGCACCTTAAGGCAGTTCTGAAGGGAAATGGTGGTCCAACCTGGTACTAGCAAGATGTACCTAATAAAGTGGCTTGGGAGTGTGTGTGTGTGTGTGTGTGTGTGTGTGTGTGTGTGTGTGTGTGTGTGTGTGTGTCTATATATATATATATATATATATATATATATATCCTATTTATATAATACAAGTATTAACTATTAGAAATATATTAGAACATTTCCAAGATAGACAACATGAACTGCTCCTTAATGCATTTTTTTTAAACAGCCTTAGCCATGAGAGTATAATTTCAAAAGAACTTTCTTCTCATTTTTGAACAATGACTATTTTTTTCATTTTTAAATTATGTTTTTCTTCAGAAACACCATTTTCTTTTGCCATTATGTTTTCACTCCTCAAAATTTTTCATTGTTCTAGTTTTCCTTTTAAACTGGTTCCAGCACATGCAGAGATCAACAAAATCCATGTCCAAGATAAACACCGTGCCACAGTCATGGAGTAAAACTGCTTAGGTGCATCTTGGACTGAAAAAAGGAGTGGATGAGTAGTTGTTAGAGAGCTGAGTGGAGCAGTTCATTGTTATAGTCAGGAGGAGGAGAGCCACACGCATCAGAATCAAAGGGACTGGAGGTAGCGTGATTCTCCCTACGGCCACAGGAGGCACTGCTCCTGCAGGGACGCGCTGTGGTTCCAAGTGTCTTATCCTGGCACTGGCTCTTGGAGAAGATCCTGAAATTCCTAACAAAACCAGTACATTCATGAAATGAGACAAATCATTTATAAATGTCAAAATGCTACAAACACACCAGTATCTTGGTGTGAAATTAATTGAAACTCATCATACATTTTATTTTCATAGGACAGGAATGTGTCATATTTGGTTCACAGCAAATATTTTGACTGTAATCTTAAATGCAGAGGCATAAACTACTTAGTATAAACATTAATGTACTCAAGCTTCATGAGCACATCATTCTGAGTTTAAATCTTTATCAAGACGCATAAAACACACGGGCCTCTTCTAAAAGATGATAACCCATAACCTGCAGCAAATACTGTTCAACTTGAGCTGGCCGATCAAGAAAATCACACTCACTTCAATATCTTTTTGCTTTTATTGCTCCATTTCAGTCGAACCAACTCTTCAGAGGGGAGGACCATCCCACTATCAGACTGGGAATCCTGAAGAGGGAGAAAATTAAAGCACATTATTAACCAACATAAAATAGTCTTATTCTCTCGTGCCAGTCTCCCCACTGGTCATACATCTGTGTCTCATTTCACAGTGAGTCTAAAATCCTTGCACATTAATTGAGAACCATACATCTGGGACTTCTCTGTTGTGAGCCTCTTCAAAAGTAGCGATGGTTTCAATTTTGGTATTGATATAGCTGTGACAGACAAGAAAAAGCAATGTTAATTTTTGCAATTCAAGTTATTAATGCCTTGCTCTACTACTGCTCTGAGAAGCTATTCTGATTGTATGCCCGTTCACCTTGGACTTCCCTGGTGTGTGTCCCTGTAGTTCATGTGCTCTGTGCTGCTCTCGCCTGGCAGAAATATCTTCAAGGGAATGTAATCCTTCCCATCCTGAATGAAAGGCCAGAAAATGCAGAAGGATTAACATAGATTGACATGAATGGGAGGGGTTAATAAACGTAAGTGGGGGTGGAGTTTTTGAGGACAGCATACCTGCTGGACACGGGCCTGCAGCAGATCTCCCAGAGTTCCAACCAGCTCGTTAAAGGTGGGTCTGTCAGCTGGGTTTTTCTCCCAGCACCCCAGCATAGTGATGTAGCTGGAACAGAGCCTTCATGTTAGCCCCCTAACCACATCCATAAGGAAACCTGCTTTCTGAACCACTGTTACCTACAGAATAGGTTGTGAAATGTTTTGAAATATAGATTTCTCCAGGGTGTCTCTATGTGCACTCACATTTCAGGGGTGCCATATTCTGGAGCACGCATTCGAGTTCCCTGTTTAAGCCTGTGGCAAAACTCCTCGTCCATGCTGAGTCCTGGATACGGAGACGCTCCTGTGCAGCAGCACAAACACAAAGAAAAATGAACAAGTGACACTGCTCACATCAGGTCTTGTTCATCACTGAGATGAATCATGAAACTGCTTTGATAACACACACCATAATGTGTGCCATAGCAGGAAGGATTGTATATTTTGTTGTTGTAGCTAACAAAAGTGTTGCAGCAGGACAATGCTGCATCAGGAGCCTTCCATACCGAGTGAGAAGATCTCCCAGAGCAGAACACCAAAGGACCAGACATCGCTCTGAGTGGTAAAGACCTTATCAAAGATCGACTCTGGCGACATCCATTTAAGGGGTAAGCGAGCCTGCACAGCAAAGTAAAACACAGCATGGCAGAAACTGCTAATTAAGGAACCGTGGCTATTTCCCTGTCCATTAACCATAGGCTGTGTTCCTCTGCAGTAAATGCAGGCCTGCAGGTACTCACATCACCCTTTCTCACATAGTCAGGATCTTTGTAAAGGTCTCGGGCCAGGCCGAAATCGCATATTTTTACCACGTTGTTTTCAGACAGCAGGATGTTTCTGGCAGCAAGGTCTCTGTGTATACACTGTTTCACGCACACACAACCACACAACCACACACACAGCTTAAAACATGCACAACTTGAGAGACAAAACATATATAAAGACAAATATAAGTACACACACACACACACACAAACACACACACACACACGCAATTCTACCTTACGTGAGGCGAGGAACTCCATTCCACGAGCCACCTGAAAGCTGTAGGAGATCAGATCCACTAGGTGTAGAGGACTTTTACTGATGGACTGACAGCCTAAACGAAGAATAGCTGAATTAGAGCTATAATATTAGACAAAAAAACCCCACCCTCTTCTTCAGACTGTAGTAACAGAAGGTTTTGTCATGTTTCCCAAAAATCACATGTAATCACATGACTCCAGACCTTTCTCCTTCATGTTGGCATTGTGGTCCAGACTGTTGCCTCTGTCTTGTTCTGCTTCCCTGCTCTGTTCCTCCCCTCCAACCACCTGCAGCAGATCAGCAGTGCACCATTGCAGTAAGAGGAACATAACAGCATCACCAAAGGACCGAGGGCAGCGGTGATCATTATGGGATAAAAAGTGAAATAGTGAATGATTAGGATTCAAAAGAAGGGTTTTAACTACATAAGGAAATTACTTTTGAAGCCTGTGCAAGGAGGGGAAAGAGAGAAAAACTATTCTGATCTGGTAAACACTGAGGGTAAGTATATACAATCAAGCCAGAAGTGAAAAATTGTCACCCTGAAAACAGAGGTGTTTGTGGTAAACAGAGAACATTGCATTGTAGGAGGAAATGAAACAGGGCGTGAAAAAACAGGTCCCTCAGCTTAAAATACTCTCAGTGCTGTATGAGGTCACATGATGCAGTAAGGTAAAGTGATCGCCGTGAACGCAACTGGGAGCTGAGACCAAGAGATCTGTGGCCAGTGACAGTGAAGGCCCATGTACGAATGACTGACCCTGTTCAACATGAACACTTCTCTCTTGCTCTTCAGGTATGCTGACAAGTTGCCATATTTGCAGTATTCCACTATGACCATCAGAGGCCCTGAGAACAAGGAAAAATAACTGTCTCAGTGCAGAAGTCACATACCTACTTACTTTTCCCATATTTTATTGTAACTGTTTATGAGAACAGATAGTCATTTTGGAAATTGGTGCATAGTAGGCCTTACATTTCCCTGTGTGAAATACTTTTATCTTTAATTTATTGCACCTAACAAGTGCATCTGTATTTCACTAAAAGAATTCTGGAAAATTATCTCACACAATTAATAAATTACTATACAGACCTATACTATACTACACAGAATCATTAATACCTCATGAATAAATCTCTGATAAATGTCAAAGATAAAACATTGAAAAAAATGTGTTGAGCCAGACATTTGCAAAAATTCTCTTTCACACATTCTCTCACAATGCTGCACATGCTCAGGAAAACACACACCTCCTGGTCTAGTGCAGGCTCCAAGGAGGTTGACAACGTTGAGGTGATGTCCTATATGATTGAGGATCTTCAGTTCAGTCATAAGAGCCTTTTGTTCGCTTGGTGTGGCGCCCTCTGTTGGAGCAGAAAAAAATCACCACGACACAGTTTGACGCTACACTGGGCTGTTCTTAACTGTTCAGGTCGCATTGAAATAACGAGATTTCTGTGTGAACACCTTTCAGCATTTTGACAGCCACCGTGGTGCAACTGGGTGAGTTTCCAATGCCAAACGCTGATGCTTGCATGACTTTCCCAAACGCTCCACGGCCCAGTGGCTTCTCTGTTCAGAGTGTGGATCAGAGTAATGCATGTCTCACAGACAATTCACACATGTTCATTTTACATGTCAAGAATAGGGTCATAATTCATAATACATAATACATTTTATACATGTGACTATTTATATGTAATAAGGTTTTTTAAAGTGCAGGTCTTAAACCAACTCTAACATAAACCATGTAGCTTCTGTATAAAAACATAACTTTGTCAGGACATCTTTTCAGGCTAAACCTGATTTTATCTGTTTTTTCAGATAATGAAGTCACTTGAAAAAAGCAACCACTTGCGCACCTAGCTGGAGACGCTCCCGTGGGAACTCCCACTTCTCAGGGTCATACTGTAGCCTATCACAGTGCTCATCCAAAGGCCCCACTCCTGGGTGCAGGATGATTGGCAGGTAATCCGTTTTCCTGTTTGTCAAGTTGGGCTGTGAGGAACACACATAAAGTGTAAAAGATGACATTCATGAGCAAACCTGGCAAGGGCTCACAGCTTTGTGAGGGGTGTCTCAATGGCCCTCACCTGTCTGAGTCTGCGGATGAGGAGGGTGAGTAGCAGCCAGAAGAGCGTGGCCACCACACAGGTGCATGCAAGCGTGGGGATCTCCAAAGAGAAGGACTCGCTCAAGTCTACGGGACACACAGATCACCTTCAGCACATATAACCAGGGAACAATATTTTAAATGTGTGTGTGTGTGTGTGTGTGTGTGTGTGTGTGTGTGTGTGCCCATGCACCAATGATCAAACAAAAACAACAGTGGTAAAGTTACCCATTTTTCACATTTGTATATATTTGTGTGTAAGAAAGTACCCCTGTATGGCTCCACCTTTTCTCCATGATCAGTAGAACTCTACCATGCCTGTGTTCATTTAGTGCCTGAAGGGCAGACCTAGTTCACTAGTGCCCTCACTGTACAGGCTAGTTATTTATTTCATATGCACACATATAATCTCTCTGTGTTTTTTAATGTATAAATAACCAAACAATTTAGGGGTTGTAAACCAGAGGCTTTCCGTAGGAAATCAAAAAGGCAGACAGCTTCCTTCCTGACCGATCAAACCACAAAATAAGAGCCTCTCTTCTTCTCACCAGGCTGAGAAACGTCCGCTCAGAGAGGGAGAAACAGTGCAAGGGAGAGACACTAACTCTAAATAAACCCACTCATCCACTTCCTTGGAAGTGAAGGACAGAGATAGAAACAGACTGACCGTAACTGCCTCCACCTCTCTACCTCTCTAGAATTTACTCCCTGAACGGGTGGAGTAGGTGGACAAGAGCTGATGTGATATAAGAGCTGCTCTTATCTTTACTTTGGACTGAAATGAAGGCTGAGCTCTCCACAGATCCTTTTTCATTGGTTGCCTCGCAAGTATACAGGCCTTGATCCTCCGCAGTGATTCGGTCAATGTGAAGGGTGCCCTCATCGGGAGCCAGCATGATACCTGCTCACAACATGTACAACTTATATTCCTTTATTATATAGACATCAGTGTGTTCAATGTTTCTACAGCAGGTATCTAATATGATATCAGATGACAAAAGCAAAGAGAAGCTTTTGAAAACATTTCCTTTTCACCTGACACCTGCTTGAGCCTCCTGTGGTCCTTGTACCATGTGATGAGTGGGTGTGGAACTCCATGGGCACGGCAGTGGAGAGTAACAGAACTGCTGACATTCACACTGCAATCACTGAGGTTCTGCAGCAGCATCGGAGCCTCCAGAACTACAGGGGGAGACAAACACCACACAACTCCACATTATGTCATATTTTAAAAAGCATATCCGCCAATTTAGCCTAAAAATCACAGCTTTCTCTAGAGAGTATCTCAAAATGTCAGCTTTTTGCATATTTCTGTCACACAAACTATTTAGTGTATGAGTAGCCATGTTGGCTCGACTTAACAAGGCACTGAGTGATTTGTGTGGCTCCTCTTGCCACAGATGTATAAATAGAATAAGCTGTATTTCTTTCAGAGAGTGTTTGAAGGTCCGGAAAGTTTGACTCTCTGCCTCTGGAACCCTGCCATGCAGTGAGGATTTTCGGTTTCAGCATCAAATTTTGCCACCAAACTGCTTCTTCCAGGACAGCTGGCCATGGAGTTCCCTGCCATCACTTTGCCACTGAAGAATATTTTGACACAATTACTGAAAATGGCGTTTGCTTGTATTTCAGTTGTGCTCTCATTCTAAAGTCTAATGTTATAACAGCAAATGTTATGTGTGCTACACATCCACTTTTCATTCTCCTCACACCTCCAGAGTAAACTTAATTTATGAATCTAGATTAAGTTTCCTTGTCTGTGCAAAGGTCTTCACATTAAATAGTTCCATACAGGTTCCAACTGAGCCAAGATAAAAGATTTTAGATACGGTAAACGCAGGGATTAATAAAACGCTGATTGCACACTCCGAATATTTTCCTCCTGGACACAATTGATTATTGTCTCTTTCCTTGCTTGGTGACAGTTGCTGATTGGCTGATTGTTCTTAGCCTATGTGAAGTGCTCGGTAGATGGGGCACAGTGGGAAGTAGCATTGTGTGCCTCTTCCTCCTGTCCGGCTGCTTTTCCCACGTGAAAGAAGTGCTGCTTCGCCTTGGAGGGGGTGTGTGCAGGAAGCATACGGACGGCGTTCCCAAGGACCCCGTTTCTCTTTCCTTTTCTCTCTCTCCTTCCCCTTTCCCCTCCTCTCTCCCTATAGCTTGTGTGTGTGTGTCTGTTGGCATATCTTCCTGTAACTTGTATAGATACCATATAAGAGTGTTTGTGTGTGTGCGTGTGTGTGCGCGCGCGTGTGTGTGTGTGGGGGGGCTCTTTCTGTGAAGGGGTTTTTGTGTGTTTAGAGGACAGTGTGGTAAAGGGTTTTCCAAAGAGCTTTGTGTATATCTGCATGTGTGTGTGTGTGTGTGTGTGTGTGTGTGTGTGTGTGTGTGTGTGTGTGTGTGTGTGTGTGTGTGTTTCCTTCTCAGGTTTTTCAAGGACATGTTATGGGCAACACACAGAGGGCTGCATATGAATCCTTTGGTGGACATGGGTAAAACAGCTGAATCAAGAAACTATTGTTCAATTTAATAGTCTTTAAAACACTTTAGGTTTTGATTCAACCTCAATTTGAAAAATATTATTTGTATGTGATCCTGTGTTACGTGTATGTGAACATGTGTCTTAAGTAGGGCTGCACTGAGATGCACACCTGTGACCTCCACCACTGTGTCCAGGTGCAGGTGTTCCCCTGTGGGCAGGTGCGTGGCGGAACAGCGGTATGTTCCAGATGAGTGTGCCGTCAGGTTCCTCAGCATCAGGCGTAGTGTGAAGGAGAATTCTCCCTCACTCAACTCTCCGCCCAGAGCTGCACCTCTCACAACTGAGGAGCCGTTTGCCACCCGGTACCACGACACATTTGAATAGAGGTGCTTATTGGCTGCACAGGACAGGTGAGAATCCCCGCCCTCTCTTGGCTCATCCTCTAAGGAGATGGAGAAGCCGCCTGGGATGTCTGTGATTGTGGAATGGAGAAGAAGGTGTTTTAGAGAGGGTGATTAAGACCAATAGTACAACAGCTGGGAGGAGCTGACATAAAAACATAAAAGAACAACCACCTAAAAAGCACTTAAGAGTGTTGCTGTATTTTTATTTTTATTTTTGCAACCTTTGATGCCAATGTTGAATAGCCATTGTCAGAACAAGCAGCAAGAACCCCACCCCCCCCCCCCCACCCCCCCACCCCTTCGCGAAAAGACCTTTTATTTACTTTAGCTATTTGAAATTTCCCGTGGAAACCGCTCGAGGTTTTCCTGATGGAAGATAATGTTTATCTTTCCCGAACACCACCAGGACTCTCCAAATAAAGCGCGCTAGGCGGCACAGGGAAACAGGCTGATAAGGACCACAGGTTCCTGTTCCCTCTCCCTGCACACCTCCCACCCCGAAACTATGGCAACAACCCTCTCGTCCAGCTACAGCCACTGCGGCCGGTTTGAGCAAGACTCCGAGTGAGAGAGAGGGAGAGAGAATGGGGGTGAGCAGGAGGAGGCAGATAGGTATTGGATTTTATAAATCATTATATAACATCTGACAGCAATAATTTGGGAAATGAAAAGTACCTGTAACATAGAAGTGGATGTCCAGCTCGTCTCTGCCTATGGCGTTGGAAGCAATGCAGCGATAGATGCCAGATACTAAGGCTTTGTCAACCGTTAACACTCCTACAGTCTGAGAGGACACAGACACACACACATGTGCACATGACACAAGCATTCACACACACAAACACAGATACAAACACACACACAGACTCATCAAACACACAGGTCCGCACATAAACACACACATCACACACACAAACACACAAACACACACGCAAACACACACACAGACTCATCCAACACACACATCACACACCAAAACACACACAGACACATCAGACATACACATCACACACGCAAACACACACACAGACACATCAAACATACACATCACACACGCAAACACACACACAGACACATCAAACACACACATCACACACGCAAACACACACACAGACACATCAGACACACACATCACACACGCAAACACACACACAGACACATCAAACACACACATCACACACGCAAACACACACACAGACATATCAAACATACACATCACACACACACAAGCACACAGGTCCGCACATAAACAGACACATCACACACACAAACACACACATCACACACGCAAACACACACACAGACACATCAATCACACAGGTCCGCACATAAACACACACATCACACACACAAACACACACAGACACATCAAACATACACATCACACACACAAACACACACAGACTCATCAAACACTTCTTGACTGATACAGTCAGTTTAGGTCTGTATTTGACCTGATTTGTCATGTAAAAATATAGCTGAGTTTACTTGCTCTTCAGAGTCTCCAGTAAGAAAGACATTTAGTCTTCAGTGTATTATAAGAAAAACAATGATGTATGTTCAGCCTCATATAAGAAAGCTATTGACCTGTGTTTAGATCATACTTTAGAAGAAATATGCAGAAAAGAAGTGAACAACAGTGCACAAGAAGGTCACACTTTAAAAGATTACCCACAAATTCAATGTTGGATGGATTAGTTTTTACTTACACTGCTTTCAGCAGTAATAACTGCCCCCATTCATGATTCCACAGTGATAACTGTTCCATTCATGATTCTGCAGTAATAACTTCTACTCTTCATGTTTCAGCAGTGATGACTGCCCTCTTCATGATTCAGCAGTAATAACTGCCCCCATTCAAGGTTCAACAGTAATAATTGCCCCCATTCATGATTCAGCAGTAATAACTTCTACCCTTCATGTTTCAGCAGTGATATATTTCATTATTTAGTAGTAATAACTGCCTCCTTTAAAGATGTGAAAGGTAACTAAATGTAAATCATAAGTCTTTTTCTGTCTGAGTAAATTTAGGAAGATATAGAAAAACTGCTTGAGTGGTACATTTTGTATTAAGCTGTATTGCTATCGAGCAGAAACACTCCTACACCACAGACTATAGTTGCTGATGAGTTAATGATGGCAGCGATAGTGGGCAGTGAGCCTATTAAACCACAAGCACACCCGTTTTCTTCTGAACTTCTACAGAACGTCTTGGAATACTTCTTAAGACACGTGTCTTAATCACACTATTCATTCTGCATGTGAAAAATGTGACTGTTAGTTGTACACAAAAAGCACAATATTCTTTTCATCCTTTGTGTACTTGTGTGCCCATGAGTCTTATAATAGCATAATTATGCCCCCACGACCCCCCCCACCCAGCCTCATATCCACCCGCTGTGGTGCTCACCTTATTCTTCCCCTGCAGCACTTCCTGTCTGTGGCTGATACTCAGGACGGGGTTACGCGTGGACGTGACTGCCGAACTTTCACTCACGGCGCTCCAGGAGGAGGAAACCAGGCCCTCGCATCTTGGAGCCAAAGGCAGAGTGGGGTAGACAAAGACAGAGTCAGAGAGACAGAGGAAGAGAGAGGAGCAGGGGGCTTAATTCAGCTGCATTTGTAGTAGTGATGTCACGGCACACACAGGTGTGTGGCACAGCTGCAGTGGTGCTAGGGAACTCCGGAAACAGCTCATTATCATCATTAGTCCCCTGGGAATTTAAATTCTTTGTTGACATGATTATAGTCCTGTTGGCAAAAATTCCCAAAGGTGTAGGAGATATTTAAACTTTTATTGGAATGTGGTTTGAGGGTGTGTACGTGAGCATGTTTGTGCTTGTGTGCAATCAGAACAACGGGCGACTCGTCAGTGCATCCTTGTTCTGTAATTAGCGTCACGGACATGGAGTTCCTGCTGTTTCCGGTGTGTAAACTTCCTCCTGCTTCTAAATCATTCCCATCCACACTCTTTAAACTCTGGTCCCATCCTTACCCAACCCCTGATGCTCCGTGCCCCTGTGCCGAGATGCAGTGTATTGGGGATGGGCATGCTCCCCTCCCCTCCCCTCCCCTCGCCTCCTTCCCCCACGCCTCCGCTCTCTGATTACTTTTCCTCTTGGCAAAGATAGTGAGTGCCCGTCTCCTGCTCTCACGCATCCCACCCTGATCATGACACCAGCACTCCTCCGAAACACACGTACACATACAAACACACGAACACACATATGGGCACACCATTCTCCCACGCCTCCCAGGAAATACACACACTCTCTCACACACACACACACACACACACACACACACACACACACACACACACACAACCACATCCACCAACACACATTTCTTTTCCCTTACACATCCTCATCCTCATCCATGATACTCACACCCATGCTTACTCACACACACACGCACACGCACTCACGTACGCACACATACATACACACAAACACACTTCACGTATCCTTTGTGTGCCTGTGTACAGTATTAAGAACTTTGACCATATGATCAAAGAGGACACTGAATCCAAAGCAACACGGGGAGCCTATCAGTTTGAACTCAAATTATAATATAGAAGTGAATCAGAGCCATTGTTACCCATCCTTATTTGATGAGGAAATAGTTTATTTGGATGAAGGTAAATAATTAGTCTAAACCCTTCATCAGTGAGAACTTTACATTAAGAATAAAAAAAACTTATTCTACACATGAATTCAATCATTTTTAATACAAAAACACAAACATGTGATATAACAGACTTTAAACAATACTTTTGTTCAGTCTTCTTACACATTTGGTATTTACTGTCATTTACCACAAGTAAGTTAGTTGTATAAAATTATTAAATATTAGATTCATATATTACTCATAGAAAATCTGTATAAAAAGGATAAATCACATTGGGAAAGACCCGTAAAGTGAGAAACCTCAGTCATACAAACACACACACACAGAAATGCAAATGCACCTGCTCACACACACACACACACACACACACACACACACACACACACACACACACACAAACATGCACCTTGTACACCAAACTCCGAAATACACAGAAACATACATATGCTCAATCATACATGTTCTTTCAGCACAAAACATGGCAGTGTCACCGTTGGGGAAAGTTTGAAACAGTGTGACACAGGTTGATGTATGGGTGACAGCAGTCAATAATCTCCAGCCCATGAAGCCCTACACAGCAGGTGCCCTGGGCTGGCTCCAGTATCGTCCTGGATGCAGTGCGAATTCCATAGAGTGAGTGCCCGTGCCAACCACATCCCTCCTGGGCTCACACTGACGCTTGATCTGAACTCACAGCTTTTGTGGATGTTAGAACTACAACAGACAGATTGGGGCTTGGACACAGGCATGGTTCATACATCCATTATAGTACCTCTCTAGGACTCATAAATCACAAGCAGCCGAGACAGACTGGGTGGGCGGTGTGGGGGTGAGGTTGCATGTCTTCTGGCTCAGAAATGTCCAAGAGAGAGTTAGAACAGCAAAAAAATAAAAAAATAATTAACCAGACGGAGTTGGTGAGAATAAATTAGAAAGAAGTTCCACGGTGCGCAAATGTGGGCCCCTTCCTCCTGACTGCTCCTCATCCTCACCCCGTGCGTGTGGGGGCCTGATGTCTCCCAGCATACACTGCTGCAGGTCCACCAGCTGGTCTGTCTCAGCACTGTCCCTGAAGCTGCTATCGTGGAAACACTCCAGAATCAGCAGGGTGGAGCAGGGTGGAGGGTGTCAAAGGGCTGTAGGGTGGTGGCTGGTCTTGCTGGAGGTGGTGGGAGCAACACTGTATGGCAGGGAGCTGAGCGGGGCTCGGCAGGGGATGGGTAGGGGGAGTGGGGAATGTGGTGGTCCAAGGTTCTGGTCGGGTTGGGTGTGGGTGGTGCTGGTGGTGGCAGGGTGGCGGGGAGGGGGGGCGGAGGCACTAGGATGAGGGCTTCTCAAGAATAGATCAAGCCGTCGAGGAAGCGGGACCGTGCCGCGTTTGAATCCCGCTGCTGGGAAGCCGCCTCGCGTCAGGGAGGAAGCCAAACAACGAGAGGAAAAGCGCTCTGCTTCTTGCACAGGAAGCCCGTCTGCGCCTCCTGCCCCGCCAAGATAAGAGCGCTGCCGTTCCCATGGCCGGGAGGCGGGTGCGTCCAGCACTAGGAGACCGGCGCGGACCACAGCGACCCCTCTCCCTGCGCCTCCTCCACATGTGCGTCAGGCCAGCCGCGCAGGGCTGCGACAGACAACAAGGGTCTCGGTCAGGAGCCTGTCACTCATCACCTCTTAAAGATCTCTCTTTTTTCTTGATTTTTCTTTCTTCCTTCCTTCCTTTCTTTCTTTCTTTCTTTCTTTCTTTCTTTTTTTTTTTACATCACCTGTTTTATGCAACACACTTAATAGTTCCCCCAGTTTAGGAAGTCATTTTTACATGCATACCTGCTCATTATATCATTGTCATTTGCTGGTTTTATAAAGGATGTCTTATTTCGTGAGTGTTTTGAGTGATTTAATTTTTATAGCACATCAGAAAAAGCCAAGTGCGACTACAACTGCCTAGACGTCGCTGTCAGCGCATGGACTATAGCTGTCAGTGCTTTTTATACAGAACAACTAGGAAGGAAGCTTCAATGTCCTAAGTGTGACCTGAGGTCTGGAGTCATTGCTCTCTGCTGTTGCTGTGTGGTAAAGGGATGTATAATTGCAAAATGAACCCGTCTCTGGTCTGTAGAGGAGGAACATGCACACCAATCAGATTATGTCATGCTGGTGGAATTTTGCTTTTGTAGAACAACTCAGCATTTTGGATATCGAGTGCAAGAGTCAAATGAGCAGAAGAAGCTTGGCTCTTGGAGCTTTGTGTTTGTGTGTGTGTGTGTGCGCACATATGAGTGGGAATGGGAGTTTCTCTGAGATGTTCTCTTGTGGATACTGCTGGCTTGGCTGTTCTCATGAGAACACTGAATAGATGGTGTGTCACCCTTTGCAGGAGCTGTGGCAGGATGCGTCTGAGCAAGCAGAATAATAAACAGGCCACATTCTGCACAGGAAGTACATTAAATCATCAGGTTTGATTTAGAAACCAGCAAATTCGTGCTTGTGTGCACGGAACTCGTCGCTTTTGAAGTGCTTTTTTTTCTGTACTTTCAACTCTGGGTTACACTGAGTTCTATGACTGTACCAGGCACACATTCATACAACTACACACATACACACAAACACGTGTACACATGAAATTGAATAGGCATGCACACATGAAAGGCCTCCATAACCATCTGTTCTAGAAGCTGAGAGGAAACCCTGTCTGAACACACGCTGAAATAGACAAAACATGTCTCCATTCACAAACAAACAGACACATACATGAGACCCCATTCCTGCAGACATAGGGAAAAAAGCAAGCTAATTGTGCGCCCTATGACCAGGTACAGTGTGAAAAGTAGCGGTGGTGTTTATATCTGAAAAAAAAAAAACAGTAGCAGGACATTACACAATGTCAGAGGATATCTAAATTGGTTTGGTGTGGGAAAGCTGAGCTTTGCTAAATTCACCTGTCTGCTTTATATTCTAAAGCTATCAAGAATGACTTTTCTTATGGCATGAAACAGCACAGCATAGTAGAGTGTGTGTGTGTGTGTGTGTACATGTGTGCGCGTGTGTGTGTATGTGTGTGCACATGTGTGTGTGTGTGCGTGTGTGTGTGTGTGTGTGTGTGTGTGTGTGTGTGTGTGTGTGTGCACATGCTGTTTCACCTGGACTGCAAATAAGAAATTTAAAAGTGAGGGATTCTTTGGCCATGACCCAGTATTCTTATGGCCTTCCCATTTCTCTCTGACTATGAATCTAAGAGGACTGAATCAGAGCCCAGGCCAAAATGAAAGTACTGGGTCGCTGAGATTTTGGGGACGATAAAGACATGAAACAAAGTCTTTTATTTGTAATAGTAATGCACCTTGTCAGCGTGCATGGGGGTCTGTGCTAGGAGGTCCCTGTGATGGAATCCCCTTGCCATTCTCAGAGTGGAGCACGACTTACCGCCCTTTAGGGGGGCAGGGATACCAGGCCCATTGGAAGTGAGGCGATGGCACACCATGAGAGGTGCAGAGCAGGGATAGTCGGCTGGCACGCAGCACTGTGCCCGGGTCCTGCACTGCCACAGCTTTCTCTGCTATCTGGGGCCTCACTGCAAACAGAGCAAGAAGGAATGAGATGACGAGCTAATAACCCAGCTTATTCTTCCCAGATGGTTTTTTATTTTCTAAATATAATGACATGTAGACATGCAATGTTTTAATGTATAAAAAAAATCAGATACACACAGATACCACAGCACACTTAAGCAGGCCTGCTGGGTTTGACAATGTATTGTTGCTGCGGACAACCCCATTAGAAGTGAAAAGTCAAAAACAGAGATCCAGTAAGTCAGAACAGGCTCACCATGCACCACTAGCGAGAGGGTGAGGTTCTGGAGAAGTCTGAACTGCTGGATGCCAGCGAGGATGGTGTACACCCCAGCATCCTCCTCTGCCACATCCCGGATCACCAGAGAATACCCGTCCACATGATATCGTGAGCACTGCTCATCTGCCACCTTGCCATCCTTCAACCTGGGCATCAATCAAACACGGAGGTGCTCTTCAGCACTCTCTCCGATCTCGCCTTCATTTGGCTGAGCATGTGCAGCCCGCACATGCTCATATAAATGTATGTAAACACAATACATTAACCAGATATTGCATGCGACTGCTTCGATGTAGATACCGCAAGCAGCATCATGGACCTGACTTTATGGACATATCATGCAGCAGCTACATTTCACAAACTTGAATGACATTATTTGATGGGTTTGAATAACTTCGGAAAGTACTTACCAGATAACCTCAGGTTCGGGGAAAGCTCGTAATTTGGGGGACAAACGGAAGGATTTCTGCCCCGCATAGGCCAGTACCACTGGACTATCTCTGTGTTTTATCCTGATGAAGGGCTTCTCTGAGGAGCAAAAATACCCACAGATCCATCAGACACATACAGAACAAAGAGTTGAAATTTTACCAATTCAAGCTCTGGCATTTCTAGAACTTACCATAAACTGTAACTGAAGTGTTTGCTTCCTGACTTGCTGGGCCGCTTTCCACGTGGCATATGTAGACGCCTCTGTCAGCCTTGCTCAGTTTATGGATGGTGAGAATGCTATAGAAGGCCATATTATTCTTGCGTGGCATGATGCGTCGAATGACTGAGGCAGTATCTTTGGCCTACAGACGAGAGAACAGTGTAGATTGAAGTCAGGATTTTTTCATGAATTTTCTTAACCTGCGGCCAAGAGTGTAGTGTTGTGTGCATTTTTCATTTGCTTTAACTACTGCCTCCCTGATAGCGACAGAAGCTAAGTACTGTCATCAAACAGAAAATGGCTTGTGAAAACTGAAGTCCTCATATCTACAGGTTCATCTTTTAAATTTCAGAATGCTCCTGTAAGGATGTGAGGGCTCATGAGGGTAAGATCTTGCTGCTCAAGGAAGACGCTTATAAAGTCATCACCTGGAAGACCTGAATATTATGTGCATGGAAGATGCTCTGACATAACCATTTAGGCCTAGACTTGACTGAAGGCTTTTGGGGAGGCCTGACTAACCTGTGCAGGATAACTCCAGCTGATGGACACCCTGGAGTTCCATTCAGCTGTCACGGTACAGTTCAAGGCCAACATCTGTCCCTGCAGCGCCTGGACGGTGCCAGTGCTGTTCAGATACACATCCTTGATCTTATTCACTGGAGAAAGATGAGACAGTGTGATTGAGGGGGCGATATTATTATAGCTGGTCTATTATGTAAAGAACAATACTAGATCATTGCAAGGTCAGCTGAATTCTCATACCTGGTCTGTGGGTCAAGAACGTATTGGTGTATGTTGTCTCATTGATGACGGTTTTGCAGGAGAACATACCAATGTAGAACATTGTGGGGCTATGGATGACAAATCCTTGTCTGCTATTCCAAACGATGTTTCTCTGATCAGTCCCAATTCTGATCTTAGGAAACTGAAAAGATTCATATATGCATTAGTCTGTGGAGCAGAAAACTGACTCTTACGAAAATAATATTTAAACAGACAACAAAGGTTACACAGAGTGCTGATGATGTCAAAGCAGCAAAATCTTAAACGTCAAAAAGGAATGTCATTTAAAGTCTGTGATGCTGATAAGAACTCACTTTGTAACAAGACACCATCAGCAAGAAATTCATGGACTGTAGTGTTATGATTTTGATTTCGTTCATGTGCAGTGGAGGAAATGTTTACTGAAAGAACTCTGACAGCTTGGAAGTGTCCTGCCCTTTCTCAGGGGAATAGGTGGACTCCCTCCTGGTGTGAGCAGGTCAAACCCCCCCCTCATGCCTCATGTGGAAGTGTTGTGTGGGTACTATTTCATGCATCCCTGTGCAGGCCCTTACAGAGCAATAGGTTCCTTCTAGAGTCTACCTTCCAAGACGGTCACCCCCCTTAAGTACCCCTTGTACAAGGCCGGAGGAGGCGGAGGATGTGGAAACGTGACTCCAGTCCATCTCCTCACATCCTGTTACTACAGGATATAGACAGTGAGGCTGGGGCCCTCAGGTCAGCGCCAATGGAAGGGCCCCCCTGGCCACTTTCACAGCTTCTGTGAGAGCATGGCTCCTGCAGGTATTGTTCCTCGTGTGAGAGGTGCGATATTAAAGATATCTGGCTCAAGGGTGAAAAAAAAAAACTTTCCGGGAGAAAAAACACTCTAGTACATTCTAGTAGCATGTGACAGTCCAAGTTTGAGTAGGGGGTGGAGGCAGATTTGTATTTTTAGACTGATTACCTTTGTGACTCTATGCAGAGGGTCAAGCAGGACATAAACAGAGAAAACTGAAGCTACATGCAAAGCTTTTCTGGGCCAAACGGAGGAGAGGGATGTCATGTCGATGGCAGATCCCCAAACAGCTCCCATCCTGAGAGTAGAGCCAATGGCGGCACAAGGGGAACTGGTAGAGGTGCCCTTTTCTGCTTCCTGTCCTCATCTGACGCTCATACAGAAACGCCCCGAATATATATTTTTAAAGCTCTCATGGGCATTAATATCCATGTATGGACTAAAGTGTTTCCCTCCCCCCCGAGGCCTATCTGACACTAATATTATTACACTATTTGTGAGGATGCAAAACTTACACAATAGATAAATCCCATTCTGGCTCAGCCATTAGAACTAACGCCTAATGAATGGCCATTCACCCAGCTGGGGAAGAGATCATCCTGTATGTGGTCGCCAGCGATTTCCCAGGTAGAAGGGCATGCGCGGGGAGGGAGTGTGGGTGACTGGGTGGTGTACTCAAACGTCCGTGTCCTGTCTCCATCTCCGGGGCCGAGCACAGTGCCAACAGGACAGAGGAAGCTGGGGGGGGGGGGGGGCACTCACTTCACCCGCTTACGTAAGGCAGGTATGTGCGTCACGTAGAGCTCGTTGAAGGACCCTGCTCTGTATGCCTCTGCCACGCATGCGAATTCACGCGAACGTACGCAAGCAATCACCACGGGTTGAGGACACGAGTGTTTGCAAGCCCCTTAGCTGAGTTTATAAACCCCAGTCAAACAGAATGCACCAACAGTCTTTAGCTACACCAACAGTCTGAATGCTACAAGAGTTAAAGCAATGCTGTGGGTATTAATCCAGATGTTGTTTTGCCATGAAGAGGAAAAGCTGGTATGTGGAGGACTGGGATCATGGGGTTTGGGAGAGGACTGTTATGGTGAACTTGGGTGGAGAGGACAGTGTGTGATAAGATGAGAAGGAGAAGGGCTGATAAAGATGATGTCAGAAGAAGAATGGCACCATGAAAGTTCCAAGGACTGACTAATAAAGACATAAAGAATGACAAATAAACTAATTAGTGGTTTTACAAGAAAAGAAACTTTTAAAGCCAATTTGCACTGGAGGTAGAATATTTTTTAAACCAAACAGCAAGAGCAGAGAAAAAACGTAGACCATTACTAGACAAAATAGTCCAAATAAGGTAAAGAAGAACATACTGGGTGGGGAGGCATAATAGTATTGAGTTCAAGGGTTACCCTCTCCATGGTGACGATGATGATGATGAGATGATGATGATGATGATGATGATGTTGATGATGATGACGATGATGATGACATATGCATGGAGGTTGACTAAGATGGGTTGCATCAAAGAACATGGCACATAAAGATGACCTCTTTTGGCTGGATTTGTAAAGCCATTCAAGGACGGTTTAGCGTGGCGAATTGGACAAGCACTAGCAGAGGTACTCACTTTAATCAAAGAGACGTTGGTGTTAGGGTTTGTGACCTTGCAGGGGAACACTAAATGTTTCCCCTCTGTCATGTAGACCACGTCAGGGATCTCTTTCTCCACATTCACAAATGGCCGCTGGCTATCTGAAACCCAAACACTGGGGTCAGGAACAAACAGATACACATTCTTTTGAGCATGAAACATACTTAGCGTGCACACACACACACAGAAATTGATTGCAGAGAACAATTTGTCAGCAAGAAGCAGACAAAGTCATTGTTTGCTAGTTATCAAACACTCTTTCTGTGTTGTTTCCAGGCTTGGTTCCACTTTCTTTCGCAGCTGCACTCTTCTTGGGCATTGAAAGGACTAGGGTGTTGCTCCATCTATTGTTTGTTACTCTAGCATTATTAAAGGGAAGAAAAAAATCTCTGAACATTTTAACAAAGGTACCCCAAGGACTGCTGGATGAAGAGCTTCCTTGATGTGCTTTGATTCCATATAAAGGAGGGAGGGACGATCTTAATGGACATGGTCACAGGAGCGATTGATGGCCCCCAGGGGCCCTGTTGGTCTACTGGGGGCTGCACCCACTGACCTGGGGCCCTCTGCTCCATGCCCAGTCTTCCCTGCCACTTCAACGGGGCCAAGCTCAACAGCTAGTGTACTTGCTCTAGCCCTGGATCCTGTGTCTGCCAGCACCCACCTCCCTTGAAGCCCTACACAACAATTATGAGCACCCAACGCTCCTCTGTCAAGAAGACCCCTCATCCCCCCATCCCTATCCTTCGCCAGCCCCCATGTGCAGCACAGGATATGGACGGGGAAGCTGAGTGGGGGAGATAAGGCCTGATGCCCTGGGAAAGGCTGCCCACAGGCTGTGCCTTTCGGCAGCTACAGGCTATTTTTGTCCCTCCTAAGGTAGTTTGTACAAGAGAGTTATCTGTTATATATATAGACAAGAAATGTGTGTGTTTGTGTCTGTGTGTGTCTGTGCATTTGTATGGGGGTTGGGGGTGGTAGTGAGAAACTGTGCCAGACACTCACTTAGTAGGATATGCTTCTCTGGGGAAAAATAGATATTTAGATATTATTGGCTTCCCTTGTCTTCCTGTTTAGCCTTAAGAAATGAAAGAAGTCAGTGAGAAGGTAACCATTGAAGCAGGGCTGCAGTCAGAGGGTCATAGGAAGGCCACACCACCAGGTGGACAGCACATGAGGCCTCTTACCTGTGACAAAGACGTAGACAGAGGTGTGTTTGCGCTGCTTGTGGGCGTAGCGGCAGCGGTACCTGCCCGTATGCTGGGCTAAGGCAGGGCTGATGGTCAAGCGGCTACAGAACTGGTTCGCCCGCTTGCCACAAGAAGAGTCCTCCACCTGGGCTCCAGGATAGCCCTTGGGTACCCCTGAGGGGAAGACCCACTGGAGGTCCCATCGCCCTCTGAAAAATTAAATGTTTGGTATCACCCATGACGTGTTATTCTGTTCTTCTCAGTTTACAGAAAGGCTCTCACAATCCCTCCACCTACAACAAACCTACACTATCTGTGTTTTTCCCAATGTCATTCACCAACTCTTCAATTCAAGCATCATGTATACAAACTCTGTTTGTGGGATTGGGTTTATAAGAATATGGTACAATTGTTTGCTTAAGCTATTTTACTTCTATAATCAGTAACAATGCCATGAGTTGTAGCAAACTGTAACTTTCCGAAATTGTGCACAAAACGTGTTTTGTTTTGTTTTTTTTGTCATGTGATAAATGAATTTATAATTTATGCCCTTGATGTACAGGTGTAGGCCTTGCCTTCAGTAATCCATCTGAAGACCTAGACCCTACCACCAGGGTGTGTGAGACTCTGAGAGGCTCCCACCTGCAGTCCAGTTGGAGTGTCTGGTTCTTCTCCAAGATGAGCTGTCTCTCACGCACGTTCTCCAGCACTGGAGAGCTGAACCTTCCTTTAGTCTCTGCGTCTTTCAGAGAAAGAGACAATACACGACTGTTAACAGCCACTGACTTGGGCAGCACGGATAGACCCCATAACCTACAGGACCCCATAACCTACAGGACCCCATAACCTACAGCACCAAATGTTAATGTTAATTCTCCACTTCATTGAACAGCTTATAATCACTGAGCACATGAAAGTGTGTAAGCTAATTAGCATGTTTTCTGTATAATACTAGAATTAGGCTTACACTTACAACCAAGCTATTATAGATAAGTCAGCAATTCCCAAAGTGCAGTGAGATAACCAATTAAGAGGATGTAAAGTGTAATTTACCCCAGAATTCTGGAATAAATGTTTGTAATATCTAAAGCCTTGGATCCTTTTTCACATTTGATTTTAAAATCCCTTTCAGTTTCAGCTAAAACTTTCTCACAATAATTTGTTTTAATATGATCTCTGATTATGTTCACAAAAATATAAATAATGCCATTTTAATGGTATTTAAGATCACCCATATTTATGAACTTAATCATTATAATATAATTAATAACATTATAATAATTATTATCAACTGAAATTAATAACATTATAATACTAAAAGTAGTATGCAGTACGTTTATGCATTGTGACAGGGATTAATTGAAATTTTATTGACTTTGATTCTTTATTAATCTTTCATTTTTTATTAATCTTTTCATATTTTTTATTTTCATAAAAATAAAGAACATTTCTAAAAATAAAAGGAACGTTTTAAAAACTTTACAAAAAGAAAGTGTAAAGAACCTTTCCAGACAATTAATCATTATTTTAAGGGCTGTTGTACCTAAAGTAGGAAGCATGTATATAAACGAGGATAATCGCATACATATTTTCAAATGTATTAGCCTAATAGATAATAACATAAATTACTATTACTGCATTTTAAAATTAAGGTATGAATTAATAAAATATAGTCTACACTGGTGTGCTGGTCTTGGGGTTTCGCACTGGGTTTTTTTTTATCCTGTAAGAAGACTTCTCCTGTGTAGAATTGGGCGAACCTCAGAAACTGTCTCTCCTGGTCCTAGCGTGTTCTTACACCGTGCCTGAATACATCCTGGACCGGAGGGTTACTAAAGAAACCATTGTTGGCTGCTCAAACCATTGTGTGAGCCAAACTCAGCATCATTTCCTTGCCTCCATTCACACATTGCGTGCAGACTAGAGGCCAATACATTCGGCCTAAGCTACTGTTTAAATGTGAAGACGGAAGCTGAGTCCATTATTGTACCGCGGACCACATGGCGTGAAATCAGCAATATAATGGCCGAACGCCCAGGGCTCAATCAGCGTGCTGCGCACACGTTGGAAACTCTCCAGTCTAGGCCTTGTTTTAATTAATTGTAAAGATCTCGCCATCCGCAACATAACCTTTCGCATCTGGTTTGATTTGAGGCTGGCGCTACGGGGTTAGATCGAAGTAAAAATGTCTAGAGCCCACAGACACGGAACGTATACGCCACGCTAGGCTATAATGAACTGCATAAAACGACCGCAGCTGCATCAACAGACATAACGAAATGCTCAAGATTAGGTTGGGCCAAATTGTTTGCATTTAAGCGACTGCTGTGAAACCCAATCGCCAATATATATATATATATATATATATATATATATATATATATATATATATATATATATATATGTGTGTGTGTGTGTGTGTGTGTGTGTGTGTGTGTGTGTGTGTGTGTGTGTGTGTGTGCCTAACTAAAATCTAAATACATAATATCCCTAGTATCTAAACTATTGCACTATACCCACTCATTCTGTTTAATGAAAGGTAATTTATAGGTGATCCTCAGTTTATTTACTTTAAAAAACTGTTTGCCTAAAAATAATTAGCTACGTTTTCGATCTGATTTCCATTTAAAAACACTAAAAATTAAATATATAAAATAAATGTTCTAAAATAGAACAAATGCAGTGAGCTATACGATAAATATGTAAAGCATGTTTATGCGTTCTGTGTTCAGGCAGTTTGTTTTAAAAATATTTTTCCTAGAATTATTGGCGAAAAAATAATAAATCACTCACTAATAAATATCATGCTTAGCTCTTAATCGAGATCTCCGCGATAAGAAATCGATTTCCCGTCCTAAAGCCCTAATGTGTGTGTAAATTTGTTGACCAATAAACCTGCTCCATTGACGCAGCAGAGAGCAATTTGGAACGCATGCGTTTCACCCCCGATTTCCTCCCTGCGGGTCTGTTTTAGCTATAACCACTGATTAGCGCCGGTTCCTGTGCACTCGAAAGTTTCCTTGAGGTGGTCATGACCCTAGAGTCATTTATATTAGAACTTCCATTTCACAGAGTCATCAGGCTCAGGAAATAACGCCCTCTCCGATTCAACTGGGGCCAGACTCGCATGGATGCCAAGCCACAGCAGAGAGATCTCCGTTATGAAAACAACTATCCCGCTGGGCTATCGCGGACAAACAAAACCATAAGACGAGAATAACGCACACGCGCACGGCGCACACGTCTCGGAGGCAGTTCTTGCACGCCTACGTGCCCTGTGTTTAACTGCTCATTCATAACTACACCAAATAACAAACTTATATTCTTTAAATAACTTTAGCATGTGGGGAGACGGTTCCAGAAAATTATACATAATCCTGTCATCGCTTTCAGTTCCTGCCAGTTTATTTTAGTTACACGCATTTTTCTTTAAAATGATTTAAGCATTTACATAGTGCACATATATAATATGATTTGAACATTCACATAGTGCACATATATAATATGATTTGAACATTCACATAGTGTGCATATATAGACTACGTGATATTAATGGTGCCAAGATCCAATGCGCCAAGTGCGCAAAGAGCGCGCATTCCTGCTAATAAGCTATGTGAGAGTATTTGACCACAAATTCAAGAATGTGGATCCGTGAACATTTAATGCAACTCATATTAATATTTAGACACAGGCCACTAATAATGGTATTAAGATTTGTTAAACCAATCACAGTGCATATTTCACTTACCTTTTGCCAGTACGCGGCTTGACAGTCCGCATAACATCACTAAAAATATTTCAAACATTTTCTTGGTAATAGAAGTTCCTTTCTCGGAAATAAACTGTTAGGCCTATGAAAGCAAACAATGCAGAGCCTGTCCTCCAGATAAGTGCACCTTACAACACCAGATTACTGTCCTTGGTTTTGCATGGAGAAGAAGCTGTTCTGAGATATGGTCCTCTCTGCGAAGGAGTAAAATCACGTTATGAGACACCACACATGAAATCCACGCAAACTCTCTTGTCCATTGTGGCCGCGGACTGGAATTTATTCATTTCCCACCACTGTCGGGGCTTCCGCTACGCACAATGTCACACCCATTCTACCCAATTGATGTTCCCCACCCCTAACAATTGCAAGCCCACATCTTGCGCGCAGTCTCCACTATAACCTGGACAGATAAAATAATCAGCCCAACAGTCCACATATCGACCTCACACCCACGCGAGAAAATGACTGGGAGTGCAATTTCTTGCAATATTTGGAACACAGAATGTGAATGAACTATAGTCAGAGTTAAAATTAGAAATGAAATAAAGTACAAATACAAAATCTGACCGATTAGTAGTGGTAAAAAGATAGTGGAGGAGTACAGAAATCGTTAGGATCTACCTCGAATCGGGTAAAATCTTGATAAAAGCAGGAAGGAAACAGTTATGCTCCGCCAAGAGTGTGGTACATTATATTGCTACAAAATTAAATATATGGTTAAAAAAATCGTGCAAGGGAACTCATAAATGACAGTCACAAAGAAGAGAAAAATAAAAAGACTGAAGAAAACAAGTTTCACAATCAAAGTAATGCAGTTACATATCTAATTTCTACAGGCTGTGGCTATTAAGTACGGACACTCAAGAGATGTGCTCTTGCCATTTCTGTTATCAAATTGGCCTAAGCTATAATAAAATATACATAGGCCCATACGACTCACACAATCACAAATCAGAGTCAAAGTAATATAGCACCTCTGTTTAATATATTTCTAGCATTTCAGATGTCTAATATAAAACGTCATTATTTAGTCAGCTTTGATATCGACACCAGGTTGTGAAAGACACAGAAAAAATGCGTGCCTAACTAAGGCCAATGAGGGTCGCACCAGTAGCGTGAGGCGCTGCGTGAGCGAATACCGCTGCAGTCTGTTTTTTTATCGAGAGGGTGCGCTGTTGGAACAAGTATCAGGAAGAGAAACGAAAAGGCATCTTAAACATGATCATGATTGCTTGACACGCAATCAGTTTCACAGCGTCTCAATATGGCATTAATAAAACTGCACGAGATTCAGTGATGTACAAGTGGGGGATGGTCTCAATCATTCTTGAAATATCATTCAAGCCATTAAAAGGAATGCATGCTACTATAGATTCATTGTATGCAAATTATACAAACAATACCACCAAGAGAATTAATTCCACTGCATATAATGAAGGATAACATCTTTAAAATGTGTGACAACCTTCTAACTAACAGTTCATCATTTAAGGCTTGAAATGTGCACATTGTGCTCTGTGGGGTGTCCAGGACCATAAGAAGCCATATGGAATGAAACATATGTAGCAGACGTGTGGGCAGCAGTGATAGCCACGGTCTGGTGATCGGAGCAGATTCCGTTGTAGAAATGCGATGAAGCTCGCTGTATCACTATGCACCATGGGGACTGGGTAGATGCCCTGTGATGAACAACGGAGCATGTGCAAATCACGATGTCAACCAAGCTGTGCACAAGCACGCAGGTGTGTCACACCTGGCCTTTAGTCTGCTGATGGATCCAGTCCGTGAACTTGATGACTTGCGTGTAAACGCCGGGGCGGTTCTGCCGAGCACAGCCCTCCCCCCAGCTGACAACGCCAGCCAGAAACCACCTGCGGCCCCGTTCTAGACACACCAGAGGGCCACCCGAGTCTCCCTGCGCACACACACACACACACACACACACACACACACACATACACACACACACACACACGCACACAGACACACAGACACACACACACAATGGACATCACATGTAAGTCAAAAGTTTCAACTCAGAACCAAACACAATATGAACCATAAGCCTACACATACCATCCAAAAATGAACCACATGTCAACACAAACAACAGCAGAGTAAAGGACACACACACAGATACTCAAGGACACACGTATACAGGGAGTCACCTGACAGGCATCGACTCCTCCTTGTATATTCCCCGCGCATATCATTCTGGGAGTGACGGCGTCGTCGTACATCTTGTTGCAGGTTTTGTGGTTGATGATGCTTACTGTGGCCTCCTGCAGCAGGCTGGCCAGCTCCCCTTCAAGCAGACAGAAATCATACTGTGAGATGACATTGAACATGAGCTCGTGCTTTTTGACAAAAAGACGGCAGAGCAGAGACTTTGGTGGTGTGACATCCACAGTCCTGGAAATTCATGCATCATGGGACAACAAATGTTTTAATTCAAAGGGCTTTGGGCATGGGGGATTCTTTAATATTTTTTAGCCTCATGTCTCATCCATCTTAATCCCATCTCCTATTTTTAGCCTCGTCCCTTATGCCATTCTGTTTGCTGATCATCTGAGCGTTCATGCCCCCTGAGTCATACAAGGAGTGTTTTTGTAGGTGTCCAGAAATCTTGCCATAGCATGTGAATGACACAGAGGGGCGCTATACCTTCCTCCGTGAGAACCCCCCAGCCGGTGACGAAACAGCTGGTGCCAGAAGTGAAGGCGTGAGAGGGGGCAGGAACGCAGACAGGCTGTACCAAGTCGTTGAAGAAGACGGGGGCGCTGAGCTCCAGCAGGGCGATGTCGTAATCAGAGGTGAACTGATCGTACTGGGCATGCTGGACGATGCGGCGGATCTGCCGTGTGGCAGCGGCATTGCTGGCCGTGTTCATGACACGCATTCCCATGTAGGCCCTCCAGGCACGAGCATCCGAATACCTGCAAACGTGAAGGAATACACACACGCGTGCACTTTTCAACACGTTCATTAGACATATGAAGAATACAAAGTTGCCATTTCTACATCAGTGCATTCATTGCTATGTGATTAAAATACTCGAAGCATAATTAAAATACTAGATACACTGCAGCTGTTAGCAGTCACTGTCAAGGCTCACAGAGCCAACAGCAGTTTGTGCTACCAAAGAGCATCGCAGGGCTTGGGTCAACCAGCCCTCAAACCGACCGCAGGAATTGTAATCAAGGGCGCTCACTTGATGGCGTCAGAATCCTGGAAGCAGTGGGCAGCAGAGAGGAGCCAGCGGCTGGCCACCAGCGAGGCACCACACACGTGGCCATAGCGCTCCATCTGCAGGCTAACCTGCCAGGGCCAGGAGCCAGTCTGGGCGTCTGCTCCCCCCACAATCTTTGCCCTCCTCCTGGGGCGTGTGCCGCAGCCTGTGCCCATCAGGAGAATAGACAGCGCAGACTCAGCACATGTTAGGGCATGGCAAGGCAGTTTCATATTAAACTATTTTACCTAAACTTGAAAATCACCCAAAGTACATATATGCATATATATGTATGTATATATATATATATATATGTGTGATATATGTATCAAAACAAACAAAAACATGAAACAAATACTGTAAAAAGAAAGTTGAACAGTGATACAGATGGAAAGCAAAGTCCCACTGCAGAGGAAATAACGTTTTTTTAATAAAAAGCCTGCCTGTTAAAACACTGCCTTTTGAATCAACAGCTCAAGCACATCACCAGCTGCAGGCCTGGGATCAGTGGGGACCAGGAGAAGCAGGGTGCTCACCGCAGTGCAGCTCGTCTGAGCCGTCCTTGCAGTCTTTGATGCCGTCGCATTCTGGGTTTACCTTGTTAACACACTTGCCGTTGGCACATTTATAGGACGTGGGGGAGCAGCCTTTACCAACTGCACACACGGAACCAGTCCAAGATGTAAAAGAAATGCAGAATTACTAAGCATGGATTAATTAGTGGCAAAGCTTGAAGAATCAAAATAATCAAGAAATATAAAAAGTGGAAATAGTAGGGATTCATGCAAAATAAATGTGAAAAAAAAACCACCGAAAAAGTTACACACACCCCTGATCATAGATTACAATCTCTTCAATGAGTTGGTTTAATTATTGAAATCAAATTTTCATTAAAATCTTGGACTGAGCTCCACTCACATGTCCTTGTGCAGTTGAGCTCATCACTGCGGTCCTTGCAGTCCATGATTCCATCACACACCGAAGACTTGTGCAGACATATTTTATTCGGACAGGTGTGGTGGCATTTACTGGCTGAGAAGTGAACAGACACGTGAGCATCATACAGGCATGATGCAGGGGCATACAAGAGTGGGTATGAGAAGAAAGGTCGGATCACAGTAGGGTTGGGCCATATGGCAAAATATAACATCATGATACTTGAATACATTTTCATGATAAAAAAATACATATCATGATTTTTAGTTTTGTAAAAAAGGACAATGCAAAACACCAGGAAAACAGTAGTGTGCTTTTAGGCTGCAACTAACTTTTTTTCTTCCTTATTTAAACACAATCTCTCGAAAAAGTGAAGCTTCTTGTGATTGTGCAGAATGCAACCTCTGGTTGTTGTTTACAGGCACATCTAAATCTTTTAAATCTTATTTATGAATTATAGTCAGCTGGCCAGGTTCCTGGAAGTACCGATGATATCCGTGACAATTCCAGTATTATGATAACTGTCATGAGAAAATCATCGTCCAGCCCCAGTGCACAACACATCGCTGGATTTTCTAGGCTCTGCACTTACCACAGTTCTCTTCTTCACTGCTGTCTCCACACGCAGTCTGCAGGTTGCATCGGCTCCCGTGTGGTCTGCACTGGCCGCTCCCGCAGTACACCTCTCCTGGTTTGCACATGGCTAGCGAGGAAGAGAGAGCAGAGGGCTGAGTGAGATCTCCCTGCTGCGGCGAGACCGGGAGTTGGGTCAGGAGAGGTTAGCACGCCACACACTTACAGCATTTTGCCTCGTCACGTCCGTCTGCACAGTCCTTCTCTCCATCACACACTTTCCTCAGGGGGATGCAACGTCCGTCTCCGCAGCGGAACTGCCTCGGACACGCTGGGGTGAAACGCAGGCACTCACACACATTTACTGGCTAACTCACAAGGAAGACACTAAATTATATGCTCTGGTAGACAGCTAAAAGATTGTAACTGGACACTTGACCTTTACCGGTCCAGAAACGCTACAAAGTGTCCACCCCGAGACGAACGACAAACGGCATCCAAGACGCGGCACACAAAAGGGCCGAGCACAAAAGCCGTTTCTCTGAACAAACGGCAGGCCCAGTTGCCTCACAAAGCAAAATGCGGGCAAGCCACTTGGCTGAATAAAGCCCAGACGATGTCATACTTTCAGTAGACACTGGGAGAACACAAAAGGACAGTGTGCTCACTGCTCTCCGGAGAGAAGGCTCTGTAGACGAGGTAAAAGCCCTTGTGGGTCAAGGACTCGTCTGAGTGAAAATGCAGCAACACAGGGGAGGAGTAGATCCTTTTCCTGCTTCTGTCCCCAACTGGATTGCACAGCCTAAGCATTGGAGGAAAATAGGCAGGCAAGCAAGAACAGACACACACAGGTATAGGGACAGGCAGAATGCAGTGAATAAACTTCCAGTATGTACTACATTTTGCAATCCAGCTCAAATTATATGGAATTTGCAGGTGTTAATTTAATACTGGGAATTTTTGATGTGGACACACACAGTCACAGGAGCATCAAAATTGCACTGGGTCCCATTTCCCAAAATACACTATAGTGTAAACCTCTTAACATCTTAAATGAGAGAGTGTTCAGTGTGATCTTTGTGTAACGTACTAATACAACAGCAGGACACTTTCTGGCTTAGAGTGTTGGCCATCGAAGCAGTGACCATGTAGCTAGACCACATTTGCCAGCCAGTGCAAGAGAGGACACTCACCTGACACCACCGATTTCCAGCCAGTCTTTCTCGCAGGTGCCTGAGGTGGGCGAATCCTGAATGTCCAGCATTACAATGGTTATGGAGAGCAGGTAGCTGGGCAACGGAGCCTGAAAAGAGAAACCTGACTCAACCTGCTTCAAAGGATGCACTCCGACACAAAGGGTGGCCTGCCCCGTGGCTACTTGCCTCAAAGCAGGAGTATCAACACCCTCACCCCCATTCCACCCTCTACCCCCCATGAATCTGGTTCACAGGTCATGCGCGCTGAGGAACGCAGTCAGGACAGGGGAGAAGCTCCTGGCCTCGGCTCACCCTGATTTTCCAGTTGCAGTCCATGTTTGGGGGGTAGTAAGCAGGGTAGTAAGGGGACACCACCGAACCATTCCAAGCAGACAGGAAGCCTCCACATTCTGGAAAGACAAGATCATTAGCGCATGGTCAGGATGCATAAACCTGAAGAATGCAATGGCAGGAAAAACAAAAACATTCATATAATTTGTTTCCAGGATGCTGCGTTTGGTGCGCACCAGCCTTTGGTATCGCCTGGAAGTAGGCCTTAAAGATGGCTCCATGCCTCTGTCGACTGAAGGAAAAGGTAATGAGCATGACATTTCCCGATGACGTTAGCTTCATGACTGGAGATGACCCAGCCACCGGTAGGCCACACCACCTGCCAAAGGGCACATACTTTCACTTTGCGTTGGGTCGCATTGAAACGCATACATTGTAAGACTTGATAACTATAAAGTATAAAAAGGGGAAGAAATGCTAAATTATTGCATCTATTGCAAATATTGCAAGGATTCTACTGTTAAAATGGTTGCCCGGTCTTTTGTCACTGAACAGGAATAAGAAGTAGTATTCAGTGCCGGTCTGGTAGCTGTGGATAAGAAAGACTTTTTCCCAGATGACTGTGAGCCTGTTAAGTAATACTTTATATTGCATCAATGTGTAATGGAATATCCTGCTTATACGTTTAGCTCTATATGTTGAATTTTAGCAGATAAACTAAAATATATTTTTTTTAAACACCAGGTTTTTTTTTTGGTCAGGACAATTATCACACCTTATCATTAACCCAGGGTAAATTGTGACAACCTTTTCAAGTATCATGTAGGTTCTCAATGGGCAGCATTCACATTTCTCTTCATTGAGTGTGTGATAAACTATTTACTGTAGCTACTACTTTTAATAACTGCTTTGATCTTTGATTGAGATTTTGAATGTCTAACCACTTTAAGACCAAATCCAAGAACGCATAATTACTCTTCATTTAAATATGCAAACATTAACAATAATGCATTCAAATATATTACAATCCACTTATTTCTTACCTAATTACTAGATTCAGTCACACACCTGGCAATGATTTTGTTCTGGAGAGGCAGCAGGAAGTCATAAGCAGAGAGTTTGTTGGCTGAACAGCTACCTGGCGTAGCTCCCTGCAATGTGACGATGTCCAGCCGGACGAGGTGCCCAGATGGCACTCTCAGCCTCCACTGGTAATATGGCTTCTTAGGACTTACCAAACTCAGGGTGCGATTGTTTCCATACTTGGCATAGAGGTCAAATGACATGGCTGCTGTCCAGATAAGGAACGTTGGGCCAAAGAAGAAGACATTAACAGCATGATCAAAATAATAAAATTAGAAACCCTCTAGGTACCATAATAATTATTTTTTAATGTAATTAATATATAGTTCTCTTTATATTTAGTCATTATGATTGTTCTAATTACTATATTATTACAACATGAATTAAAAAAACTTTTTTTTTTACATCATTAGATTAAAAGCGGAAAAAATCTAGAGTAGGGATCACCAGATGGTTTTACCCTGAAGACCCTGAAGCTGCCACTTGCCACTCTGCGGAGAGTATGGATTTTTTATCTTTTCCGCTTTGTCATCAGAATCTTCATCATCGCTGTCATCTAAGTTCAAGCCTGTAGGTAAGGAGACACAATTCTACCACTGGTCCATTCTACACACAACTCCACAGCAAACACGGCACCAGAGAGAGAATTCTGGTCCCTGAACTTCACGGCGCTGTTTACCCAGCAGCCTCAGTGTGTCTTCGTCTTTCTCTAGGTAATATTGCTCTTCCAGTCTGCTGTGGAGGACCTTGTTGGTGCCAGGAAGGCGACGGTGTGATACGGCAGGGTTTGCTCGCTGCAGTTCCTCTGCAACGGCAACAGATGGGGTGGAGAACTTGGTCCAGAAGAACGCAGTGAGTCCATTCACTCCTTCACTGTCAACAGGGAGACACAACGTTCATACAGGCTGTCTGTGTCATTAAAATCTACTGATCCCAGGTACCCTGCTCTACTGGACACATACTTTCAACTGTATGCCAGGGTGTCCAACGCTGGTCCTGGAGTGCAGGAGCCCAGCACAGCTTGGTGATTTCCCTCCTCTAAAGCACCCACTAAATCTGGTAATTAACTGATGAGATTGGGAAAATCACCTGTGCTGAACTCTGGCCCTCTGGAACCAGAGCTGGGTGCCGCTGCTCTTTTCTCTTGTACAGAATTCTCACCTAAAGGCAACAACCTCTGTCCGCCGGTAATATGACTTCCATGGTGTAGACTCATACAGCTCTGAAAACTTTGAACCACCCAAACAAGGAATCGTTCCGGCATGAGATGCCATCCATATGATGAAAAAGAACAGTGACAACAGGCAAACTATGAAATAAACAAATCAGATAAACAACAACAACTCTTCAGAAGTACAACATTATAACAAAATCTGCACTCTCTCTCCCATCATTCAGTCTCACATTCATATGACACTTAAATGTTGGTGTATGGCATCACATAGACCTCACAGCTACGGAAGAAATGACATCACTGGACAAGGTGTGACATCAGTAGTCCAGGCAAGACGTGCAGCCTTGGGACAAAAGACCCTGTTTCTGCATGATTGGGCTTTGAGCAACAAGAGCACCATTGTGTTGGGCTCAATCTCACTCTGAAGCGCAGGGTGGCAGGGGTGCGCACTGGGTTCAGGCCGCCTTTAAGAAGCAGGGGCACACTCTCGCACAACTCCGCCACACCTGCCCGTTCTCTCATATTAAACAGGATTACGTGAACCACATCATGAATCACATTTAGACCTGGTACAAGGTATTTTCTCGACCACTTACCTGTGATAAACTGCAGTGCACTTCTCTTTTTGTTAACATATACTCCCCGATCGCTCTCTCCCTCTGCTTTCTGCTTCTGCTGCCTCCCTCACTCTCTCACACTCTCCCTGGCCTTCTCCCTCTCCTCAGGCTGCATCCCTCTCAGCGTTCAGGCACAGAGCATCTGATTGTGTGAGGAGGTGCACGGACAATGTTTTTATTGAGTATCTGCTCTTCCTCTCGCTAGGCCTGCCCGGGAGCTGTGGCTCTCACAAACGCCGTTCTTGTCTTCGGCCCTGAAAGGCTGCACTCCTCCGGGACATTACTCTCACCGTGCTGCCTTGCAGTGGGGCTGGGCTCCGGTTACAGCCGGCTTTACATTCAAGAGGGCCTCGATGTGGCCGAAGGTGCTGCACCCCCTCCCCCCCACCCACTCCCTCCCCCCACCTGCTAAAGCCTGTTTTACATCTTAAAAAGGCGACGGCAAATGGCCCGGCACACCGCGGGATCTGCCAGCTCTGGCCCGCTTGGCCTTTGTAGGTGCCAAGGCCGAGCAGCGTCCTGGAGTGCTCTCTGGAGGGCCCGCCTGCGTTCCAAAGAGGGCTTGCTTATTCCCCACCACGTTGCCAGGGTGACGCATAGGCCCAGGGCTGTTGTAGGATGGGAGGGTAGGGGGCGAGGTCTTATGCATGTGTGTGTGCTTACGTAGTGTCTCAGCGCCTGGGACTGGAGGCGGAACTGTGAGGAGGAAGAGTCGGCTAACTCCGGTGAGAAGCTGAGATTGAAGAGCTCCACACTTCCTCCCAGAAAGAACACGGAGTGGGCCGGAGGGGCTGTGGAAACAGGGCAGTTGGGCGTTAGAGCCTCACACGGTCCCCTGCGCTAGCATGACTGATCAGCTTGTGGCTATTCACATAGGTTGCTTTAACAATGCATTAACCTGCCAGGAAACCCACATTATCAGCAGTGCACCCAACTAGTCTCTCACTATAAGAGAAGCACACTGGTTGTAGCCTCCTTGGAAAGCTTGTAGAGGACCATACCTGATCACAATCTCCACATTCCTCCACAACAGAAACGGATTCACTTACATGCAAAGAAATGAAGAGCCAGTGCAGCGACTGCAGCAGAGAGAGGAATAAAGGGGGCGGCACCCAGCGCCCACCTCCTCCATGTCCTGAAGGTGGCGCTCTTTTCCCTCAGCTGCTTGACATCAGATCCAGCACAAGTCTCGGTGTTAGGGGGGCTTGGCAACTGGAAGGGATCTTTTACAACGTCCTACCACACACGTCAGAAATCCTGCATCAGTTATCATCCTCAGCCATGATCTATATTGTTCCACAGAAATATAAGCTGTAGGTCATACAGTAGAAAGTATGTTAACAGAAGTAACCCTCAGAATCTACAGTCCTGCATTTACCGATTAGTACCGTCTTTGGTCAGTATAATTTGGCAGTGATTTCTCTGGTTACCTCCATTATTTCATAACTTTTTAATTGTGAGCAAGGGGAAAAGGCAGGATTTCCCTGTGGAGCTCTGCAAAGGGTAACCGGTGGGTCTGCTTTCCCACGGCTCCTCTCAGCGATGTCAGCACTCCGTCACTCTGCACTCTGACAGTGCCGTTCATAAATGCCAACCCATCTAGCAAGACTGACAGCTAATCATAAACAAGCCATCTGCTCATTGAGAGTCAAACTCACTGCTGCTCCCAAATGAGGGGGAACACAGACTGTACATTAGATACATGCAATCATTTTCCAAGTTAGTGTTTAAAATATAGCTTAATGGAAATTAGAAACAATCTGGACACTATATACTATGTTGCATGCTGAATCAGATTGGGACTGTTTAAACACTCTCAAACGTTTTCATGCACTTTTGATCATACACCAGAGTTGCTAACCTTTGAGTGCAGTACCTAGGAGAATCTTACCTGTGCAGGTAAACCTACAGGTGTCCAGTGTGCTAAGCCAGATATACTGTAAACTTCGCAACTTCTGTTTTTAGGGAAAGTCCTCATGGCCTGATTTGCGTGGATCCGATGTACAAATACAGAACAATTACTCCAAAAAGTTGCCCGATCTCCGCTTTGATACCGAGAGAAACCCGACCTGAGCGGCTCTAGCGCTGCGAGCGTTCACTCCCCGTGTCCGTCCGTGAGCAGGTGCTGCACGAGACCCATCATGCAATGCGACACAAAGGGACCACTATGAACAGGTACAATCCACACAACCATCCGTGCGACAGAAATTGTGGGCAAACTTCTCTGGTGTGCGTACGTTGGGTACTAACAATAGATGGCTTCATGCCCATGTACCAAGTGCTACATCATTAAGTTAATAGGAGAAAAGAACCAATCACTGTTTAATGAGATGTAACATAACTACATAGCTAATATAATTCTTAAATAAGCAGCAGTGTGAATTTAATATCAACCCCTTTGTTTCCACAGATGTATCCTGTTACAAATCAGTGGTGCGTTCGGCCAGGACAAAGGGCTGGGCCAAAGGGTGAGGGGGTAGTGCTCTTTAATGCTGTTTCATTATCAATAGGACACTTTAGGTTTATTGGGATATTTATCTATTAAACTAAATATTTTACAGATTAATTTAATATAGGCCTACAGTAAGCACCAACAAGTGGCAGGTTGACGGCTACGTGCGCAACCACAGGACCCATAATCCAGAAAGGACTGTTGTTTGATCTACTTTAACATAAACAAAAATGGACATGATCAAAAATAACAAAACAGATAACAGACAACAGAACAGGCACTTTTTTGTGGCTCAGATGTGCACCCTTTATTATTAGTGGCATAATCATGCGAAAAGCAGCACCACGCAAGAAGGGAGTGATGAAAATGCCACTGTTCAAAGGACACTGTAACACCAAAGTTAAAAACATAATCAATATGTGAAATACAGAAGGTATTTCATGTAACTGAGATTACAGATCCTTGGATCACACACGACATACCAATCTGCTCTGAAAACAATAGCCACTGTTACGCTGAGGTCTGCTGATGAATAGGGTTCACTATAAAAGAACTGATTTGCTTGGCTGTGTGTTGTTACAGGGACAACGTCATTTGTGTGGATTCAAAGCTTGATCATAAATACATCTGTAGTGTAATTTCTCTCACCTACTTTACAAAGCATACTTAACCAAACTCTAGAGGTAGACAGTGCAACGGCTACATTATCCACACGGTATTGACTAATGTCCCCCCCCTCCTTTTTATCCTCGTCGTATATTAGAGAAAAACAGGAGAACGAGCTCCAGTTAAGCTTTAAAGAAGAGACATGGGATATGATTTTATCATGTATTCACACTTCATACGCCTGTGCACAACCTCATTGAGCTAAAGCTTGTACACCGAGTGTACTGGACAAAAGTTCTGATTTTCAGGATTCAGACCCGATGTTGATTGACTGCATGAGGTCGCCAAGACACAGGTGAGCCGATGTTTTGGCCATGTCTCTCCATGAGCCCCTTTTGGCAGTCAGCTCTTGACTGCATTACATTAATCGCTGATACAATAAAAACAAAACAAAAAATGAACAGAAGCACCTCCTCTGATCAAAGTTTTTGGATTCCCATTGAATAAGGTATTTATGCCAACTACTTGTAAAAGAACTTGCTTTATACTGAATGTATTCTATACTGAAAGTGAAGCTCTCGCCTAACCTTTGAGTTCTGGCTGAAAAATTACGTTGAGCTTTATACAGTTTGAGAAAATTCAGATACGGTGAGTGTAAATGAAAAACTTTCTTTCAAATCTGGAACCCTTTTCTGACATTTATTTTATTCTCGTCCTTATCCTTTTTGTATGAATTTCCCCAATGAACAAATAACAGATCTTCAGTCATGAATGTGGCTGTTAATCCAGTAGATGAACTTGGCCACCCTTGTGTAAACCCCGGGGAAATTTGGTCTGCCACAGCCTGAACCCCAGCTGACGATGCCCGTGAGAAACCAGCGCCCACCTTCTGACACACGACATGACAGAGGACCACCAGAGTCCCCCTGGAGCAAAAGGGTAACAGATCAAATCAAACTACTGAAAACAACTGCAGCGCTGCGCTTTAGAACAGACACCCTGTGGGTCTGATCTATGGATCATGTCCTGTGCACACTCACCCGGCATGCATCCTGCTCTCCAGTGGGCACTCCTGCACACAGCATGCGGGGTGACACAGGGTCATATGCCCTCTTACACTCGCTCTGGCTCAGGACGCTCACCTCAGCCTTCTGCAGCACTGTGGGAAGTACCTTATCTGAGAGAGCGAGAGAGAGAGAGAGAGAGAGAGAGAGAGAGAGAGAGAGAGAGAAAGCGAGAGAGTCCTCGTCCTGGGTCTGACAACATTATCTAGACACTTTTTGGGATTTCAGGCTAGAGAGAGGCACACTGCAAATTGGCTATATCACCTCTCCTTACCATCACAAGGAAGCCAACAATGCTGTAAATCTCTGGTTATAAAGAAAACCCTCACTGAGCAAGAACTTTACAACCACATGGAGAGTAAGATCAACTTTTGCCATTGCGGGGTTTTCCGTAAAGTCCCTCAAGATGGGCGGCAGAGCAGGTGTGAGTCCCGCTGCCATGTGTATAGGAGCTCTGTCTCTCTCACCCTGCTCCGAGCGATAGCCCCAGCCAGTCACCCAGCAGCGGTGGTTGGTGGTGAGCGCCTGTGAGGGGGAAGGCAGACACACAGGCTGGATGTAGGAGGTGAGGCCACTGGGCCACGCCTTCTTGAGCTGCAGCAGGGCCACGTCGTAGTCAAAGGTGCGAGCGTTGTAGTACTCGTGCACAACAATGCGGCGAATATCGGCCACGTGCTTGGCACTGCCCTGAGTCAGCATGCCCAGGTAAGCAGTCCATTGGCGAGGGTCTGAGAGTCTGGTAAGGACAAAAGGTGAAAAGTCAGGTAGATTTGGATGAACTGGTATTCTTCTCTTTGGTTAAGCGCAGCATAGATATTCATGCATGCCCAATATATATGTAATACCCAGTGTAGTTGTAGACAGTTCACTGCTCTACTTTTGAAATATGCTGAATTTTCTCAGAGGATTTGCCGAGAAGTTCATAAAACGATGTTTAAACGATGTTTTGAGTGTGTTTGTTAGTCTGTTAGGTATAATGTGGGGCTGGTTATCAGCTCACCGCTCTCTGCTGAAGCAGTGTGCAGCTGAGATGAGCCACTCGTTGGTGATGACAGAGGCTGCACAGTACAGATGGCCAGAGAAGTGCAGGCTGACCTGCCATGGCCACTCCCCCTCCACAGCATTGACCCCACCCACTACCCGATCCTGAGGGTGAATGCTGTCAATCACACGCTTTAGAGGAGTAGGCTGACCACAGGCTGCAACATAAAACAGGTTAACCCAAATTAGGCTGCGGGATATCCAGCAATGGTTTAATAGTTATGGTGACCAAATGCAGAAAATGCTGCTTAGTAGACCTTTAACACTGAACTCTTCAAACCTTTGTTTGAAGTTTGCTTCCCACAGATCAATGTGAGGGAAAAAGGTTCAGTTACAGAGTCCAAAGTTGTTTGATGTAAAAAATATCTATTTTAACTACTATGTAATTAAAACATACATTTTCCTGTTGATAGAATTTTGATAGACCTTAGAGTTAAACCAATTACTTTCATATCACTTACAATTTCTTGATTAACTGTCTAGTTATTTGTACTGTGACCTGTATTTTTTCTTATGTGTGTGTGTTTGTGTGTGTGGGAGAGAGAGAGGGAGAGAGAGAGAGAGAGAGAGAGAGAGAGAGTGTGTATGTCTAAGAGAACTGTAACCCCTGAGTCATGCTGCTGACAGGTAGCTGTTAGCCTGAAGCATTCAGACTCATTGGAGTAAGAGAGAGAGACCACTGCATGACAGCAGGAGCAGTGATCAAAGCGTACCCTGTTCACATCAAACCTCCCACTAAATCACCACCTGCATGAGCAGCAATCACCACAGAGGGGACCAGGCACTGGAGGGCAGCCGTTACAGCATGGGAGAGGAGTAACAATGCCTTCATGGAAACACGAGGCAGCCGGGAGTGCCGTGATTTGGATTGGGGTTATTAGTTAAGTCTGTGGGCCACTTTTCCAAAATGGAGACTTATTTCACTACAGATTATTTTCAATATTTTCAATTCCTTAAATGTGGGCCAGCCATATCATTCTGCAATTACTCAACATCTTAAAAAAACCTAAAACCTTTAGCAAAGTGTGGGCAGCTGAGTGTGGCTTTAAGTATCACTCATTCCAGCCACTGAAGTTCAGTTCAGAACTCACCGCAGTCGCTCTCGTCGCTGCGGTCGAGGCAGTCGGGGATTCCATCACACTTTGCATTCCTCTTCAGGATACAGGACCCACTGCTGCACTGATATCTGATCCCCGAACAGCTAGTCTCTGAAGAAGACCGACCTCTCCGTCAGTCCAACAGTGCAGCACGACGTCTGGCACGCCAGAACAGTATCAGATGCCCATATACAGTATGCGTGTGTGAGTGTGCGTTAGACAGCAAGTGCGTTGTACCTAGAGTGCAGTTGGTCTCATCTCTGCCATTGGGACAGTCCTTCTCTCCGTTGCATATGTACACTGGGTGCAGAGTAGAGGCGCTTCCACAGTTTTTAACGGGTTTTGCTGGAAATTAAAGCATTTATATCGTTTGACGCTTTCTAATTGTGGTATGATGCAAAAACAATACTCATGCTTCACTAATACTGAAATTCATTCTTAAAGCTCTTTTAAAATAAAGGGCTAAATTACACGATCGCCTTATATGAAAACCCAACTAAAAAGCTCTGATGGCAGGCTTACAGGTGATATATCCCTTTGGGATAGTTAATTTTCTATGGGCTGACCATCTAATAGTGAAACACATAAGGAATAACCGAGTATGAAGTAAGGAGTGACATTTGACCACACTAAAAGCCACCGTAGTCACAATGCTGTTACTTACTTTCTAAAGTTTGAGACATGTGGCTACTGAAGGTACCATAAGGTACCAATTAACCCATGATTAACCCGTAAACTACTAGGTACTCTTAACCTCCATAGCTGTTTGATATCTGGAACTAAGTGTGGTTTGTTGAGTGATAGGGAGGGGACTGACATACAGCAGAAGACCTCGTCGCTCTCATCTTGGCAGTCGTCCAGGCCATCGCAGCAACGTTCTTTCTCCACACACAGGCCTGTGGAGCACTGGAACTGACCCTCGACACATGCTGGAATAGCGAGGGGCAAATGAACATTGTATGCATTCAAATGGCAAAAAAGCGCAGGCGAGGTGCTGTGTCAGCCAGCTATAGCACGCCATCCTGGTTGAGTCCTTGATGAGACAGAATTGGCTGTCACTGCAAAGTAGCTGCTGATGAATCCTGTTGTCATACCGAAGTGAACTATCCTAAAAAAAACCCTATACTGCTATATCCTGTTTTGGCCTTGATACGTAGGTGTACATACTGCAATATATTCTATTTCCACATGGGGGAAGCATTGCACTTACGTTGGCTGATGTTGAAGCTGCTGTAGGTGGCGAAGTAGGGCTGTTGTGCGCTACGGGAGCTGCAGAGAAACACCATCTCCACGCTTTGCTCAGGGACACGGAACACTGTTGTGTGGCTCACATAGCTGCCACAGTATCTGCAGGCCACGAAAGGAAAACATCTGACGACTCCTTTTCTCAAATATCTGCGCGTGTGGACTGCTCTTCATTTTTCATAACTGCACACTTGTCATAAAGATCCTTACATGACTTCGTTCACCTTCCACCAGCCATGCTCACATGGAGTCAGGTCTTTGATTGAGAGCATGTAGTTCTGGAACTTCACAGCCACTCCAAGAGCATTACTGGGGGTCTGAAATACCACTATTCCATCAACCCACTTCAGTTCATTTACTTAGATTCAGTTTTAGAATGGGTCATGACTGACACTTTCCTAGCACAAACAACATCTAGATATAGAAACAGAAACACATGGTGAAGTACCTGAAACCTCCAGGTGCATGAGCACCCAGGAGGCAAGAGACTGGGGTAAAATGGGCTTCTCAGTTCTCCTGCTACAACAGGGCCTTCTGGCATCTTAGTCACACTGCCACACTCTACACAAAGGGTCCAAACAGATCAATCTTACAGTCAAAATCATGATACACAATATCCTTAGTCCACAGTCTCACTTTCATTCTCTCGCGCACACGCACACACGCATGCACACGCTCTCGCTCTTTCACACACACACACACACACACACACACACCCTGCTCAGAAATGGCCTGGAAGAACCCTCGGAAGCTCTTGTTGCCCTGTGAGAGTCTGAAGGACAGCAGCATGACGTTGGAGGTGGAGACGAGGGTGAAGGGAACCCGGACTGCCTCACACATCCTGTGGCAAAAAGGAGACCAGAATCAGTCAGTCCAGGTTCTAATGTATCTGAGAGTTAGAATCATTAAAAGCAGACCTCGACTCCAAATCTGCTCCTGGACTTTCTTATTCCTGGGTGTAAATCAGATAACCATTTCCTCATCACACCTGACTCCTAGGTAAAAAGATGCTGGGAAATCTACAGTACATCAACCTCTAAGGGTGTGATTTGGGGGAACAACGTCCAGGACTGAATTTTGATATTTTGATGAGGTTCAGGCTTGAATACCTCTGAACTGAAGTGCTCATCATCATCTCTTCTGAGTGTGGCTTGACTATAAAAACAGGTACCTGTTTAAAGTTTTGAAATTTTCTGTGTATTTTAAATTGTTTCGATTTGTTTGCTAAGAGTGACATTGTGATGAGCCATAGGAGAAGATCTTCTCCCTACCTGAGCAGGACCTTGGTCCTCATGGGCAGCAGGGCACTGTACACAGTGAGGCCGTCATACACGCAGTCGCTTGGCTCGATGTCCAGGCTGTTCACAGTGAGGCGGAGAATGGAGCCAGGAGTGGACGTGAGCTTGATGTGGCAGATCAGACCTCCCCACGAAGAGAAGACGTTCAGGGGGACCTTGGCATCGAGCAGGCTGGCGTACAGCTTGTCCACGCACTCAGAGCCTGTGAGATAAAGGCACGCTCATGCGTAGGGCCGATCATCGCTCTGCACACACTGCACAACGCATGCACCATCATGCTAAAACAGCTGGAGCCATTTACCTGCTGCAGTCGATGTGTAATCTGAGCGAAGGGCAACTAGGGGGAAAAAGCAAACCCAACTAAGCCTAATTCTAAAACCAAAATATAACATATAAACAGGTAAAAATATACTGAATACCCACAGAACTGACATAGAACACATGTTGGGTGTTCCACACAAAGAACATGAATAACATCAGATGAATATTGCTTGTTTCGTACCATTGATTAGGATGGAGTCAATGTCCACAGGAAGGTCCAGCAGGAAGCCTACAGAAGACCTATTCTTCAGAGAGGTGAGCACAGAGTCTTTGAGAATAGCACTGACACACTCCTCACAAACCGTTGGCGTCTTTAGCCTCGGCACCACGAAGATCATCCAGAAATGCACCAGCACACCACCTTGGTCATTGTTACTGATGAGAGCAGGGGGACAGCACACAGCACACGCACAAAAACATCACTTTTAAAGCCTTTAGTCATGCTTTGAAACATCCTCAAATTCTCTTGGGAATGAATTCTCAGGTCTAATCATCACTCATTAAAGGTTAAATGCATTATTTTCATTCAGAGTTCTGGAAATGAAATGGTGCGGACAATGGGAAGTATCCAAGAAAAAGCACAGCACAGGACACTGTGTAAGATCTGGCTTATAGTGTTACAGTATCGTTAAAGTATGCCATTTTTACAGTACCTGAGGTCAGATATGACAGTGTGTTTGTAGAGTTTGGAAACCGATGACGATCTGTATACTCTACTGACCTTAATTGGAAATAAGGGTAAGAGTAACGCTAACATTCACTATTACAATATGTTGGTATTTTTATTATTCAGGGGAGACACTCACTTACCACGTGCTGAATTTGGTTTGCCATAGATACAAATTCACTGGAATCTGCGTACCTGTACTCTGATATGAACTCAACACTGGCTACGCGAAACATACCAGCAAAGTATACTCCACTGTTGCTTTCTTTCCGAACTATAAAAACACCCACATTAAAACAGGGCAAGTTAGAAATTGAATCAAAATCTTTCATTACAAATTCGACAATTATACGTTAAAGTGTGTGTTACACGTACATGTAAAAAACCACAGAAGTGACCACATGATTATCACAACGACAAAGACCATCACAGCACTGAGGATAACCAAAGTCTGCAGCTTCCAGAGTTTGAGTTTCTTCTTGAGTTTCTTCATTCTTCTGCGTCTGTTGTATTTCCTACAGATCTTATCCAGCATGGCGTCCACTGTAGCCACCTCCACTGACACTTCGGTCACCTGAAACCACGTTCATTGATGCGATTTTTAGGCTTTCTGTTTAAGCTTAAAATATGGAACACAAAAAAATTACTTCATAAAAAACTGCCTAATTACCGTAACATGTCGCTTCATTCTGTGAATACAGTCAATTATCGTTTATTTTATAATTTGCCCTCCAAATAGATTTACAGCACATGTGTTACAAGTGTTACAGATGCTACTGTACATCAGAGTAGTAGGACAAAAGCAGCCACTGTGTTAAGAAGCAACAAAATTTAGTTAAAAATGTGTTTTCTAAAAATCGGTTTAAAAAAAAAAAATCAGAGTTCATTAGTTGTGTTTAACAAAATTCGCCGTCGTCCGATTCACTTTTTTTCACGCCACAGATCTGTAAATCTGTAAATTAAATCTAAATTTAATTTAGAAAAGAAAATGTTTAGATTGTGGAATGACAACAATGATGGAGACCTCAGCAGGGTTAGGCTTAACTTCAGCGGACTGCATAAGTGTGAAGAGACCGAGTTAGAGCGCACGGACATCTCCGAGAGGAAAGCAGGCCGTCAGTGGGATCCACTGCTCACACTCATGTGGGTGGACATTTATTATTCATACGATGTCATCCTATACGTTTTACTTAAATAGGATTAGCTAACAAAGGGCATGTAGCTAATCGTCTCTCATGAGAAACTACCATGTAAACTGCAGTGTCACAGCGTTGCCCATAAAGTCCGTTTTAAGGGTTTATAGACGATGAATTGGCCAATGGAAATTTATTGAACGTGTTAAGAGACGTTTTTAATTAACTAGCCACTTGTGTACAGTGAAAAAGTGTAATGTAGGTCTAACACACACCTGAGTTATTTTCTTAGTGAGTAGAGAAATAAATCTGAACGAAAGAAAAAGGAGTAACACAAGTGACACTACAAAAAAAAGTCACTTACACTTGCGCTATCCTCTGGTACCGCGTCATCATCCCTTCCCTGGATGTTTCCCAGTGTCTCCATAACACCGGCACATTACTTGAATCCTAGTTTAGCAGATGTGAGTAATAATAAAAACTATTGTCATATCTCTGCGTTTTACTTCCCGGCCTCAGGTTTTAACCAAGCAACGTGAGGCAATACAACCAACGTGCAAGAGCATCCGGTTAACAAATGTAACTTTATCCGGAAGGGACACAGTGCGCTCCTGTTTCCGTTATCTGATGGATTTGTATAGCCGGTACTGAAGCCAAAACCAGTAGCTAAACTGAACCGAGTGAAAAAAAAAAATCTTGTTGAAAGAACACCAGAGTACCACACCTTTGTGCAAGCATTTATTTTTATAACATTAAAAGTTATTAGTTTATGGACTAACTTGCCTAGAGATGTCTAACTTTAAAAAGGTTCCAGCCTTAGATAAACAAATAAAAATATATATCAACGACACACAGCATGATGAATATACATCATTGTCATTATTAAACATTTTTTGATATAGGGAACATAGCAGAAAAATAACTACAGACACCTTTAACAGACCAGCAACAAAAAGAATGAGGAATTAATACTTTGGGCATGAAAATCTAAACAGTCTTCATCTCTCTGTTGTCTATCTCACTTCCATAATTAAAACGGCAATGTCTTAATGAACATTTACACACATGCATACACACATGCATACACACATGCATACACACATCATCTTCTGTGGGGCTTCACATTGGCACCAGGGCTGTGTTGAGAGGCATCTTCATGTCACCAGATGTAAAGATGAACCTTTGTCATTTCCTGAACAGGGCACTGCGTGTGAAAGTGTACCACAGATGGGAGGGTTTACGCTTTGGTTCTGCTAAGGAGAACACTTGTTGCTGCGGGATACTGGTTGGCACAGTAACATGGCGCTGATGGAGAGGGTGGAGGGGTTGGTGATGTAGAGGGCTAGGGTGACCAGGGTAACTTATGTCTAAAGGGAAAAAACACAAACATTAAACATTTACTCATCTACACTGAAATATTACAGATACTAAAAAAAGATCTAATCTTACTTTTCATCTTGCCTTGTTTTGATTTTCGGGCATTTTGAATTGCCTGTTTTCTTTGTGCTTCACTTATCTCCATCCCTTCAAGAGAAAAAATAACACTAAAATGCGACACGCAAACATGTCCAATGCTACACTTATTTTCATAATTAAATTCTTCATAGATTAAAGCAGTTATTTATTAAATAGTTCTGTGCAAGTCTGACTTTCCACCCCCAAAAAATTATTTCAGGAACAATCCATCCATAATACTAACATGCATAAATATTCATAAAGCAAATAAAAATCCTGTTGACAAAAACCTAAAAACTCAGCAGCAGCAGCACAGTCCTCTTCTCCCAACAACCCCCCCTGACCCCCCGTTGTCACACATCCTGCAAGGCTCACCCATCTCCTGGTCCTCCTTCACACGGAGGCGTTCACGGGCAAAGGCCTGCAGCCAGCGCTGCTTGTCCTGCACCTTCCTGCAGGCCAGCACGCAGAGCAGCTCCAGGGTGTCAGCGTGGCGCAGGGCCAAGGCGTTGCGCACCGTGCCCATCTCAGGGTGCCGCCCGTCAGGCAAATCCAGCGTCTCGGCGCCATCCATGGGCAGGCGCCCACGGTAGTGCAGCAGATCACGCCGCAGAACGTCCTTCTTGCAGAAGACCAACTGGTGGTCAAACAGGAAGGCACTGCGCTGCTGCGTCTTGCCAGCGCGTACCACGCGTGTCAACTCGCCCGAGTGGATGAGCTCTGAGCTCTGTGACAACACGTCCTCGCCCTAACAAAAACAAAAGATTATGAATAACAAAAGATCAGGATTGCACAGCATACAATGTAGATCATGTAAGTAAATATATTATGAGAACATGTTTTTACAGTAAAGCTCATTCAATAGAGGCTATACACAGTATGATCATAGGGAAAAAACCTGTCTACCTCTCAGTGCCAGTAGCCTTATTAAAAAGACTGAACTGAGACATTTTCAGCATAGATTTTACATTGATACATTAATGTGCTTGTTACAGCTTTGGGAACCCATTTCAAATCACGTTTTGGAACTGGAAGATCTGAAGATAGCCAGTTCAAGCCCCACCACTGGCAAGCTGCCACTGCTGGGCTCCTGAACAAGGCCCTTAACCCTCAATTGCTCAAGTTGTACTCTGTCATAATTGTAAGTCGCTTTGGATAAAAGCTTCAGCTAAATGTTCTAAATGTAAAATGTAAAATCCTACAAAGTGCCCTGTGTGTGAATAAGGAAGGAGTCACACGTCGTTACGTCATAAGAAAGGGTTTCTGGACCTGGGCCAGGCCTGGATTGGGGAAGCTCACCTCCCACTGGAGGATGGCCACCTGCCAGTGTGCGATGGCATCAATGCTCTCAAGCCTCCTCTTCCTCTCGTTGATTAGGCTGGCCACATTCTTCATTGCCTCATGGGCTGCGCACACACCTTCGTAGTCACTGCAGTGAACAGCACGGCAAAGGTGCATAAGAACCCAGCTACTGATCCGTACCTGCACGTCGGCTATTTGACTGACCGACACCACTCGATGCCACCTTGGACATGTGCAGCTGAGGGCCCTTATTGTCAGCCACGATAGGTCAGTCACCCATGTCCCTGTCACATTTGTGAGGACGTCTACGTGGGTGTATTTGGGTCATAGTAAGCACGGACATGTGTCTCTATTTGTGATGGATTTTCTCTAGCACCGGTAAAAATTCCAAAGTATGATTAAATTTCAGGATTATCAAAAAAAAAGAAAAAAAAAAAGAAAGAAAAATCAACAGGCCATTCAAGTGAAAATGCCTGTATGAGTTTATGACTCACATTCAGTTGTGCATTACCTGTGGTCTTTAGGTGTATATTTGAGCAGCTCGCCCAGCTGGAGAGGATATTTGCAGATCTTTTGCACCGGAGTGAGCAGGAAGCCAGCGATGGAGATGTCGATCATCTGCTGCAGGAGGCGACACGCCTCAAAGAAGTGCTTATAGCGGCCCTGCTTCATTAGACGCTGTAGCTCCACACACGCTGCCGGGTGCGTGTTGCAGTACTCTGAATATATGGAGAAACCTTCATCCTGAGAGACAGACGCAAGCGTATGAGAAAGAGCTACATCCGAAATGCTTTAATATATGCGTGTGTGTGTGTGTGTGTGTGTGTGCATAGGTGTGTGTTTTTGAGAGACAGAGAGGGAGAGAAAGATATACAAAAATGTATGCAAGTACCATAAAGCTTCAAAACCAAATGAATGAATGAATGAATAAAATGTTTTTAAAATAAATAAATAATAATTAAAAAAAAGGTTCATTCTGGCATCTGGCAATCAAAAGAAGTTATTTATTTAAATAAATAAATAAATAAATAAATAAATACATACATAAATGTTTTTTGTTGTTTTGATTTTTATTCCTCTTTCATTATTTATACTTATTCTGTTACCATATTACTGAACAAGAAATATTAAATATGGTATGGAAGTCCTCAGAAATAGAGTAACACAACTGGGCAAATGTATGCATGAACAGTGTGTGTACATGCATGTGTAGGCAACATACCTGTTGAAGGAAACAGAACCCAATTTCACTCAGATGAGGGTTCTCCTTATCATATTTCTTTTCTAGATCCTTGAGGAATTTCCTCTGGAATTTGTAGATCTCTTCTATGTTGCTGAAGATTGTTCCGAGCTGTGCATCTGTGAACATACCCGGGTGTTTCCTGCACTGACGGATATACCCCTATAAACAGATTAGAAATAACACTCATAAAAAACCCTACCACTCACCTACCAGTGGCTAATTATAATGATTTTAGGTCCAATTTCCAAAATCCACATTAAGTCCAAGCCCAGGCTAAAAAGAATTTCCAATAGTGATTCATCACTGGCGCTGCAGTTTAGTACAAGATCATACTGAATCCATATTCAGGAAACCAGTATTTCCTCCACAAATCCTCATAGTCATTTCATGGATCTGGCCAGCAGAGAGCAGCATTGAACAGTAGTCATGCTGGGCCATTTACTCCCTTACACAGACCCTTTCTATAAAAAACAAAAACAAAAACAGAACAAAAAACCTCTGCAGCAGTGAAAGTGCCAAGGGTATGGTAGCTTCCATCGTTCTCAAATGAATGATGTTTGGAATCCAAAGTTTGTAACCTCCAATAGTTTTCCACACAGTCAAATGATAGGACTTGGTCAGACAGGGTACCAAGAACACAATGGTCATTATAAATGAGATCCAGAAGTCCTTTGTGGAGAACCTTACAGCAGGATAACCTTCAGTGCAGCACTGCACCAGTCGGGCCTTTATGGTAGAGTGTGCAGATGGAAGCCATTCCTCACTAAAAGGCACATTAAAGCCTTCTTAGAGTTTGCCAAAATTTACCTGAACAACTCTCAGACCATGAAAATCAAGGTGCTCTGGTCTGATGAAATGAAGATTGAACTATGTGGCTGTGATTTCCAGCAATGTGTATGGAGGAAACTCATTAATATCATTACTATCAAACACTGGGGCAGCATCACACTGTGGGGGTGTTTCTATGACAGGGAATGGGAGATTAGTCAGGGGGGAGATGGATGCAGGAAAAAATGCATTCCTTGGTGAAAATCTTTTCTGATTTGAAGGTTTATATTTCAACAAGACAACGACCCAAGGCATTCATTCAAGAGAACACTGGAGTGGATTTGGGAAAATTCTTTAAAAAGGCCTGGAGAGGCCCAGCCAGAATTGAGATCGGAACCCAACAGAGCATCTCTGGAGAGCTGAAAATGGCTGTGCACTTACGATTCCCATCTAAACTGGATGAGCTTGAACTGTTCTACCATGGAGAAACCTCTAACAGAAAGGGGTGTCAAGCTTGTAGGATCATTTCCAAGTCTTTGCTTCCCAAAGTACTTTAAGAAAGTACTGAGTGAAGGGTCTAAATAGTATTTAAATTTAATATTTGAGTTTTTTAATTTTTAGTATATTTACAAAACACTCCAAAAACCAATTTTTGCTTTATCATTTTGAAGTATTGTGTGTAGTTTGATGAGCAAAAAATGAACTAAATTTATTTTGTGCATGAGTTGGAAACATACCAAAACTCGAAAGGGTCTCATAATGTTGAGTATGTACTCTATGCTGAGATGGAACTGTTAACCATTTATTTCTTAATACCTAAACAAAGAATTAAAGGCTTTCTGAAAGAGGTGAATTCCTTGAGCATGTCATATGGCTATCAAAAAAGATATCACAACAATAAATCTTTTAGGTATAGAAGTAGGCCCACCTCACAGATGTCTCTGAGGTGTTTGATATAGACACGCTCTGTGTTCATAATCTCCTGGACCACGTTTGCCCTCATTTGCTCGCGTTGCTCAGAGTTCTGGCTGCGGGGATCCTTGGAGAGTGTCTCCTCTTGGTCCACACCCTCCACACTCTCCACGCTCTCACTGCCTGAGTCCTCCTGGTTTACGCGCACCTGTCAGACAATGCGATGCTATGGTTACTCACCAAGACCAATGGGACAGTGGAAAACTGGCATTTATACAATCTTACAAAACCTTGAATTACTAGACTATAATGTGTAATAGGTTTTTAAATGTTTAAGACATCAGATGTTAGAAAGAGACATTATCCTCATTTACATAGACACTTGGAGAGTAAACTTCAAACATGTTTAGTTACATCTGACAGACCTAATCTGCTTCAAAGTAAACAGATTAAAAACTGCCTATACTCCACACCACAGCAAATTCACAGCACTTCCACTCTCCATTAATGCTCCTATAGAGCGATTACAGTTCTCATGGTCCCCCTCCCACAAAAACTTGCCAGTCAGTACTCGTAACCATAGCGATGCTCTCTTAAGCCAAACCCAGGAGCTGATCAGGCTAAGTTTGCATGACTTTCAGGGGCTACCAGTCCTTTGCAGTGTTTGACTAGGGGTTTTGTTACACGTTCTTCACTCAGAGAGTGTCCGAGCGCAATCTACCCGACACTCACCCGCACAAAGCTGGAAGGGAACCATGCCTGGCGCTCACCCACTGCCCCCCACCACCAGTCCTTCTCCTGGGCTTCCAGCACCCGGATCACATCCCCGGCTTTAAAGGCCAGTTCCTGCTCGCCCATCGTGACATGGTCCCACAGGGCCTCGGCATACACTGCGTGGCCTGACAGGATGTACTGCGGCAGGGTGGGACAGCAAGGGACAGTAGGGTTAGGGGAGGGTCTGCTGATTTACACTCACTGCCACACAGGTGAAAGCCATGACAGACATGCAGGGCGACAGGTATACACAGATGTGGGTTTACACAGGAAGACACTGCACATGCTCAGCACATGGATAAACTCAGTCACATGCACAATGCAAACCATTTAAAATAATTCGCTTTTAACTGCAGCCACTAACAGTTCATCAAACACACACACATTAACTATTTAACTCAACACATGAGAATGCATGACTCATGAATTAGTGAACGTATGCAGTCATGCAGCTCTCAAACCTAGTGGATTTTCTTAAAAATATTAACAGATTTAGTGAAAAAACAAACATCAATCAGCTTTAAAGTTTTCATCCTGACAGAACACACGCACTCACACTACGCAAAACCTAGTTGCTTACCTGACTGAGGGTGGAGAGATCTACCTCTGGCTGCAGGTACGGTTTTCCTTCTGTGATCTCATCGAAACTGCCGTCCTCCTCACTCACGCTGTCATCCAACCCGGCACAGCCATCCGAGTTCCCATCTGCAGACCACAAACACACCCATGAAGATATCACATACAAACAAACATCAAACCCTGTCTGTCTGTGTGGGAGACAAAGACATACACATGGCTATATGCCTCAGGCACAAATGAACACATGCTGAATACACTCAAACCGATTTACAAGAAATACTTACCTTGCACTCTGGACGCTGGGAACACTCACATCTTATAACTGCATTATAACAATTCCAGGCTGTACACTGATAACAGTTTGTTTCTAAACACAGGGACACTGCTTACATCAAAGGCAAGAATATCACACAGACACACACACTCACCACTGAGGACTCGGGTCAGTTTGCAGCGGCCCACCCGGTCCAGGCCCGTGGGGGTGCTCTGGGAGAAGGTGCAGGGGCGCAGGCGTGCAGACACGCCCCTGTACGGGGGCACGCCGTGGGATGGCACGGGTGGCCGGGCAGCGGGCTGCAACACAGCGAAATGTACACGGCCCATTAACCACCTTAAAGCGGTCCCCCTAGTTTATGTTCAGAGAGTACGGTGACTGTTCCACAAAAGGCAGTGGCCTGTGAAAATATGGCACTTCACCTTCAGGTGAATACACAACAACTCAGGTCAACTTCTTAAACCAACTGATGTATTGTTTTTTTTAGCTCATCTCTCACAACATACAACAGGGGGATCAGGTTTCTGCTTCTAGATGAGAGAGATAACAATAATGAAACCCATTTGAGAGACTATTCCACATGCCATTTGTTAAGAGAGTTTCAGATGGTTCATTTACAAAGGAAAGCAGGCTTTTGGAAATGTTTTGTGGATTTCATTACATCATATGTTGCTCAATGATGTTATTGTGACAGAAAACGTGGACAGATCTCAGGTTATATTTTCCTGGTTTTCTCAATTATAATTACAACAATGTGACACCTGAGTTCCATTTCCTGTTAGAATATTTCTAAGACAGTCTTGAGATGAGCTGACCTCAAGAAATTCTTAAGCTGCTGACTAGCGATGTCACCACTCATAATGCAAAGGGCACAGGGAGGAACAAGATATGACCTCTGCAATTTCATTAAAGCCTGGAGTTTTAAGGCGTCAGGCCTGAAAGCTAACACTTCCTTTGGGCTGCATAGGTAGACAGCATGTACATTAAAGCATGCACTTTAAAGCTTAAATCTTAACTGTGCAAAAAAGGGGATATATGGTCTGGAAAAAATGCCTAATCATAAAAAATGGCTTTAGATACAAAAGTGCAGATTGTCAGAAGTTAAGGTTAAGTTATCTCAGCAGGGCTAGAAGCGAACAAAGGCTTACAGAAGGCAGGGGATCAGTGTCTTCCTTTTCTTCAGGAGAGGGGAACAGATCCACTCCTCCTATAACAGAGATGGGTCGCCGCTTTGCGCTATCCAAATGTCCATTCATGTCGCCATTCTCTTGGCCACCCCTCTCGGAGTGCCCGTCGCTGTTGCTGGAGTCCTCCTGGCAAATGTAGTCCACCTCCTTACCCTGACGTTCCACTTCCTTCTCAGGAATAAAGTACTTCCTTGAAATCATCTGGCCATAGTCTGAGACTGGCCGAGGTCTGGATCTACCCTCCCGCCTCCTAGGCCCAACGGAGGTAGGCGTGTCACTGGAAGAGCCTGGTGAGGTTGCCGTGCCTACCAGGGAAGACTCTGTGGAACAGGTGGGTGTGACAGGAGGGCTGGTGTAGGCAGAGTCTCTGTCTTTCTGAGTGTTCAGTTCTCGAAGGCCTTCTGCATCCAGGCTTTCTGATGTTGCCTGCAAGATGGAATTAAATTTTCAATTAAATGTAGTTATCCTTGAAGGGCAATTAGTGGAAAACAGACACTGTACTTTACTGTTCATAAACATAAAAGTAGACCTTCTGCCAACCATTCTATAGTCAAGACAGTGAAGATGATGATCAGGGGGAAGCCACTAAAAGGATCCGTGTGTAATGTGTAGGGGATCATGCAGAAAGCTCTCACCTTTCCTAATTGTCTGAGCAGCTAAAAGCAACTGCAACTGGAAAAACACAATCGCTTTGACACCGTTATCCACTGTAGTCCAGAGTATTGTAAATTGTATTGTCTCCCTAATCTTAAATGTTGCCAATTCAATGGCACGGAACCAGCCAATCAGGGAGCGTGAATATGAGCATGTGCTGCCTCTGAGACACTTGAAGCCCGCTGCTACAAAATTTCAACTGCTACTCATGCATTTCTTAGGTCAGCTGAACAAAAGAGAGTGCCGTCTTCCCAGTTCTCTTTGCATGAGCGGGCAGGTGGCCAGATTGGCCAGCGTGGCTGTAGATCAATAAGAGGGAGGATCTAAGTCATCTTTCTACAAGACGAGCAGGGCTGACTGCATGGTCCTGAACTTCCAGCAACAAAAAAGCTATGGCATTCTCAGGACTCTTACACAACGATGCACCCACAAGTGAAACATACAGTGTGAACAAACTACAATTAGCTTACTTCTCACTGGATTAGGAGTGAAACAAATCAAACCCATTCCACTTTCTTCACCACACACTTGTTAGTGGCCCCAGAAATGTAATGAGCTGTTTATGTTTGCACATTCATGAGTCACTGGGAGATTTGCCACAAAGATGCTTCACTTTTCACGGATTAACAGTCAGAGGAAACATCAGCTTCAGAAAGAAACACAAAGATGTCATTTAACAAAAGCAACTCAATTTCATCTTAATAATAATGGTTGTTAAATATGTGAAGATCTATGCTGCCCTGTCCAGTTCCACGTGCCTTAGTGAGAACACCATTCTGCTCAGGAGGGCGTCTAGTGTGCAATCCACAGGAGACAAAAAACACCTGCTTACCTCCATAATTTCAGGCCGTCTCTCTGGAGTCTTCCAGAAGCACTGAAATGGCATACAGTGGATCAGCACCATGACGACACTCATGCATGAAGACACCAGCTCCTCAACACATGCAAGCGGAGGACACCGTGTCCCGGAGGCTGTTCCCTGAGGCACCACAAAGGGTTACCGTGCTCTGGAAAGCGCACGTGCATCTACATGAATGCTCTGCCTGCTCTGGTTTGTTGCGCCTCCTGGACTTTGACCCCTGGACGTTAGCCTGGGCCAAGTAATAAAGCATCCAGCCTCAGCTCAGGGAGCCATTGCTTAAGCAACTTACACTAATCATAAACGAGGGCTAATCATTAACCCTGTGAGTTCCCTCGCAAGAGCGCAGATGATGGTTACTGGCGTGATGCCTTTCTGAGTGTTTACAGCCACTGGCACTCTGAGTGAATGCTGTGTCAAACAAGAGTCATCCAATCAGCTGAGACGAGAGGATCAATGCACAATGCACTGGCTTGATGAGTTTATTGGTTCGTCAGTGTTCTTCAAAGACCTTAGCATCAGACTCACAGAAGTTGAGCCAAAAGGTGAGTTTATAGTGGCAAGTGCAGGGGTCAGCTAAATGACCTGCCTCTGAAATAAGCCTGTGAACAAGTCCTCAGTACGCACAATCTGTCTCCACTGCCACTTATCATTTCCAGAGACAAAGGTGAAGGTTGCGTGACTGGCCCCATATAACCAGTGACCTTGAAGGTGGCCACTAAAATATTCGCTCCGTCCTCTGACTCTTGTTAATGCAGTCTTGGCATGCCGTAATGACTCATGAATGGACAAACCTACCTGCATTAACCTGCTTACATGCAACTACACAGGATGCTTGTTCAACTACATTATAACACACAAACCAGCCATTACTTTTTTCATGAAAATATAATTTCCTGACTATGTAAAAGCAAACATAAGGCAGAGTTTTAAAAGTAGCACAACATATGTGTCTTCCCGCACGTCCTCTGTAGCGTTAGTAACCTAATACATATCTAAATCAGGGCCTTGACAACACATTATCGCTAGGGTGGAGAACGGTATCTAAAAAAGCAGCTGCACTTTGAATGGGAAGGATGCCTGTTAGAGCTACATATAAGCAAACACAGGTGAAATGGCATTTGGTTTTCATTTCATACCATAATATCAGCAAAATAATTTCCATATTGGTTTTTCTATGTCTGATAGTGACCATGTATAATATCTTATGAAAGCATAATCATTCCACAGAGGAGATCTCAAGTCATGTAGCTGGAAAATTCTAATCCAAAACTTAAGATATAATAGATTTTAATATACTCATTTATATTCCTTGTTCCTAACTAGCAAGTATTTAGAGACACAGAAGGCCTCTGTCTAGCTTTTTATGTCAGTTGATGGATTAATCTCTTAAACCCACTACTTCTTCAGATGCGTTCTGATGGATAATGCATCCTAGATCCATCATATTGACCTATAATTGAAATATGTGAATAGCGTGTAAGTAAAGTACCTTACCTCCAAACCAATTTTAATGCAGTTCACTCTCTGCTCCAGGCTGGAGCTTGTGCAGTGCTCATGTTTAATGGGCTCATCTTTCACATTTTGCTGCTCCTCTACAGTCCCACAATTCTGTGGGAGAGTGCTGACAGGAATATCTAGACATGGGGCTGGGGAGGCTGCAGAAAGCTGCTCGTAATTCCTAGACAGCTGTGCTGTGGGACTGGAAGTCTGTGTGACCTCATCGTAGGAGGAGCTAAAGGAGGCAGGGACAAATGGGGTGGGGTCTACAGCCAGGGTGTGTCCATGTATGTCAGCCTGTACTGTCTGCCTGTCAGGCGCCTGGGCATGTGCTGGTGGGGGCCTGCGCTGCCGCTCGCTGGCGGGAATGCAGGGAGTCCTGCGTGAGTAGTCATCATGGAGCTGGCTGAGAGTTGACAGCGGGGCCCTGCTGGGCGTGGGGACTGGACTGGCCTTGTTACTGGCTGACAGATCCGTCAAACTGCCAACGAGCTTCAGCATTCGTTCCCGGACTCCCGCGGGGCTCTGATGTCGTCCTGGTCTGCATTCCTGCACGTCCACAGACAAAGTACAGGCCAAAACCGTGGCTTCAGAAATTTTCGGGCTCTGTGGCTGAGCAGAGGGCACCTTGCGTCTGAAGGGACTCTTGAAGATGGGCAAGTTGTCAGCGCTTTTGCTCAGTCTGCCCAAAGCCTTAACACTGTCATCACTATCGAGAACCACGTCAGGCCCAAGGGGCTCCACAGAGCTGCATGGACGACGGCGCGGAGCAGGCTGTGGGGGCTTGGGGCTGTCTGGCTGCCTTGGTTCACTGTCCAGCAAGGAGATCCGTCCTGCTCCATACGCCCTGCGGATACTCTGTGAGAAATGAGAATTCCTCTGCAGACCACCCCCACACTCCTCGTAATCATCTTCCTCATCTGAAATGCATGGATTCGGTCCAGCTTTCGACACCCCATTGGTCACTGTGGATACCTTCTCACCACACCTTTGACTGCCTCCTTGCCCTAGGTCCCGCCTGGTTACAAAGAAACCGTTGCCATCCTCACTGGTCACAGAGGAGAAGTCTTTCTCCTGATTGGCTCCTGTTGAACCTGCCCTGTTCTGGATACCCTGGAGTACAGAGGAGCGCAGCTTTTTGAAGGAGCGTGTGAGGCCAGGCCAAGCCTGAGGATTGCTGGCTGGGCCCCAGAGTGGAGTCCGCTCAGGGCCCACTGAGTCGCACCTTTGCTGGGATGAGAAGATGCGCGCGATCCTGGAGGGGCATGGCCTGGCCTGCCCGTCTGTAACTGCAGAGCTGAACCAGGGCTGAGTACTAGGTCTGCTGAGTCCACGCTTCTCGCAGCAGGCCTCAGAGAGAATGGGCCTCGCCTGGGCTACGCAGCTAGGAGCTGGACCATGGATCATGCGTCTATCCTGGAAAGAACTGCAGAGTGGTCTCCCTGTGGCCTCTGGGTCAGAGCCATGAGAAGAGTCATGTAGTGCAGGACAGAGAGAAGCCTCGCCAAGAGATGAGGCTCCATCTGCTGGAGCTGCCTGCAAGACGACAGGACACGAGAGCATTAGGATTACCATTCAGACAGGACAAGATGCATTCAAGTAACCCAAAATGCCAGATAAACATACTGATATGATGCCACAGACCTACTGATATGCATGAAGCTCAAAAACACAATAACATGGATAGGACAGGTTTTAGACAATACGTTGAGGTATTACTATACTCTAATATCATAATGCATCTGAAAGAGTACACCATAACTACTGAATCACAATGATCTGATCATCTTATCAGTTCAACCTTATCTGAAAAACTGTAGGATGCCTATCAGTTTTAGGTTCATTGTTGCTTTCCAAATCTTACATGAGAAAGAATATGAGTGAACTATGATCCTAAGATTTCTGGTTTGCAGTTGTGCAACCTCAAACTGCTTATTAGTACTGTGAGAAAAGTGTAGTGCTGTGGGATGTGTCTAAACACTGTCCTTTTCTGGTATGAATTCATAATTCAGGCAGCACCTTTAAAAGCCTTAAAAGAGGCTTTTGTACAGCAGAGTATGCTTAGAGCACAGGAGCAGGCTGAATGTTGTCCAAACTCAGTACTGTTAAAACTGCTTCAGGTCTGAAACACGTAAACCATGCAATATAATGCTTGTGAGAGAAGAGCCACATTTCAGGGACCTGGAAGTCGTAGACTGATGCCAAGTCAGCTTTGATGAAAGATTTTGGGTGAGCATGACTACGCAATAAACAAAAAAATGCACTAATCCATCATGATTAATGCAACAAATTGCCATGTTTTTCCGGATTTGAACATGAACACTGAAGCTTGAGTGAGGGGGCAGGGGTGGGACTAAGGAGGCCAATCTGCTTTACACCCCACCCACCTAGCCACCTGTCTCACTGCGTTCCCTGGAAAAACCAGACAAACACGTACTTATAACAAAACAACTGGAATTCTTAAACTTCCTCAACTCGCCGGCCTTCCTCTGACATCGATAAGGTCATAATTACTGCCTCACCATGCCTCTGCAGACTCTCTCTGGTTTAAGTTGTGAAATCAACCGCATGTCCATAAACAGAAGGCAAAACAACCCAAATCAAATCACCATTACCTTAGACTGGAAGTGACTTTAGTTCACTCCAGGCTATACAGACTGGTTATGACACACACTATACCCCTGAACCAAGGCGCCTAACCTGACAGCCCCAAGCTATAACAAGCTATGAAAAATGCACCAGCACCAAGGCCTTTGTTTGTCTGCAGCTTCAAAAGAATGCAATTAAGTCTACAACCTCCGATCCCTCCTCGATCAGCCAACATCGGCGGCAGTGCGTCGGAGCTTACTTTGCTACCTCTCTCTTTCACTTCGCTTTTCTCAACTTCATGCTCACATGCTCAATGCAGGAGTGGAGTTAATTAAGAGCTCAGAGAGGCACTCCACTCCCACCCCACACCCCTGACCTGGCTACCAGCTGGAGACAGGCTCAGATTAAACTCCCAAGAAGGAAGGCTACCAACACAGACCCACTCCCACACCAAGAACAGAGGGCAGACTAATATGTTCAAAAACTTATAAAAGACAAGAAGAGGATACTACAGTTACTAGTACAGCATACTGAAACTGGAACTTAACACTGAATGCAGTCAGGAAGTGTCTGAAAACACAGATTAATCTCAGATCTTTGCCAGGTTTCTCTCACACCGACCTGTTTCAGTTACTTCTCAACTGGCAGCCCAAAAGGCACCATGAGCCAAGTTTTTTGTTGTTTGGTAGGTGACAAGCCATCTAATATCACACACTTTTGTGGTCTGGAAGCACACTCTCCAATTAGCCTTCTAACAACCTTCTAACTACATGCACACATAACCACACAAACCCTACGTCTATATACATTTTTACAACACTATTACTCATTCCCCAGTAAAAGACACTTTGCTTCCCAGACCCACAAGATAAAGTCTTATTTATACACAAAAGGCCAGTTTTAAACTGCAAGACATCATGCCAGACATCATGTCAGAGAAGACAGAATCAAAGTATCATTTAACTGGTGCTAGTTTTCAGTATTACATAGATTAAGAATCAGATGAGTCCATGTTCTATGAACAAATTGCTTTATTACAATAATCAAAATTATGTACTATCCTAAGACCAACCCACCATATTGGCTCTATTAATCTACAAAGACAAGCAAGTCTCTCTAGCTTGCTGCTTCGCTGAGGAAATATGCCATGTATGCTACTCTATACAGAACAAGACAATTATAAGAGTAAGAATAGTAGTAAAAAAAAATGTTTAAAGTGAATGACAAAGGTCGGCACACTATTCCTTTCAAAAGGCCGAATGGAATGTCCGACTCACTGCCATCTGCCAACTGGCAGACGCGTGTTTTTTGCATGATCACATTAAAAGACACATGTGTATTCTTCAGCAGGCTGCTAAGGATGCATCCCTGCATCCCTGCTCTCAGATATAATCTGAGTATGTGAACTTTAATGACAGTCTCCCATTCATACGTCTGCACACTGTCAAACACGCAGACACAGGCACGGGGAGCAAGAGTGACAGGCATTCCACACAGAGGAAACGCCTCACGGTAAACTCAGTGCAAGGCTGGTCTTTGGACACAACAGCCACTTATCTGCAGTGAAAACGAGTGTGATTTACTCCTGTTGTTTGGTGACTGGCACTGCATTACTGTGCTGTGACCCAGTTCCTCCTTTTTTGTCAAGTGAAAAAGAAAGAGATTTAAGAACGGAACACACCCTGCTGTGGGTATGGGAAGCCCGGTAACATTACCACCTACTCAGGCATTCGCTTACCCACGTGCTGAGCTACGGTGGTCCTCGTCCGGCCTCCATCTTGACACAAAACCTCTCTGAATGTCATCAGTGACAAAAGATTTACTAACACAGAGGAACTGATTAAAGTACCCGAATGAAAAGTGTAAAAAAATAAAATAAAATTTTAAATCTAGAAATAATCTGTGAAAGTGTTGGATTTTCTGCAGAACAGATACAGAGAAAAACTTGTAGAATTTATGTATAAAAAGTGGGCTTTGCACAAACAAACTGAGTACAATAAGTCAAACAAATTTTATTCCGATGTTATTCCGATTCTTGCTTCACATCACTCTGTTATAATCACTAAACTAGATATGTGAACATGCACAGAAGAGGGCATGCAAATCATCCGATGCTTTTAAAATCACAGAAAGCATGCCATCAAGGGCTAGAGGATTGTGAATGTGCTAATGCGGAAATTTGGTAGGTTAATTGAGTAGTAAGTGGGAGTAAAAAAATCTGGCTTCAAGTTGTGCAAGCATAGACTGAGGAGGGAAAGTGTAAGAAATTAAAGTCCCCGTATGTCTTAAAGCAGGATGGAGGAGGACATTCCATTACCCATGTGTGGCAGAACTGCATAATCATTACAGTTAGTGCCATAATTAAAAATGTTATTCTTAATGTTAACCTTATGCATGTGAATTCTATAGACTTTACTTATTTTAATCTTAATGTTTTTACATGTTAAATGAAATTGACGCATCAGAAGCAACAAATGCGACAAGCATTGTCACTATATGATGATTATGAATGTTTATGAATGTCTAGACATATGCATCCTATAGTCAAAAGCGCCCAGAATGTTTTGACTATCTCGACACCCTAGAGAGAACACCAATTTACCACACAGCGGAAATCGGATTTCGCGTTACGACAGACCAGGTGCCGATAACTGAAGTTATTAAGGGTTCTGCTGAGGTTTCCTGCAAAGCACATATTGCTTTTAACTTATCTGTGAATTTAATTTACTCGGTTTGTCCATAAACTTCCTTATGGGTGACTTTAGCTTACCCACCCCCACCAGCCTCGCGCAACCCGACAACCCATCACTATAGCAACCACTGGGGCTTGGGCTAGTAACGCACAATGCAACTCTCGTGAAGATACTCCCCTCCTCCTCCTTAGCTAACTAACTAGCTAGCTAACATTCGAAGCATTAGCATCACGTTAAAATAAAAAACAAAACAAAACCGACAGCCCATTAATTTAAACGACGGACAATGCACTCATTTGCTTGATAAGTGTTCTATTTTTAAAAATAGGTTATTTAACTGCCAGTGCAATAAAGGTTATAGCTTTAAAAACAAATCCAACGTACCTTTCTCATACTTTTTATAGCTAGTACTGGTGTCTTCACACCAAATGCGTGGCTTCTAACTGTTTTCTATCCACTGAACACGTGTATCCTTTAAAGAAAAGTCCAAGGTCCGCTGAAATGCGCATATTTAGCTTTTTTGGGAAACACATCGAAAATCGTTCATTCGCTCCCAAAGAAAGATAAACTAAGAAATGCGAAACTAATCTACATTTTAAAACTAGCCAAGATTTCGAACCGGGGTCTCCAAGTAGCCAAATATAAGTTATACAACAAAAGTCGCAAATATGTACTTAAGGACTCTGTAGATCGATACCAGTTCAACGGTAAAACAAACACAAAAAAACGAATTAATTTAGCTTGCCTGCTTTGTCTACCTCAAAGTACAGTTAAAAGTTCGTTGATTCTAAACAGCGAAAACGCTAGAAAACTGTCCAAAGCATTCCAAGCAGAGCGACGTTATTGGACAGCATCGTTGCACTTGTTGCTGTGACTGTACTGGGGGCGGAGCGGACAAGCTGTCCGGTGTTTTTCGTCGTCTGCCTCCAAGAGGACAGTGAACGACCCAAAACTATGTACTGGTTTGTGGACCTTTCTATATTTGCATTTGAACAGAGTTATTTTGAAAAATAACACCAATTGTATAACTTACCCAGCAAATTAAATTTGACCAGTAAAAACAAACTAGCAAACAAACAAAAGTGCTGGATATAAAAACAGATGATAGAAAGGCAATATTTTTTATTATTAGTAAGAACAATTATTATTTAGAATGTATGTAGCAAATCAATTTGTTTGCATTACACCATTTAGGGAGCTGTTTATTGCTTAAAATTGGATTAATCTACAAAGTTATACCTAAAATCTAATTATCACTCAGCAAAGAGAAGGAAACCAGAAAATGTTGTGTCATCATCATCGTCTGCGTAGAGTCCATTGAAGAGCTGTCCTCCAGACACCTGAAGCCATACCTTGTCCCCAACCTCTAGGTGAAGCACTGTACCCCCTGCTGCCTGGTCCTCACTGTTCTGGTAGTTATCCATGGTGTAAATCATACTCTGACCATTCTTCATGAGAGCCACCCTGACGTTTCGGGAAAAAACAGTGATGTGGTAGGTGAAGTAGTAAGCTCCAGTGACTGCACAAGTAAAGCGACCACTCTGCGGGTTGTAGTGGTTCTGCCGGTTGTAGATGATTTTATCAAAACGTATGGGAGCATTACTGGCAGGTAGCTTGGTTTGCACAGTCAGCCCAACAGAAAAAGCACTCTTGGGGATTTCAGGCATGTCTCCTTTGGACCCCTTTTCTCCAGTTTCCCCCTTTGTCCCTTTGTCACCACGGTAGCCAATAGTGCCCCTGTGACCTGGAGGGCCAATGTCCCCCTTAGGACCAGGTCTTCCTGGGGAACCCATAGCGCCTGGGAAGCCTTTTTCTCCCTGGTACCCAATGATTCCTTGAGGGCCCTCAGGTCCCTGAGGCCCCTCATCCCCTTTGATACCCTGGGGCCCAGGCAGTCCTACCTCTCCCTTCTCACCTTTAAGACCATGTGGGCCTGGGAACCCTTGAGGCCCCATTTTACCAGGTGGGCCCCTCTCTCCACTGTCTCCACGCCGTCCTTTAATTCCGTCTGTGCCCGGAGCACCTAACAAGGCATTTCAAATCTCAGTTAAAAAAGAAATGTTCCTTGTCTACTTAAAAGACAAATACTGACAAGCACTGTACAATATTGTCTCTGTCTTAAAAAAAAAAAAAAAGGTTTTAGGTTTTCATAGAAAAATTCACCCTTTTTTCCCAAATTGCTAACTCCGTTCATGTTTCAAGATAAACAAGTTTTAAGAAAAGGTTCTCAAAAATGATATTCTTCACCAAGTTCTCCTTTATTTCCTTTTGGTCCCTCTTTCCCTGCAGCTCCACAGGTCCCAAGATAACCTTTGAAAAGATAAAAGAACATCTTTGGGCTGATAATGCCTTTAGTTGTATATACAGGGCTTTAGTTTCATATGAATATCAGCATACACCACTGTCATATGAAAGCAGACTATGTAATCCAGTCCTTTTTCATGCAATATTTTATTGGTTGAGAGTGGACAAGACCAAAACCTCGTATATCTTAACTATAACATGTAAATCCAGAGAAACTCTTGACCAGTATATACATATACACATATTGTATTTTAGTTTCTACTGCATTTCTAACATCTAAATTCTAGTGTTTTTCTCACCTGGATCCCCTTTGTCACCTTTGGCTCCATCTCGTCCATCACGTCCTGGCACTCCATTGTATCCAGGGGTGCCTGGTATTCCAGGGTGTCCATACACACAACCATCCTTCTTTCCAGAATCTTCCTTTTCTGCAGCATGGGACATATCCACTAAGAGGAGTATAACAAAAGACTTAGCAAACAACATGATTTGAACCACTACACCGTAGAGAACCAGTTCAGAACGAAGACCATAAAAAAAATCTAGAAGTCTGTTTGAATCTGTGCAGAGTATGCAGAGATGTCAAAATATCTTGAATATGGTAATGGAATGTCCATATAGAGAAACTCTACTGGTCAGACAGCAGTTACACAAGTTACTTATTTGAACCATATTTGTTATACATCACCTGTGTGCTCTTTGTTAAAGCAGGTTTTTTGTTTAGATAATGATCAACTAGAAATGTTTCAGTCATTCACTTCAGTGCCCAACAAACTGGTTGGGCACAGTGTAATTTAATCTCTAGCACAAAGCAACTGATGAATTGTTTTAGGTACTGGTAATGGTCAGCATGTAAGCTAGATTTGGAGTGGTTGCGGGCATAGTGTTACTTGTGAATACAAAGGAATAAGTGTCATGCACAGTGGAGGAGAGACAGTAAACAATAGAAGTTTATATGCGTGCTTTACTATTTTAATTAGTTTCAATTTCAGTGGTAAATGGCACTGAGCAATGCCATTTAATGTGTTACTGTGACCCCATGTATAACACTTGACACCATATATAATACTGATCCATTATTAGTAACCTTTTCCACCTATATCCTATATCTATAAAAAGAAAACTGATTTGTAATTAAGAAAAACATAGACACAGAACAGGCTTTCTAATTAAGAACTCTGTGAACATTTGTGGACTGTGAATCATACAAAATTGTCTTTTAAGATAGTGTATTGATTTATTCAACATTTCCACCAAACATAAAAAACAAAGAAACATCACATGAAACATGGGTTTATACATTCACAAACCTTCTAAATGAGAAAGATAAATACATATTGTATGTCCAGATAGAGTGTCATATAACCTTCCCCATATGGTCACATTTTTGTCGATTTGACATAACACTTTGAAGAGGTGAATACAGATCATCATTCACATGTTGTACAAGGTCAATAGCAATATTTATGTAGGTTTTTCAACCATGAAGCTGTTGTATGGTGTATATCTTTGAACAAAGATACAACATTTAGTTGAACATTTATCTTTGAATAAAGATACAACATTTAGTACTAAATGCTTACATAGATAATGGCAGCTGTTGTCACTGAACTACATGAATGAAAATCACTCAGATATATGTAATTATTTGTTAAAATATAATTTTCTTTCATCAAAAACAAATAAGTATAAGTTACACTAAAGTTAAAATAAAATCACTCATTAATCATGCTAATATTTGACTGGTTAATTAAATATGGAATCTCAAGATGGTTTTGAAAGGTTTTGAATGTTTACATACTTGGCCTCTGACAGTGAAGGTGCTCTACCACATGACACTTGTCATCATTCTGGGACAAGTCACATGAGTGAAGTAGGTGCTGCTCAGCGAAGGCTAGGGTTAAGGGGGGATTAAGGTCCGCTGGGTGTGTGAGACATCTCGCCGGCCAGGGAAGCTGGTTTTACATGATCTGACGGTGCATGCCATACCCAGTCATGCCAGCCTGGGATGCACCACGGTTGCTGCCCATCTGCAGGCTGATCAGGTTCTGGCCCTGCCGCAGCTGCTCTTCAGAAAACTCTCGCCTGTTGCACTGAGACTTCCTGTGTGCGGCGGACATGCAGGTTCAGGGTTCGGTGCAGGGCGGACAAGTCCACTTGATGACTTGGTTTATCGTCATAGCTTAAATGATTCTTAGGATGCTCAATAGAATGGTGTCACTCACCTGTGGAACCAGTCTCGGTTGCCACGGTACTGTCCGTCGTCCTTGGTGAGAGCCAAGCTGCCCAGCGCCATTAGAGTTCGCTGAACTGCTGCCATGTCTTTTCCTGCAGCCAAGGAAACCAACAAACATTGTAGAGGTTGTGGATGCTTACCTAGAAATGTAAATGAATATTTTTGCACTACCATAAAATTTGTTAAAGTTTTTCAAACGTTTCCACATTTATTGTTGCTTTTCTAATAGCTGTTTAATTCTGTATCCAAAAATATAACAATTTATTCAACATTTTTTTACAAAATGGCAGTCAATTACATTTAGGGTATTTGGCAGAAGCTCTTGTCTGAGGTACTTACATATTTATCAGGCAGAGAGTACATTCACTACCTGGGAATAGAACCCATGCTCTTGCTATTAGTAGCACCATGTTCTACAGATGTGACCAGGAATCCACACAAACCACAGTCATAGCATTAGTTGGTTACTGTACCTTCCCATAAATCTACAGTCTGAAAGATGTCTGTGGTAATGACTCCATATGCCTCAGCTGCCTGGAGAAACTGTGAGATCTTTTCCATCTGCTTAAAGGCCATTGGAGTCTCCTGGATCTTCTTAATGGGCTCTTTGCCACGTGGGTATAGACTGTTAATTAGCTTACAGAGGATCTGAAAAAGATAATCAGAAAATCAGAGAGAGAAAGAGAGAGAGAGAGAGAGAGAGAGAGAGAGAGAGAGAGAGAGAGAGAGGAGAAGAAATAAGAGCCCATACTTGATAAACTTTCATCTCATTCACAAATACTTTCACCAAGAGGCAGAGACCTTGAGCAAAACCAACTCAGAGAACTCACAGTGCCATCCATGAGCCACTTTTGGAAGTTCTCCCTCCCTGGTTGTGGCCTCTCCAGATTTCCCCCACACTGGGCGGCAATCCAGTCCACCAGACGAGACTCCAGCTCAGGATCATACTTCTGTTCGATCTTCTCTTGCACCTCCCTGCTCAAGCCATAACTGGGGCCTCGGTTTGCCATGATCTCTCAGTTTTTTTCTTACTCTCAAGTAATCTATGTCTGAAGAAACAAAGCTAACAATAATCCATAGACATAAACTCACCCTAAAAGCTGTTTTCAAAATCAAACTTACATTTCATTTTAGCCTATGTTTTATTAGGATATTAGAATGCATATCAGTTTAGGATAAATAAAAATTATTTTCTTGAAGATAAATTATGACACAATAAATATCGCTGTCTTGTGATTTGGAATGACAGTTTCAAAGCAGGATGGACTGGCTTTAGTATATCAGACGGGGTGTGGTTCAAGCGTCTATCCCCATCGTGACATAAAGCGTATCAATTAGGCACCGCAGAACGCCAGAGGCACATTCGTAGGTTCATCTTTTGTAATAGGGACTAATACGGAAACAGACATTTATTATTTTTTAAATGTACATCGTAAAAACACGGATAGTAAGTCAATATAAGTTTGACATCTATACTGAAGGTTAAATGGCTACGTGTCAAAAGTTATTTCTAAACACTCCCATTAGATTAAGCAATATAACATAAGCGCGCAGGTCACTTACCGCTGGTGCATGCGCTTGATGCCTCCCTTCGCTCGAGCGCTCGGTCAGTTCCTTCCTCTGGGCACTGCTTGAAGATGCTGAACTGAAGCATCCATGCAGTTAGGGGTGGGGCACGGCTTGGACGCGCTGTCCGGTGTGGCGCGACACCCGTTATATAGGCAGGCGTCACGAGGAGGTCTCATAAGATCCCGCATACCAGTGCGCCAGACCTGGCTACATTAGTACGGAGTCTATGCATAGACCGGTTACTTACTGTTGTATAACATATACAACAAATGATGACAAGTGTAGCTTATATTATTTTATTTAGACTATAATTCGTGCTTTTAGAATTTCAGTCGTGGAAATAAGTGAATGAGGTAAACACACACACACGTAATGTTCACCAGCATCAACAGTAAACCGGACTCTATCCCAATTAGATTATGCACATTAGTGTTGTATACAGAGAATGCACCCTCTACCCAACACAGCACCTCAACATAGAATACATGAATTGATGGTGAAAAATGATTTATATAATTTTGTAAAAAAAACCAAAACAAACAAACAAAAAAAACATTAAAGAAAGCACATATTGCTGCTTTTATTGCATTTTTTTTTACCATTTATAAAAATGTATAGAAAGAAGGTAAACAAATGAATGGTATTTTCTTCAACAACTGTGCATGGTTGAATGCTCTTATGTATGACCAGTTTAATAGGATGTGTATGTTATGGCATTAAGACTGTGCTAATTTAGAGCTGATTGATGGTACACCACCGTTGAGTGGCTGAAAGGTCATTCTGGTAGTTAAGAGTGTGATATCAGCAGAGTCACAGCTGGAAGACTGAGCCCTGGCCACTTTGGACAGTCCACCTTAATCACATGTTAATAAACAAGCAAGTGCTTCTTGGAGCAAATAGCTCAATACTTCTAGCAAACAATCAGAAGAGAGTGGGTAGATCAAATCAAAGGGTCAGCCTTGACACACACATTATTGTGAGTACAGGGGGAGCCCAGTGGCTTACAAAATGTTTATGAGCCATTTATAAATCTACAGAAAGTGCTAGAGAAGCTTAAAAGTGACAGATACGATGCTTTATTTCCTTAATATAAGCAGAGTAGACATATGAGCATATGACTGTGGTAATGGGCCAGGATTTTGTCAGAAAAGAAGCAGTTTGACCAAAAGGCTATGCTAAACAGTACTCAAAAGTAACCAGGTAGAAAAAACACTGGGAAGGCACTAGGGATTCAGGTTTTAAGGTTTGGTGTTTCCTTTTCTCTCCAGAAGTCTCCAGACTCCTTGCATACTCTTGTTCTTGTCATCACAAACATCAAAAAGGCCGTGGGGACTTTGGCAGGAGAGGTCGGATTTGGCTAGAGGAACTGAGACTGTCCTCCCCCAGCTCACGTTATGGTGGTCAGCTTGTCAATGAGGTCATCGATGGTGTAAACTATGAGCTTGATGTCATCCTTCTCAGCCATTCGGTGCTGGCCATGACGGCGGAGGATAACGTCAACGTCAGCGCTAAGCACACGCTCAGCCACCTGCATGGAGACGTGCCAGGGCACGTCCTCATCCTTCAGGCCGTGGACGAGACGCACGGGGCAGGCAATCGGGATCGGGCTGTGAAGGATGCAGTGGTTCTCAGCCTCCCGCAGGAAGTCCAGGCTCACCGTGAAGAAACCCTCCTCATTACTTTTTGTTGGAATCGTCCACGTGCCCTTGTCTTCGAACTCCTTCCTCTCCTGACAGAAAATGGAGGCTCATAATTCTGAATTATACTGAAATCAAATGATTGATGCTACATGTTTATGTCTTTGGAGGCTGGGTAATACCATGCATACTGTGCTATGCATTTCATCTCAATGCAGGGTACGCCAGACCTCTAACCCATAATTCACCCATTGAATTTTGCCCTCAATTACAATTCAAATCATAACCCTCAAGGTACAGGTTCTAGAGATTTTACATCCTCCCTTTATGAACAAATCATTCATGACGACAAACCAGTCAATAGATAATATTAAACATTTAAAAATAAAAATACAAGTGATTACAAAATCTAGGACTGGAATAAGGATTCAATGTTCAGAGTAAAATACCTCTGCTCTAATGGCTTCTCACCTGTAGAGGAAGTGACTTAAAAGCTGTAACAAAATAATCAGCTGCTGTGGAGATGCCCACCAAAGCTTTCGTCTTCTCTGGTCGAGCAATTGCAGCAAGCAGCATTAACCAGCCACCCATGCTGGACCCAACTAGAATCTGCAGCAAAAAACACAGAAAGTGTTTTGATAACTCAAAAAGAAATATTTTTACACTGTACTAAAGTAAACATGGACATTCAGAAGAACCAAAATAAAAGAAAAGTCAAACTCTTTAAATATTTGCGCAATAGTAGCGACCTCTAGGGGCCATAGGCACTACTGGAACGACCTCTAGGGGCCATAGGCACTACTGTTCCTTGGCACTACTGGAACAAACATTCACAGGATTATTACTGTATTTCACCTGTGGCCCTTCGGCAACTTCATCTAACATAAAGAGAACGTCCTTCTTCCAGGTTCCAATAGTTCCCTCTGAAAAGATACCTTCTGAAGCTCCATGGCCTGTGTAATCAAACCTATACAACAACGCAAACCGGTTAACATCCGTGCTCACTATAAGATAATAAACATATTGGAATAAGAAATGGAGCTGATAAAAGTGACCGATCAACACCATGAAAGCTTTGCTGTAGCACAAATCAATCAAACTTGTTTAGGCTACCTCAGACAGGAATGGCCTAATGACCTGCAGAAGTCTTCCAGGGCTTCGGCTTTCTCCCCACTCATATTAGAGCCATAGCCAGGGAGAAACATCACACCAGGACTCTTTCCTTTTACTTTGCGATAGGCAAGCTTTGGTAAGTCTGGACGTGATATGTACTGTATACCAGACTTTTGTCTGACCCCTGCAAAAAGAATTCGTAACAAAATTGTTACGAAATGACATGCATATCACTTGAACTGTGTTAGGGTTTATAGTACTGTAACCGCAACTTAGTACAGCACAGGACAGGTTTACTTTATCGAATTTTAAGATGTGCAGTTTAATGCGGTTTGACAATGTTAATAATGGCAATACCACAACATGAAGCGCTGCATCTCAACGATGTTGGCTTCTCAGTGCGGCAGAATCAACACAATTATATACAAATCAAACACCTTATAAAGATCAAAGATATACGGTGTAACTAACCTATTTCATAGCACCAAAATGCTCAAACGGCCTTTCCATGTCACAGCCCCTAATCTAGCTGCTTTTTTACGAATGCTGTTAAGAGGTCTACAGGATAATGCAACAGTATGCAATGAGTTCACTTTTACTGACCATTGACAAACTTCGGTGAAAGAACACCGACTAGTCCACTGCCCAAAGCCTGGGAAAGTCCTCTTCGACAGTGTGCGAGCACTACGGCTGCCATACTGTGCTGAAGTTACATCTGCGGAAATACCGCGAGACTAATTAGGTTGCCATGTACTGAAGAAAAAAGTCCTCTTTTCCGCTGTGTCAAACTGTAATTTTGTTGTTTCTTCGTCAGTCACAGGATAGTAGAATATACTGGACAACGACCAATTTTTACGTCTGATTTTTTTTAACACACCCTTTATTGAACCTTGAAAGATCCTGCCAAAGAAATCCTGACGTCTCCATCATAATCCTTAAAGAATGAATCCGAACCGGATAACTCAAATACAGTTAAGGCTTGTGTTGTTCATACAATACCTACAAAATCTAGATGAGTCTCACTCACCGATAATCAAATCAGGAAATGCATTTTAAACGTAAACTTTATTTTTTAAAAGCTTTTAAACACACGTGATCGTGCGCTTGGACGAATAAAAACAACGCAGACTTATTCGTTATACTTAGTTGTGCACAAAGTTTGGTGCAGCTGGTCTATAACTGAAAATGTTTCTAATAACCTTTTGGCGTTCTAAATTGAATAACTTTAATGTCTCTGCTTAATTTCAGCTCAGGTTCTCTAGACTCACCCGTCTAAATGTGGTATTTGAATAATGAATCACACTATCCAAATATTACATTTGGATGTAACGCACAATACATTCTCCACAATGCACATTAGATTTTACTCGAAGAGTAAATGTCAAGATCAAAGTATATACTCTAATACATTATCACTTTATAAATTCATAACTTAGCGGTATGTTAAAATGAATATATTTATGTTTCTTGTATATCCTGTATATTTAGTAAACATCTGAAGATACAAAACACAAAATATGTTATAAACATATTGTAAACTATAGTGTAGTCTTAACCGTCCTCTTTTGTAGTGCCTTTATCTGCAAATATGAGAATATGTTCAAAGCAACAACCACTATGTACACACATATCTCAATAGTTTCAAGCAAAACAGGTTAGAAGCACTTAGAAACCTCACAAACATCCTCTCTGTAACTTATGAACATGAACATATACATTATTTAGCAACAGATAAACAGCATATTGGTTTTATACTGTCCCACCTAATCATCAAAAACATCAAGGGATTCAGTTGACTTACTGAACTTTCCCAGACTTACAAAACTTTCCAAAGATGGTTTCAGCATTCAATTTCTGTAAAGGTATTAGATACATGAAGCTATAAGATTTTCATATAATATAAAAGTGTTCGATACTGCTTTGTAAGACATTGGCATGAATCTTTTTTTGATGTCCAGATTCTTAATCAAGAATCTTCACTGGCCCTTCATTGTCTCATCAAAGTGCCGTTTCCCATCCAAGTAGAGCATAGACTCTAAGGGGAACAAAAAGGTGTGTGTGTGTGTGTTATATATATGCATGCGCTCCACATTCATCAACACGCTCAACTTCACTGTCACTGTGATATAAATCCTAAAATATTTAAGGGAAAACAATGTATGTCCAGACCTCCATAGCTCTGTGGCACAACAGCAGGAACATCCTCCTCAACTTGGAATGTGAAGTGAAAGATGTTAGTGGTGTTGTGCTGCCGGGTGAAGGGCTCAAGCACTTCGGTGTGCACCCTGACCTGGATGTGATTCCCCTCAGTGTAACAAATCTGTCAAAAACATCAGGACCATCATTTTAGTGTCAATGCACTGAAGGCATTGTAACACTTTTGTTACTTTTGCTAGGTTTAGGTCAGCTGCTACCTGTGAAGAGAGCAACAGCAGGGAGCCAATCTCTACCGGCTTCTGGAACATGATGTCATCCACAGACACCAGAATTGGCCTACTACCACTGTGACAAAGGCAGCAATACAAGCATATATTTTATATATATATATAAATAAATAAACACTGCTCCTGCAGCTGACCTGGAACAGCAGGTAGAGCAAAGTGCTGAAAACTCCATGGTCAAGGGTTTGATTGCCAAGGAACACGTATACTGATAAATATGCAATTCACACTGGATACAACAGTCTGCCAAATGCTGTAAATATAACTGTTGTCTAGAGCACAGCCAGTGAAAATTGGAATGATGCCTTACGCAAATGCACACGCGTTGGCCCAACCTAGCTCGTAGGCCTTCCTCATGAGAAAGCCACCAAATACCCGATTGAAGATATTCCTTTCCTGTTTTGTAAAAAGCACGCGCGCACACACACACACACACACACACACACACACACACACACACCAACTTTCAGGTTTTAGCAGAATTTTAAAAGCTCTATTTTTATTGCCACCTGTGGGTTTCATCTTACCTGTGGATGGCATATCTCCAAGCCCTTCATTTTAGCATCCTCCATCCACACAGAGTTGGGGGGGCGGATTCGACTCCGGAAGCTGACTGTCCTAAATGGGAAAGCAGAACATTGGACATCCATGAAGAAGAGCATGACTCAATAAAGGTATAAACGTGGAGGATGCTGCAATACAAGCCTTTGGCAGAAATCTTGATTTATGACTAAACCTCATCTAGACCAAGACTAAGAAATTCACTCTCTCATTAAACTGGTTTCATATGTGTGCGTTTATGTCTGTGTGAATTTCTGCATGAATTTTACTTTGTGTCCAGAGTGTTAAGAAACAGGCTGTGGATGATATTCCTCTCATCAGCTGTAGGTGCCACCTTCAGTAATGAGGCTGTGCTCATCTCCACGCGCCTCTTCTTGTTAACTGACCCCAAAAGATTTTTGGATATTCAAATTGGGACAACGAAAACAATTTTAAACTGTACATATTAAGGTTATCACATATATCAAGCTCTTACTCTCTCCTTGCTGAAAAAGCTTCTCTTCCTCTGGCCCTTCAAGTTTTAGTGGGTTTACAAAAGCTGCCCTAGAGTTATGAAGAGTGGCTCACATTAATTCCAAGTCAATTTACTACGTCATATAAATCTGTTAGCCTCTTTTGTAGTCATACCTTTTGTTTTGTGGATCTCGGGCTACCATCACAAATGTAGCATCTAACACAGGAGTGTAGGCTCCATCATGGAACTGTGGAAACATTTCTATGACATTAATGTAAAGACACACAAAAAGCTCAAGATGCATAAAGCAGTTTGTGTCTATTTCAGCTAAGGCCTGCTGACATGCAAGAGGTAATAAAGAAATAATCTGACTGAATCAATAATATCAAACCCTCATGCATACAAATTTTTATTATCCTTATTTTTATTAATCTTATATTTCTTGGAAAGGCTTTATGAATTTTCAAGGATTGTGGGATGTGTGGAAATATCCCACATTCCTTACAAAGGTACCTGTGACATGTGCATTTTAGCTTCAATTGAGCTCTTGCCCACCCACGTCACATGACCTGTGAACTTGATGTCACAATCTGGGTAGACCATGTTCTTTCTCATGTCTAGGAAACAACCACAAGACAATGACATGCAATATGTACCTCAAGATATTATTATTATTAGTCCATAATAATAAACATATAATAAACATAATAACTACACATGCACAATCACACACCAATCTTGTCCACCAGGGCGGTTACAATGGAAAGTGGAGATCTCTCCAGCTCCTTATTTAAAGTGTGGGAGTAACAGATGAGCACTGTGGAAACAAAGTTGAATAAATGTGTCATGTTGAAGAAAGGGTCGTATCAATCTTGAGCTCATGTATAGTGACCTTGTAATGCTGGTCAATTATTATGACTGGGGAAGGTTTATTACCCGCTAAACTGTCAAGGTCTTCCAAAATCCGACCAAATCTGTTGTGGGGGAGAAGTGTTTACAAGTGAGACACCAGTGTTTTATCAATCAGCATGAAATATCAGTGCAAACTACACAATATCCCTTGAAGTATTACAAAAGATGTTTTACACACCCGATAAAGATCTAAAATATCATCCCATATAAATATACAAACATTAACCTCAAATGCAATTGAAAACACTCACAAAAATAACATTAAAAGATCACAAATATTACGGATTATATCATATTATATATATATATATATATATATATATATATATATATATATATATATATATATATATATATATATATATATATATATATAGTTGCCTGGCCAAGAAAAAGGTCACACACTCTAATATTTCGTTGGACTGCCTTTAGCTTTGATTATGGCACGCATTCGCTGTGCCATCATTTCCACAAGCTTCTGCAATGTCACAACATTTATTTCTGTCCAGAGTTGCATTAATCTTTCCACAAGATCTTGTATTGGTGATGGGAAATTTGGACCACTGTGCAAAGTCTTTTCCAGCACATCCCAAAGATTCTCAATGGGGTTCCGGTCTGGACTCTGTGATGGCCAATCCACGTGTGAAAATTATGTCTCATGCTCCCTGAACCACTCTTTCACATTTTGAGCCCGATGAATCCTGGCATTGTCATCTTGGAATATGCTCGTGCCATCAGGGAAGAAAAAATCCATTGATGGAATAACCGTTCCGTTTATTCAGGTAGTCAGCTGACCTCATTCTTTGGGCACATAACGTCTGAACCTAAACCTGACCAACTGCAGCAACCCCAGATCATAGCACTGCCCCCACAGGCTTGTACAGTAGGCACTAGGCATGATGGGTGCATCACTTCAGCCGCCTCTCTTCTTACCCTGATGCACCCATCACTCTAGAACAGGGTAAATCCGGACTCATCAGACCACATGACCTTCTTCCATTGCTCCAGAATCCAATCTTTATGCTCCCTAGCAAGTTGAAGCCGTTTTTGCCGGTTAGCCTCACTGACAAGTGGTTTTCTTAAGGCTACACAGCTGTTTAGTCCCAATCCCTTGAGTTCCATTCGCATTGTGTGTGTGGAAATGCTCTTACTTTCACTATTAAACATATCCCTGAGTTCTACTGTTGTTTTTCTATGATTTGATTTCACCACACGTTTAAGTAATCGCCGATCACGATCATTCAAAATTTTTTTCCCACCACATTCCTTCCTCCAAGATAATCTTTCCCCACTGTCCTTCCACTTTTTAATAATACGTTGGACAGTTCTTAACCCGATTTTAGTAGTTTCCACAACCACAGGATGTGTCTTTCGACATGGTTCTTTAACAAATGAGAAGCTACTCCCTGCATCAGTTAGGGTTAAATAACTTGTTGCCAGCTCGTTTTGGTAATTCTGTGTACTTTACTACAACTTGGATTATCTCTACATTTCTTACTACAGTACACTGCAGTTACTCACCTGGAATGTTCTTTGAATACACACACACACACACACACACACACACACACACACACACACACACACACACACACACACAGTTTTAGCCACACACTACAGTGATGCCTTAGGTCAGGAGGAACAGAAAATCTACTGGTTTTACCTGACAGTGTTGTGGTAGTTCAGGTACTTCTCTCTGAGTGAGGGCTGTGTACCCAGGGGAAGATGCACCTCAATCTCACTGTCCTTCATCGTCTTGGCGGGCAGCTGATCTTGACTGCTAGCAAGGTGCCTACTTAGCAAAGCCCGCTCCTCCATGGCTTGCTGGTGGTCTCTGTAAGTGGAAAATGATAAAAATCCAGCAGGCAATTACAACTGTGTATCATTCACTGACTCAATTTCAAACTACTAAAAATGGATTTGTGGATCATAGCCCATTAATCAATGTAACTAATAGTAACTATGGTCATACATTAATAGTATAGCACAGTTTTCCTGTGAACCATACGACGTGTCTGAAAATGCATAATATTTCTCAGAGGCTGACGATGGCATACTTCCAGTTGGTTGATGCTCCCACAATCTGCCTCAGCCTATTTCGTACTGTTAAAAAAACAAACAAACAAACAAAAAAACAGAATCAGAGGAGTCAGGTGACGAGATCTAACAAGGAAATATGCTGCTGTAAGCTTGCTGCATGGCCTTATATCTTCTCAAACAGCATGGCATGGACTCACTGAGAGTATGCTGAGGCTAATACTCAGTTGCTAATGCCTACTGAGGAAACGGGGCACTCCAAAGGCATTCAAGTAAATGTACTACTGGGATGAAATGACAGCTTTAGTAGAAAAACCTGCCCCATTACAACACTGAATAGAATTTGTAAAGAAAAAGATATATTTCTATATGTATACTGAGTTTTGTAGGCTAATGTAATCCATTTGAACTTGTAGAGTTTGTGAAACAGGTAAGAAATCTTCCACAAGGAAGATTTAGGGATGTATACAAAAGCAACACACAGCACAGCATTTTGTAGGTTTAGAAATATAAAAAACATTTAAAAGAATTAATTTGTTAATTAAGCCATATGTGAAAGATGAGTAGTTGAGCTTTAGTTGTTTTTTGTGTTTCTGGGGTTAATTAAGGTCAAAAAGCAAGACACATCTAACTGCAGTCACACAGACCAAGCCCCTTGTTGGGCAAAGTCCCTAAGCGGCAACAGACCCTGTGCTGGGTGGAAGTGCTTGCTAAGCAAGAAAATTGCAGTTGATGAAAAAGATTTAAAAAATGACATTTTTAAAAATATTTTTTACAAAAAGATAAAGTCAATCTATTTTGTCAATGCTTTTTAGTTTACTCTTCTACAAGTGTCATTTAAAGAAGAAAAATAAACCAAATGGCAACTCTTCTGTTAACGTTAATATATCATTTTCTTTTGCTTTATGTTTTTATTATTAAATTGTATTTATTTGGCTAGTTGCCCAATCAGGGATCTGGGGCTTTTATTTTGAAGATAGTCATAAAAGCCACGTGTTTCTCTTTGCCCAGCAAATAGACTATGGCCCAGCACGGGGCTATGCCCATTCAGGGGCTTAGTGTGAGAGGCAGAAGCTCTACTAATTAAAAAAGAATGCAAGATAGATTAGATTAATTTTACCAACAACACACCATTGGTCACAAGCAAGTGTGAGTTTCCTGTAAGGAAACATAAGTGAGTGAAGACACACTACAATAAAGGCAATTTTGATAAAGACCCAATATGGTAAAGTCAAATTTACAATAACTTTGAAACAGTGTCCTTTGTACACACCTGATTTAATTCACAGGCTAAATCCAGCCCACCATAAATGTGAATCTGGGATGTGAGAGCAAGAAAAGCACAACACTGTGCTCCCAAAATGGTTTAAGAACCACTGATAAGGCTCTCACAATTACTAAACAACTGTATAATAATAATAGCAAATTTAGCTATTATTTTTAAAACTGTTTATCTAACAACAGTTATCAAAAGTCAACGAAAAACCAAAGGGTGCAGAGATGCATAGCTAGTTAGCAGACCTATGTCCGTTTTCATGAGTGTGCTAGATACCTTCAGCCATATCAGGAGCCTTCCCCAGTAAGGAGGCTGAGCCCACAGAAAACGCCCTGGACATCAAAGACGTGGCCAACTTCAGGACCCTGAACCCGTAAGAGATGGACAAGACACAAGACTCAGGGTCGCGTTTACTATAATCCGAAGCAGCCTTATGCAATGATAAATGGTTAAAAATTGTCTCGCTGTTTTCAACTTGGCATCTCTCTCTCTCTCTCTCTCTCTCTCTCTCTCTCTCTCTCACACACACACACACACACACACACACACACACACACGCAAACAAACCCAACAAAAAAAACAAACAAACCCAACAAACAAACAAAACAAAACCGCATGTTGGGACAAGGTAGCTAGGTTAGCGAGCTAGCTGGCTAATAATGTACCATGTCAGGAATCTCTATTGGAGCCTTACACCCCGAGAAATCAAGCTCCAGCTCTTACCTAGGTGAAAACATGTCGGCTTCTTGTATTAGTTAAACAGTTCAAACTATGACAGAACCAGACAGATTTATCTTAGATAGCTAACTTGGGCTAAGAATTCCTTACACGACGGGACAGTCAAGACACCTTCCTGGTAACCCTGGAACAATTTGTACCGTAATAACTATTCTATATCGCCACCACGACATCAAAACGTCCGTGTTCAGACTTAACCTAACCGATCAACGGCTAACCCTAACTCCAGCCCAGCATAGATATCATCTGCAAATATAGTTTTATTAAGCTAAAAAAAGACATAAATGTCAGATGTTCATTCTATGATGTAGGTTGTGGCTACACAGAAACCCCCTTTTATTTATTATTTTACTTTGATAATCATAAAAGATGTATTACTTAGTAGCATATTTATTATTATTATTATTATTATTGCACAATTTCATATTCACAAATGTAAATTCAATCATTCTAAAGCTTAATTTAACAAATTTGAAATAGAAATTGAGCAATACAGAATGACTTAATGCTGTATCTTCATACTATACCTATTTCGATTTTTTAATTTATTTGGTGGGCGGGGGTCAGTTACAAAGCGGAAGTCTTTGCACAAATTAGGCCTACTTCAAATGAAAGCTTGACATTAACAGTTACTGTCAAATTTATCAAAGAACCAAGGTATTTACAATTGCATAATGAAAAGTATTGATTTTTTAAATCCGTAGATTATTACAACGAGATGTAAGGATTTGTCCACAAATTATTTGACCTTAAAATATCGGTACCAGAAAATGGTTTAAATAGGCTATATGACACCCTATGGATGGAGTCATCTGTTTAACCACAACACCAGTTGCATGGCGCTGTGAAAAACTGTCACAGTATGACGTTTCTATCTATTGCGCCTTTCTATTGGTCAGAAATTTTACTGTAACGGCCCACTCACAAACATAAACATTACTTTAAGCAAAGGAAACCTTAGCAGCTGACGCACAGTCGACCTTCTGAATGTGAGCACCTTACTATAGGGTCAGGATCCCAGACTGACTACAAAAGGTATACTCCTGGGAAGCGAATGAAGAGACATCGTTTGCATCGCTTCACTTATAGAGGACTAGTGAGAAAAGGAAAAAGAAGAAAATGGCACATTATAAGTTGCGTAAAGCAGAGCCAGAAGATGTAACAGACATATTGCGACTTATTAAGGTAGGTTTTTGCACCGTTTATTTTTTTAATAGCCTGACTGCTTGCATAATTTTTCAGCAGTTTGTTCGTGTCTGATTGAGTGCTTTACAGCGCTGTCGAAAGTAAAGCTGTGCGTGAACTCTTGAAAGCTGCCATCTTTTTATGAAGTACTTCTCTGGCGCGAAAAAGCGTAGCATTAACTTGTCTTTATTAAGTTAGCTGTGTCCAGTTATGGTACATACCCTCCATATTCTTTTGGCTGAATTCAGTTTCTCCTTCACTTTCCCTTGCCTCTTTGTACTACCAGGAATGATTATTGTTTTCCACCGAGTTACATCAGCCTACTGAAATAAAGAAATAAACAAAAATGAGCTGTATAAATAACATTGTACACTATATTTACAGGAACTTGCTAAGATCGTGGAAAAGGAAGATCAAGTAATGCTGACTGAGAAAGGTGAGGTGGACTAATACGTGCAATGAAAAGACGGGCATCACATTCCAAAGTACAAGGTAGTAGAACAAGTAATTGCATGGCATCCAATTATTTCATCCTGTGTACAGATCTTCTTGAGGATGGATTTGGTGAACACCCCTTCTACCACTGCATCGTCGCTGAAGTTCCTGCTGAGCAACAGAAAGTTGAGGGTAAGGAAACACACACACACACACACACACGCGCGCACACAGACAGACAGACAGACAGATAGATAGACATCGATCGATCAATAAAAGCAAACCTTTATTTTTTTGATCAATCACCTCTTATGCAGCTGAAGTATCATTTCATTTTTTTCTGTGTCTTTATTTACAATCCATACTTTTGTATTCATTCGAGTATGGCAACACCAAAGCATTAAAAACATACATTTTAAAACATTAAAACTTGCATTTGCAGGTTATTCAGTAATTGGGTTTGCTATGTACTACTTCACTTATGATCCATGGATTGGAAAGCTGCTCTACCTTGAGGACTTCTTTGTGATGAAAGAATACAGGTGTAAGTATTTGTTGGGAATCAGATTATGTTATGAGGTATGGAGTATATCTGAAATCTAAAATTCTTCCATCTCTGTAGGTCTAGGAATTGGGTCAGAAATCCTGAAAAACCTCAGTGTGGTAAATTCTAATCCACTTTTTTTCATATGGCACATACTCAACATCTAATGGGGTTTTAATCTACATTTTTTTGTTATATTAGAATGACAGTTATTACTGTGCATTGTAGCCATTGCTCTCATCTTATTGTGTCCACAGACAGCACTTAAGAGTGGCTGCAACAGCATGCACTTCATTGTGGCCCAGTCCAACGAGGCTTCGATCAACTTCTACAAGCGACGTGGAGCCTTGGACCTCTCTCTGGCAGAGGGCTGGCGCCTCTTCAGAATCGACAAACAGTGTTTGCTGAATTTGTCAGCAGAGGAGTGAGGTGCCCTATAGCACTGGAGTCCATGGGAGGGATTCGACACACCCACCTCTCTCACTACGTGTTTCCTTTGCTAATATACATTGGGCATTCACCAAACTATTCACAACGTTAATCATCTTAAATATAAATTGTATTTTTGAGACTGACAGAAAGGAACTTAGTTTTTTTTTTTTTTATTGAAGCAATCGATGATTGCCTTTTTAATTCCTTTGGTGTGTTTTTGGTTAATGTCATATAGAAACAGGCATGTGTTGTCATTTGGTGACATTTAATTTAATAAGGAGAGGGACAATTAGAGAGTTATTTTCACTTCTGTTTAAATGTAACAGGTGAAAAAAATCTTGTTTTTACGTGTCACTTGTTCACAGTTCCTGTTTAAATTAAAGGCAACTTAATCATGCCTGAGTAATGTCATTGTAGGAGTAAAGCATTCTCATGTCTCCTTTGCCTTGAAGAGAAATAGTTGCCATGCCTGTTTGTGAAGGTGGGGGAAGCTGTTCAATGCACACCCATGGTATCAGCTAATATTTCTATTGCTTTAGATCTAAGGGTAGGCACTACCTAATCATTACCATGGTTATACCAACTCTTACAACATTCTATGTTGAAGGTAAAGGAATGTTATGTTTAAGTAAACGAGCATGGCTAGCGCAGTACTAAAATATTATGACTGCAGGCTTGTTCTAGGTGGTTTGTAAGTCAGAAACCAAAATTGGCAACTGCTTCAGGTGCTTGCAGATCTGGGAGCATCTATTGGAGCTTACAGAAATGCAATAAACAGCTGCAAGCAAAAGTAAACATGTGCTTAAAGGTGCTGGAATAAACCTGAATAATTTTATTATCAAAATCACCAACTGTGAATATCCCTCTGATGGGCACATCTGTACTGGTCTTCATTGTTACTGTACTCAGATTGACCAGGTGCTTGATTCTTTTCAGTTTTTCAAAAAGTAATATATTTTTTTTCTTCTAGGTGTCTATATTTATGTGTATATAGCCCTAACAATGGCATAAATAAAACCACACAATGTTAAACCTTAAAAGGAATTTTCTGTATTTTGTTATTATTATTATTATTTTGCATTTAGTTCAGAGGGACTAATTTCCTTTATTTAGATTTTAAAAACAGCCACTGTACTATCAGTAAAGTCAAAGTATTAACAAAACAAAAATGTTGATCTTCATAGTGAAAATACATTAAAACTATTACATATTAACATTAATTACATGTTAGTATGCTAATTATATTACCAAATATATCAATTGCTAGTCATCAATTTTATTAGTTTACTTATTAACAGATGCAGCAATATGTGCAGTCAGGAACATATCTAGTTATAAAACCATGGATTATTGGAAACTACACTGTTTTTATGTCAGGGTTACTTAGTCTCCAGATCAAAAGATTTCATGATTATTATTATCTTTCATGATTATTATTTTCATGGAAAAAAAATAATTTAACTATTTTAACTCACTCTGGATTAGGATATCTGCTAAATGTAACTAATTTAACTGTTAAAAATTAATGCATTTATTCAGGAGTGGTAGGTTAGCATCAAGTTACACAGGACCAGGAAAAAAGCCACGCTACATTAATGTTTTGTAAAGGCTTAGGTGTAGCTGTTTAACAACTGAAAATATGCCTGTTCAGAGAGAACAGATTCCAACTACTAATACACTGACACACCTGTTACTGTCTGAAACCTAACATGCATTGTTTTACATTTTACATGTTACCATTTCCAACCAGCTATAGGTATAGCATAAAACATAAGTAAATTTTAACTCCAAAATGGAATAAACTATTATCCTTTTATTATAATCAAGGCACAGTATTGTATAAAACAAATACACTTCTACAGTTAAGGAGAAGGCTAACAGTGTTGTACAGAGACATACAATTACATAGTGCATCATGCATCATATTGAGTGCCAGGATGTTTTACTAGTGAACTGAGCATGACCATACTGTACATCAAAAATCAACAGTATGACAGAGTGATCGGGTTATGCACAGTGCTTAATTTGTAAAACATGAGATACCAAGTGTGAAGTGATCCAGCAAATGGACAAAAAGAGCAAAGGTCCTGGAACATAGACACCACAGTGCTCCAAGTGCTCCTCCTTCAGCGTTGAAGAGACTTAAGTCTTAGTAACAATTACTGCAGTACAATGGATTGTTACAACCATAAAATCTCAGAGATTCCAGGACTGGGGAGGACTGGAGGTGTCAAATGAACATTTTCAGGGTGTTACACTGAAAGCTACATGATGTTCAAACACAAACATTTTACTCACATCATGATGTCCTTTAAAACTAAACTATGTCACTTAAACCACATGACAATAACACCATAAATGTATTTTTTTCTCCACTTCAAAGCCTCACTGTCAGCTAACTTCTTGATGTGTGATCAAATAAAACATGAAAGATAACCTGATTACACTAGGATTGGGGTTACAGAGAAAATGAGTTGGGTTTTTGGAAAGGAAGTTACACAAATAAGTGTAATTTAATAAAACTTCATGTATTAATATTACTTGTTCTGATTTTGTATGATTTAATTAAACAATAAAAAATGCTACAGAGGTGTTGGATCCACATAAATAGGTTCTGGCACACAGGCGCTCCAATTATGGGAGGATCTTGGACCTTGTTTTGGTAGGATCCGGCAAAAATTGAACACGGATTGTACAAGTCAGGTGCCAGAGAGAAAACTACAATAAATAAATGTTTGATGACGACTGGTCTATTTTAATATACTTTTACTACTGAACTGAGCATTTAGATATTGTACATAAAAAATCAATTAAAATTTACTAGAAAAAAAATCAAATAACTGGTCACCGAGTACAATAGTTCTTGCAATACTTTTATCCCAGTGATCTGTTGTGGCACAGCACTGGAATCAGGGAGTGTAGTGTGAGTGAAGTGGCTGAGCAAGCTGCAAAATAAAATAATGGGTGTGAGTATTACAAAGAAGCTATTGCTTAACTATGCCCGGAGGCTAGCAGCACGATGCAGGCTAGAAAGCAAGACAAGCTTAGAATTGTGCGGCACAGTCTCTTGCAGAGGCTAATGCGAAGCGCTGAGGATGGGGACCTGCAGGAATAAATTGGGAAAAGAAAACAAAAAAACAGTACATACAGTAAGTGTGCAACTGGGATCAGGAACATGACTGGGGGAGTGCGATTGGTGGATACAAACTGGTGATCAGTGTGCAAGTGTGGGTGGCTGGCTAGGTGCCGACTAGGGCTTGACATCTGTCTAACCATCTTTATTAATATTACAAACTACCATAATTAAATGACCAATTTTAATGAGGTTTAGTAGTGACAAAAAACAAATACTGTTTCAATATTAGTGAACAAAAGGTTCTTTTTAAAGATGTTTGTCGACATGTTGCATGCACATATGCTCTGTACTTATTTCAGCTGAGATGGTATGAGCAACCCCGAAGTTGTAGATTAGTTTGACTGTTTACAATTCATGCAAGTGATCATGAGTGCCAAAGACACGCAGCAAGTTATTTTCTTACAAGTCACAGCAGGCATGCACTATGAGAACAAGATGTTTGAAAGACGTGTCTATTATAGGGCATCTACATAACATTCATACTTGAAATAGTTCTGCATTTCTTCATGGTTGCAAAAATGTTCAATGTTACAAAAATACCCTAAGTGTCCAAGGATGTTAAAAGATAAAGGTGCATGTTCAAAAGGCAGGTAAATGTGGTTCTAATCTGATCTATTCCTCCACAGATTTGTCATTTGGATGGCAGAATGAATAGCAAAAGCAACAATGAATCTGTCATTTTGAATTCCGATTTGGGCCACTTTCAGATGTGATAGCAAAATCCATGTCTGATACATGACTTTTACATCGACCCACCTTAACACTTTCACACTGCCGGGAAGGAAAAATATAATATAACAGTAAAGGAGGATTTCACTGGCAGTATAGCCAGACAATATTTTAATTTGTACTATATATATTTTTTTATCATTGTTGTCTTCAGCAGCAACCGTTTAATTGTTACAGCCCAACATATTATTCCAAATTTGGTCAGAAAATCGGATTTGGGCCACTTCTAACTGCTGTGTGAACATCCCCTTAGAGACCAATGCTGACAAATGGATGATGTACACAGCCTTCACTGCTCTCATCGTCATGACCGTTCGACTGCCTTTGGTCTATGGCTTCATTTCTGGACAGACGAAAACGGAGAGAATTACTAAAAACATGTAAAATACAGTTTCGGTCTTAAAACCTTTACAGCATTTCCATCTATATACGTTGAAAGATCTAAAAGGTTGAACATTTCCAAAACGCAACATGCGTTGCAGTGAAGTGAGAAACTAGTAGGGTGAGCCTGGGAAAAAAAAATGTGAAAACAACACTATGTTCAAGAACACCAAGTGTCCAACTCACCAACATGGTTGCACCTTGTATTATGCACACAAACTTACTATACGCCTGTTATGCACCAGACTACAATTTGACTGCATGAACCAAAAGATAAGAATTAAAAATTAAAAGTACAGGTACAAAAACAAAACGCTAACTGCAAATAATGTTACCATTACAAAATCAGTACAACTCCCATCAGCAGATACCAATTAAGAACTCAAAAAAAAATGGCTAAAGTGAAACAGAGAAACAGGGTGTATATATTCTTGTGTATGTGAGTGAATAGTCATTTCAGACAAAAAAAACCCAAACAAACAAAAAAACAGACCTACGCACAAGAAATTTAACGCCATGAATAATTTTTGTAAACACATTGTAGCAGAAAATGTGCGAAAAAAATTCTTGTCAAATTATAACTGAAATTTTAGAATCAACCTGACGAACTTTCCTTGTGTGTGCAATAATTCCATTGTCATTTTCAATAATTAAGAGTAAACATTAAATGACTAAATCATTGTAACTAGTATTTTTTTTAATCACTAGCTTCTAACATGACTCTACATTTAGTCATCTTCCAATGGCAGATTACTGACCATAACAGTACAATGACTCGGCTGTTGCCTGTCAAGTAGTGTTAGCTAACCAGTTAACATTAGTATGCTAGCTTGTTATATACTACTAGTTAAAAACAGTAAAATAGCACTTTCTTGCACAAATAAATAATTCAACAGAGCCATCTACACTGAACCTTTCTCTAGGGATAACTGACTGAAATGTTGCTGTTCAACCAAAATGCTTAGAATTCTTATGTGGCAATTTCCCATCTTTGACTCAAACAGAACCACAAAAACAATATTTTTTCCCTAGCAATAGTGAGTTCTAATTAATTCTAATTCTAATTCTAATTAATTCTATTTTACACAATCACATCCAAACATTATGACTACCCAATGGTGCAAATAACCACCCTTGTTTCATATGACACTACCAAGATGGCATGTATTAGATGAAGGAAGGTTTCCAGAGACACTTGTGCCCATTATAACTGCAGCAGAGCACTGAGGTACCTCAGATTGTGTTGTTGTGGGTCAGCATGGTGAACCTGGCAACCTAAGAGTTCCAAGATGTGCTCCACTGTACTGAGATCAAGCAAGCTGGCAGGCCAGGGATGGACACCAAAGTCACTGTTGTGCTCCTGAAACATTTACAGCATTTAGCTCACACTTTAGTGACTTACAATTATGACTGATTATAATCTGAGCATTTGAGGGTTAATGGCCTTGCTCAGGGGCCCAACAGTGACAACTTGGCAACAGTGGGGCTTGAACTAGCAACCTTCTGATTACAAGCTCAGTACCTTAACCACTGAGCTTTATGGGCATTATCAGGAAGTGCTAGGATTGCCATGTACCCAACGGCATTCAGAGACTCATGCTGTTGTATGAGTAGTGCAAGATCACGCCAGGAAAATATCCCCCAGACATGTACACTGCTACCACCATCCTGCATTTGGCCCATAGATGTTGCTTGGAGGCAGTTCTCCTGCATTTGGCAGTGAATGCGCCACCATAAATCCACTTTATGTAGCATGAACCTGGATTTGTCTGAGAAGGCAATGTTTTTCCAATCCTCCACTGTCCAATGATGGTACTCCCATGCTAACTAGAGGCGATGATAAACCTTGATTAATATTGGCACCTTAACCATGTGTCTGTTTTGCAGGCACAGACATAAATGATTGCTCAATGTTGATCCCTGGTACTTTCCTTGTTGCTCCTGTGTTTCTGGTGTGTCAACTGTTCTGTACGACTTGCTGGAGTTGTTGTTTCGCTCTGGCATCAATGGCCTGTGGGGCACCACTGTTATGCCACTAGGAGACACTCATTGTGCAAGAAGTCCATTCTTGGTACACCTTCACTACAGTGGCTCATCCCACCCCAAGTTGGTGGTTTCTGAGATGCTACTACCCATCTCCCAGTACCCTAATATCATGCCCTTTTGGATATCATTCAAATTGCCTCCTTTGCCCATCATTTTGCACTTTGTTACAACGGACTGATGTGCTTGCTTATTTACAAGTGCAGCAAACCGCCACATGGCATCTGTGAGATCCCGGGCCACCCAGGGATGGTCAGAATATTCTGATATGGCTGTGTATTTATCTTTACAATAAATGTATTTTATAAAACATTTCTGAAGATATTTCAAAGATATTTGTAAAACATGAGATATTGGCAAACCAAGGGTGAGGTGAACCATGAAATGGACAAAGGTCCTGGAACATACAGACACCACAGTGCTCCAAGTGCTCCCCCACTGTAAAGTGTTTTACAGGTGCTCAGTGAATAATTCTTTATAGTGTTTTCAGTAATTCTGGCATGCATTATTTAGATTCTCTGATGATTATATGCACAGAAAGACCTACATCCTATGCCATTTCTTTAAATATGAAGTCTTTGGATCTCTTTTTTATGAACGTTGCATCAATGGGGAGGTACTCACTCTAATGTTACCCTTGAGAAAATAATACAATTATAACGCACTATCCCCCCAGTCCGATTCAATAGTGTCTAAGACATTGTTGATATGATAAATGTGACTGAACTGTTTTTGTGGCCTTGCCATGTCTCTTATATTAAGGGGTCATTACTGAACAATAGCAGAATGTGTCCTCGATTCTGTACAGTGCTCTAACCAGGTTTAACATTTTGATGAGCTCTATGCTGTAATATTGTGGCCTAGGTTACATAAAGTAATAAAACAACACTGCAGAATGTGCAGGCCTTGTACACAACTGCATATTGCCTATAGTTTCATTATTTCACTGTTGCACTGTTTTATACCATTATTTGATTAGATTACCTATTTATTCACCAATTTATTTTAAACTGAAAATACATTTACAGCACTTGGTACACACCCTTATCCAGAAGCATTTTTTAGTCTCCATTAAATACACATTATCATGTGACAATAGTTAGGCCAAAGACCTGGCTAGAGGTGTATTGTCACGGCACAGCACCCTCCTCCTAGACTCCTCCCCATGTCCGTGTGATGTCTTTTTGGTGTTTGTCATCGTGTGTGTGTAATACATGGCTGTGCCCCACCCTTGTTAGTCAGTTACGATACACCTCAGAGTCCTCGCCTGTTAGTCATTCCTTGTTCGTGTTTAACCCAGTGTGCTGCTTTATTCAACTGCCCTACTGTGTTCAGAGTGTGTCATTTGCTTGTCAGATCTTGTCTTGTTTTCGCTCTGTGTTGTGCTTCATGTTTTGGTTTTTTGTTACGTGTCAAAATAAACGTCTGTTTTTGTTTGACCGAAGCCTTGCCTCTGCATCCTGCCTTGCCTCCCAATGTCACATGTGTACAAGTGCATATACCAGATCACTCTAAATCAGGTTCATATTGGTTTTAAGCAGGGGTATCATGCCTTCATCTTTTTTCAGTTTTTCAGTTCATTTATGCTGAAACATACTTGCAATCCTTGGCTCTTACATTTGTAAAATTTAGAAAAAGCAAAAACAAGAACATGTGCTGCAGTATCGCAAAAACAGCTAGAAATAATCAACACAATTAAAAGGTAGACAAAGCCTTCTCAAGTGAAAAAGTTACCTGGGAACAAAACTAACTCGGAGGTTATGCTAACTTGTAGGTTAATATATCATAGGTTATGCTAACTTGAATGTTAGTTTGGACAAATCAACCTGCATTGTATGAATGTATGCAGAAACAAAAAATTTGGAGAATGTAAAAAAGGTAAGAATGCAGATAAATTTATTCATACAACATAACATCAAAATCAAAAGATGTTAAAGTGCCAAAGTAAGCGCAAAGTGCAAAAAAAAAAAGAAAAAAGAAATCCCCAAAACATTTCAGTCTTATTGAACCATCTTCAGTGATTATTAAATTAACTAAAACTAAGTCTTTTTCAAGAGGTGATAAGAAGCTTTTATTAGCTAGAAAATAACCCACTGATGCTCCTTGAAGTTGTAGCATAGACACATTTCACTCTACAACCCCCTATAAGGCAATTTTGGGGAATGCCAAGAACAAAATAGTAGGGAAAACAAGATTTAGGTGAACTATCACACACAGTCTACAAATTTAGCTTGTTTTTTTCTTCCATTATCTTGTATGGCAGCACATTTACTAAAGAACCTAGCAATTGGATGTTTAGTTCGCAGGATAATGCTAGTTTAGACTACTGTATGCTTCTCACTCAGAATGATCCAGTCTACACATACAAGGGGAAGTGATTTACCAAATTCTGAATTAATTTGGCATGTTTTTAGAAAACATCAAAAAAAATGTCTAATATGCTTCTGCAACTAAATAATCAGACTCAAAGTGGTAAAAATAAATAATTACATTTAAAAATCATATGACACCAGTTTTTAAATATTCATAATTTATATTAATTAAATAAATAGTATATATACTAATAATATACTCTCTGCTACTAGTCAATAGTTAACTGTGTGATTATGACTGGTGTTGGTTTCTGTAACCAACCGTGACCAATTCCAACATGGATAAGTGTTATGGGTGCATGTCTTTAAAGGGAAAGGCTTTGGACCCCTTCTGGCTCAAATAAGCAAGAACTGTATTAATTAGAGCAGTGTTAAGGTATCCATTTGCAGTGCTTGCTGGCTTTTTGTTGTTATTTATTGGTTGAAATAGCCATCAGACATGCATTTACATATGCTTCTTAAAGTAATATTTATTTACACAAATTTACTTCATTTTAGTGTCCTGGCTAGAAAATAGGCCCACCTGTGGCTATGTGCCTGTTCAATTTAGCAATAGTAGTTCATGTTAAATTTTACATTTAGAGGAAAACTGAATGCATCGCAAGTTCATTTGCTAAAAGCAAACTTCCTGTGGTCTCACCTCATTTTCCCTTCCACAGCCCCTCCCAAACCATGTGACCCTGTGAACTCCAACTGAACAACTGGTCTTTCATCACCTGAAAAAGACAGCATTTGTCTTTTAAATATCTCTGATATTTTAGTGAATTATTTTATTTTCATATCAAAACACTCCAGGTTTGAGTTTGTGATCATCGCAGAAGAAAAGACATGACATTCAGATACAGCTCCATGAAAATGTCATACTTGTGTGTAAAATGTCATTGAGAGATATCACTCACACATCATTAATCCAAAAAGCATCCGATGTTCTGCACATTATTTGTTGCACTTCGCTCAATAGGACTACCAATGTAAAGTCCTCTTACATATAATGCACTAATCTGTTTGCTGCTTTTGAACAGCTCATTTTGCAAATGGAAAAGGCCCCTCAAAATTTCAGACTCCACCTTCTTTTTCCACATGAAAGCATCTATTTCAGGCAAGAGCAGGAAAACAAAGCTGGCTATTTTAGAGCACAGTTTTGAGCCTGAATCTCCTCAAGAGTGTGTCCTCATAAAAGGTACAGAGAAAGCTGACTGATTAAAAGCTCAAAAGGCACAGACTGAGTTGACTTGCCTTAGCCACTGATGAAGCTTGCTGGGGGTAGAGCATGGAGGCACTCAGCGCCATCAACCCAGCAGGGAAGAGCAGCCCTTTCACCCTGCAGCCTGGGGACAAAGCAGAGTGAGACTACAAACATCCGGCCCTTCCAGGAATGGAGAAGAAAATAACCACATATCAAAAGGAATGACATCCTTTTGACAGATCTACCTTTGGCGAGGTAAAGTCCTAGGATTCCAGAAAAGCCCACAACACCAACACCTGGGTAGAACTCAGGTGGAGGACTGTTCAGAAACTCATAGGTGTCTGAAATAGATATAGAGATATACAGATATAAAGATATAATGATATACATCAGAAAAAACATGCCATCCTTGGAGATATGCATATCCTCACCTCTTGCAGTCCTTATAGACACATTAATACCAGGCTCTATGGTCTTATAAAACTCCTGAAATGTAATAAGAGCACAAAACGAACAACAAAAAAAGATGGGCGGATTAACACACAAACTCAGATACACATAATACCTGCAGGACATTAATCAGTATAAGAAGCATCATTTAGCAGGTTACCTCTGCTTTTTCCTGGGCATATAATATCTTCTCCTGGAAAGTGACAAAAACATGGTAAGACACTGTGCCATCTCTTTGAAATGATTATCTTTTCTCCAAACTTTATCCAACCAGATAGGACGGACAGAATATAACAGACCAGTATGTATTTTTGACATCAGTGTCTACTCTTTTCTCTCACATATGAAAAATGGATGTGTGTAACAACACAAAAGTCAACGAGCTCTTGCCTAGCTATATGGGGTTTACCTGACACCATACAGTGTAGGGCTCTGCTGTTCTCCTCAGTGATGCTATTCCATGCTCCACATGGCCAACCTCTGTTTCTACATACTTCACTTGGGAGTGTGGTGTGGTGTAGAGGGATAGCTGAAAGGCAGATATTTAGCCTAACATTACTACTCTCAAACCAGTCAATATATATGTAATATGTAGATAGGTATAATATGCAATATATAGTGTGTCAGGCTTATGCTGAGGAAATACCTCCTCGATCATTAGGGAGGAATCACTTCTTTCTTTGGCATCACTGGCAGCAATAACAGTTCCTGACATAAAGTAGAGAGTACCAGACACGCCCAGTGCCGTTGCCAACTGAAATTAAAAAAATAAAGTGCTACTTAGATGAATCGTTTTATTATATGAACTATTCAAAACGTCACCAATTAACAACGCATGCACAGTAATTGACGCTTATGTGAAAAAATAATTCATATAGCCAATGTTGCTAGCTAACCTAGCTAACTACAGATTTATTTAAAATCTAGCTAGATAGCTAACCTAACCTAGCAGCATAGTTGGGTCCTAATAATTAAGTTTGATTATTAGGTCTAATATTTAGCTAGGCAAAGTTTTAATTTTTACTAATTGTAAAGCATTTAGAAATGCAATGTGTAGTCACTTTCAGCAAAGGAAATGAATCAAAACAGCCCATTAAACTTTTAAACTAATGTTAGCTACCGACACTGGACAGGCAACTAGAGATAGCCAGCGTTATCTTGGTTAGTGAGCTTAACGCTACCTAGGTAAATCTCTAGTTGGCTGTCCAGTAGCTAGCTAGCGTTAGACAGCTAGCGTTAACTAGGTTACCTACATCAACTACATCAAAACAGGCAGCAAGCTCTAGCGTTTTGCACATCCTCATTTTCAGTCGAAGGCCCAGGAGTCAAATGCATCGAAACTATACATTATAATTAAGACATGACCTAACAATATGTGACAGTGAAAAAATAAACGTTACCTTAACCAGGCTAAGACTCCCACTGTTTAACATGCTCACTTTCTTGAAAACGTCACGATTCTACGGCAAGCAAATAGAAACAAATAGCTTCTCTCCGTGGCGTTAGAACGTTCCAAAATTAGTTGTATTTTCAGAAACAAAATAAAACAAATCCTGTATATTAAGGTTATGTTTTCATTAATATATACATAATAGGCATACAATATATTATAGACATATAAGTTATTCATATAGGCTGATATAGATGGTTTGTATGCACCCTGCCCTTGCCAAGATCAGTGAAAATGAACTAGAGCTAGCTTATACTTCTGACTATTATGAAACCTCAAATTTTAGGTTAAGACACTGATTTTATTATTATTATTTTCGGGTATAAAGTTTTGCGTAAAACCTGTTATTATATAATACAAGTTATTATATAAATCATATTATTATATAATAAAAATGTATATATTATATAATACAGGAGTGCATAAATCACAGAACAAACACAAGCACACGATCTTTACCAGTTTCTTTAGAACGTAAGATACAGAAGAGATTAAATTATCTTTTTGTTTGACAAAAGACTGTACTTTGCTACTGATAATGTTGAATAACGTATAATTTTGACATTTGTACAATACTTTATATACATCTCAGTATTCTTTAATAGTTAACGGGGGGAGGTACAATCTCAATATCTTTTATTGTGAATGAGGAGGAAAGCACTATTCCAAACGTTTCTTTTAGTAATTCGGTAATTTCTTCATCTGAAAGATCTGTTTTGGTTTTTACTGGCTGTCCCTCCGCAGAAGGCAAGCTGGTGAGGATTAATTTGCGGCCTATGAGTGTAATTCTTCCATTGGGTAATAACAGGGAACAGAGTGATTTGCAGAAGAATATGGAGTTCACGGAACTCTGATGGTAATCGCACATGGCCTTGAAATCATCCCTTTGACATGGCTCAAGTGTGAATTTGTACAGTTCTTTCCATGTGCTGTTCTCTTTTGGGTCTTTTATTATGTCACTCTCCGACTGCATTTCCATATAGATAAGCTTCCCTTGCGTTCGAACGCGGTACACTCCATGACTCTGACACTGTGGACTCTCGATCTCAAGGGAAAGTGGTAACTGGAAACCACAGCCAAAACCCACATCACAGAGCCACCTGTGCCCGTCAAGCGTCACCATTATAATTAAGTGATCAAACGGTGGCCCGTAGGCACTTGTGAGTCGGTTCTTTACCTGCGCAGCGAGGATATCAACGTCGAATCCCAGCTGAATCAAAAGCCAAGAGAAAAGCCCATTATTTTCATAGCAAAATCCTCCACGATTTTTTAAAACAATCTTTTCATAGAGCGATGGAAGTTCTAAGCTGACACGTTCGCCCATGTGAATGGTAAGGTCTTCGAAAGGAACTGTCAATAAGTGATTTAAATGGATTGTTCGCAGCGTTTCTATCGTCGGAGGACACGGACCAGAGCAGCCGATGCGGGTTAAATATTTCTGAAAATCCATTCTTATTGAAATGACACTGTAATCTCACTGTTTAAAAACAATCCGTTTTAAACACTTCGAAAGTTTCTTCTATATCTCCTTGGATATTTTGTACATACAAAGGTTAAAAAAACAAAATACTAAAAAGTAAAACTTTTATAAAACAGTGGGCTATTAAGATCATTCAACTTCAAACATCAGACTAGATCTACTGCCCAAAATGAAACGTGAAAATTGTTTCCAGGAAGTTGGCTAAAATAACAAAATTCGAAAACGAATTCGAGTCGACCTTTGGTCGTTGTGTTTTCGTACGGCTACTACAGGACTAGTCCACACTAACATCGGCTTTTCTACGTTTTCCCATTTAAACACACTAAAACGGAGTTTTCCCACCTCTGAAAACGCATCATTTCAAATCCAATCAAAGAGGCTAATTCTAAAAACGCCGTTTTGGAGCTGTAGTGTGACTAAGAAAAATGTAGCTTTTAGAAAACAGCATTATGAATCTTGAAAAACGTGATCACAATACCGATATCAAATTCTGTCAAAATAAAAGTCTCGAATCAACGTTTTATAGTACATTTTAAAACAGTTAAACGATCTCTAACACTAATTTCCCAGCCATACTAGTTTAACTACAGGTTTTACACCTAGCGTGACAGAAATCTGATATCTTTGACTCCTCACCTAATATAGCTAATAGTCCATTTCTTCAAAATGGCATTTTACATGAAGGTTCATGTGTCTTTCTAATACAGTATCAATAAAGTGTCGGTGCAAAACTCTGTTTACAAGATGTATGCTCAAATCAACAGATTTCTTTTTATTTTTAACTCATGTAATATGTGCTTCTATCTACTTTAGAATAGCTAATAGGTCTATGTCTTTACTATCACAGTATCATTAAAATACCAGGACTAAATTGCATTTCCCAGCTATGCTAATTTGATTATAGGCTGTACACTCAGAATTACAGAAATCTTCTGTTTTGACCCATTACCTCTTATATGTTCTCCTTGTTATTCAAAGACCTATATTTTTCTTCAAAAAACAATTTGTATTAAATATTCACGTCTTGACTATGACAGTAGCAACACTATGCCAGCACAAAACTGCATTTCTCAGTCACACTACTGTGACTATACTCTGTACACCCAAAATGGCAGAAATCCACTGAAACACTAGTGTAATCAAAACACCACAACTGTGTTTCCAATTTATTTGTTATTGTGGACTAGGCCTTAGTCTGGCTGTGCAAACATACATGCACACATTTACAAATGTTCAATAATGCTGTCTCCTGGCTAACAGAGCCAGTATTATTGGCGTTAGTCAATTTACTGCATCATATAATCCAATCACAGATTCTCACAGACTCTTGAGTAGGCTGCTCTGATTTAATCAAGACTAGAGATGTATGTGGAGTTGGGGGGTGGGGAGGGGTGGGGTAGGTGACCTCCTGACTGCTTTCCTGTATTAACTGGGCGGTATCACCCTGATCATGACCAGAATGAACCACCTGGTTACAGAGAGAGAGAGCGATATGTCAGTAACCAGCCAGCAGATGCTGCTATAAGAAAGCAAAAGTGATAGTATTATCTGTTTGAGTGAATTTTCACTGCAAACTAAAGATTTCTCACCGTTTTCTCTTTCAAACATTGATGAGTTACTGGTACTCAAGGTCTTCCATTCATTTATATACCTGCGTAAATAAAATAACTTAATTTTAATAACAGCATGCATTTTGCTAAAAGATGAGATCATCATATTCAATTGCATTGTGCATGCTGTTTTATATGTGCATATTAATCATAGTTACTCATCAAAGTTGAGTGCATTTGTCCATTCAATCAGCTCGTCTACCTCCCACTCCAGTATGTTATCGGGTCCCAGCTGCTGGACAGCACTTATCATACCTTGGGTGGAGTTCTCCACCAGCAGTGCTGCTTCTCTGTGCTCTGTGCAAGCATGCAGAGTTCCCTCATCATACCTGTGCACAGGTTTAAGTGGGTCAACACTGTCAAAACCTCACATACTCACCACATAAACAGCCATGCTTGATATACAAGCGTCCAATGCGCTCACATTTTTTTCATCCACTCAATCTTTCGTAACTTCCTTCTTCTCTCTGCATCTTGCCGTCTGTGAATTTTGCAGTGGTGAAATTGGGTCCTCTTGTTGCTAGTGTCTTGAGTAATGTCATTGATGAGGGGGCAAATCTTTCAACAGAGACCACATAGTAAAATTATCTATGCAGATAAAAAGCACATTCATGTTGCTCAGATTGGAAGTAGCCTAGTTTCTGCACTTCTTGTGCATTTCTTTTATGTGTTGAGTAGTCTTCATTTATTGATAGTGATAATTAAGAATGCCTATATATATATATATATATATATATATATATATATATAAAAAACACATTAGTTCCTTGAAGTAGTTTCTTAATTATTAGTACTTACATCTATAAGTCATGCAACAAATATTAGAACTAAGAGCTACCTTGCCAGACAGTAAGCGCCATCCATTATTCTCAACACGATAGTACCAGCCAGAGCGATCATCGTGGGCCAACAGATGGCCATTATGAATCTGTCGGGGGACAGGTCTCTTCTGCCCGGCATGTGTGTAGTCCTTTGGACTGCTGGCACACAGATCCACTACTGGACGATGTGTGAAGATTTTGTAATAGATGCTTGGAGGAAAGGTCAACTGGAATGCAAGAATAACAATCAATTAAAAAAGGGAGAAATAAACAGAATATAGATACATGATAAGATCAGTATTCAGTTCTCAAAACAAACCCATTTAAAAACAACAACAATGCAAAACTGACATTGCAGTCTGAATAGCCATTAATAAGATGAGAGAATATGAATGGATGCCAGTGTACTTACTCCCCCCAGTCTGAAGCGTATAAAGACACCTGAGGCAGCATCCAGCAAATCGGCCTACAACACAAAACATGGGATATTTGGGAGCCCACTCAAAAGACTTGAGAGCAAATAACAAATAACAGGTTTTCATGGTACTAAACTACTTTTTTTGGACAAGGATGGATGTAATGTCAAACATAATGGCAAGTATATGGTTTTGTATGAAAACTCTTAAAGAACAAGTCTGTATTTTTCAGGACAGGAATTTGATGGTAAGGAGTACATAATGAAATATAACTGTGTCATAACTGTATATTTGTAAGAGGTAATTATAAACAGGAAATATATAACAGAATATAGGCTGATTTCTAAATTAGCTCAAGTTTCCTAAATAATGTACATAAATAATAAACTTTATACAATTACCGAACATATTCTAACACACATAATACAGGAAAATATTTAACCTCTATGCTATCCTGTCTAAAATGTATTCTGATAATCGGTATATTAAGGAATAATTAATTTACCTATAATTTTTTATGGCTGAATTACCTCTTTCGGGTTAACATATTTGAGCAGGAGACGAGGGTCACCTTGGCTATGAAAACTCACAAGGCTCTTGATGTACTTAAAAACAGCAATGTCCTAGCAATGGCAGGAAGATGTATACACCAATATGACTGCACTAGCAAGACACACAAGGAGCTGTAATAGATTCCATAGGTAAATGTGGGCTGGGTCACATGTGCAGTGTGCACTAACAACATGCTTGTTCCATGCTCTCTGAATGGTTCTTGCAGCCCTGTCATACAAGTGCTCCTGTTTTGACTCGTGGGTCTTGAATTCCTCCTGTGCAACGCCCTCAATCGGAAAGGAAGTAGGGGCTCTGTGGTGAATATGCAAGAGCATGCAAATGTGTTGTATATGCAAAATGGTTTCTTGCCAAGCATTACTCATCCTTACCCTTCTGGTAGGTGCTAATCATTTGGGAATCAGTGATATCAAAATAATGTTATAGCTTGTACATACCTGTCCAGTAGATATGTGTACTTAACCGTTTCCTTCTTCATGCCTGTAGACATGTGTTTACATTGGCAAAAGGCAAATGAAAACAAAGAAAAAAAGTAAACAAATAAATTCCATTTTTATTATGTCATAATTGTAACAGGCCCTGTGAACCTTGGAAATCATAATGCACATTCCATATATTATCACTATACCTCATTTGAGAAGCTTGAGGGACACCATATAAAAATACTCATCTATTATCACAATGGTTATATGCACAAGCAAATTAACTGAATTATCCAAGTTAAAAGTAAGATGCAATATATATAGACTGAATTATTCAAATTAAAAGGAAGATAAAATATATGTTAAATTAGTTAAAATATGATTTATACATATTTATTGCACAACACAACTGCCCATCCACATCTCTGAACACACAGAAACGACAAGAGTACAATAAAAACAAAAACAGCTTTGAGGATAAGCCTTCAGTATAAGCATGTGAACAAAATGACAAAAATTCCCCTCCAGCACCTGATAATCTGTTACTTGAAATCACTAGCATTGCCAATCTGAAGATGCCAAGAAGTGAAGTCTATACCCTTGATCATGCAACAAATACAGAATACTGTCCTATCTATGAATTACAGTGATTTCACTTATATAGTTCTGCCGAACCTTGTTTCTAGACTGCCTCCTAACATAATGAATGTACCAGCGCCGAAAGAACGTTGCCAAAGCAACATAACAACAAGCTTGTTAGTCATAGTCAAGGATACCTTCTGAATACAGATTTAAATACAAAATTGGATCAAAAGGTAAATTAAAGGTGTAACAAGAAACAATTACACTGTTAATGTACATAAACATGCTATACATACTCTACCCATTTTCCCCCCAGAACAGGCTGCAAAATGGCTTTTATTACAAGTTACTGTACAGACCTGTTCACCACTCCTCCAACAAGCTATGCACAAGAGTGTCTAAATGGGTGTGTATCTTAAAATTAAGGGAGAAGTCTTTCTAATGTTTTTGTTAACTTTCCAAAATACTGTCTTCTTTATGACCTATTGATGTGACAAGTCATGGTAAGCCAAGATCCATCATCATTGGGTTATTAGTGGGCAGATTTTGGTATTGCAATGGCAAGCTCGTCTGCTTATATCCCTTGTCCTTCATAACGTAGATTAGTAAAAGTACATAAGTAGTAGCATTTACAATCAAAGGATATGGAAGAGTGCATGAATGCTAGTGGAACACTTGAGATGCTGTTATTTAAAGATTTTCAAACTCCAATTTGACTACAGCATTTCCCATTCTGATATTCTGATTACCCTATTTCAATGAAATTAATAAATAACATACACTATATTATTAAAGAAATGTGACTAATCACCGGTCCCTTAAATCTTTCTACTTTCCATACTGAAATGACAGCATATTTGGTCAGTACCAGGCCAAAGTAGAAAAAGATGTGAGCATTTAGAATGACGGACTTTATAATATTTGTTTTGTGGTTCCAAAAAATGATATTACTACAAACATGTACCATTTACACTGCCAGTGATTCCTCCTCAAAAGCATTATTAGAAGAGAAACTGCACATCAATAAAATGATTTTAGAACAAAAACATAATTTATAAAACATACAACTTGAATACCACCTTTGATTTTACAATGCAGAAAGCAGCAATATGTCAATATCAAAAACATTTTCAAAAATACATATGGCAAAATTAAAACCCGGGAATGTACATGTTGTAGTATTTATAATTTCTACTGTGCTTAGAATATTTTTCAATTCACTACTTGGATCATGAATTGGCCGTTTTTCTGATTAAGATATACGCTACTGTAAACAACAGTAATTTAGTAAAAACGAGATAACAAATAGTGCTTTTTACTCCCAAAACAGTTCATTTGTTTTTGCTTAAATTTTATATTCATCAAAATACCCTTCTATAGCTTTAGTGACACTCTACCATATTAAAGAATTCCTTCATGAGGTTTCATTAGCTATGTTGCTAGTATGGCATTCCAAGAATTTTTAAGTTCTTCTAGACATCTTTTTTGACTGGTGGGACATGCTTTTCTCATTAAAGGGCCAAGTTATTTCCATGATACCTCAATAGATCCAGTGATGACGTGCCTCTGGACATTAGACTATTTTTTGTTGGAACATCTTGTTCCTTCTTGCATAAATAGTTAGGATAAGTTGTAAAGTACATTCTGTATTGTTATTCTAATGCATAGCAGCATTCTATTCAGTTATCAGCACAGAATAACTTCTATACTTTTGGTCTTTAGTGTATCATCTTGGTATTGTAACTGTGTTTATAACGCATGCCAACGACATACAAATATGGAGCAGAAATAATTACAAAATATTTGTATTTAAAACACATACCCTGACACACTAATCACAGCCATAACATCATTAGCCATGCAAGACATTTGCAACTATAGTTCTGTTTCTTTCTCTTCATCATTATCATCATCATCATCATCATCATCATCATCATCACTGTTAACATAGTATTCATCATCAGTTGTGGTTTCTGAACTGTTTGGTGACTCTTCAAAAACAGGCAAAGTAGACTTGTAGTCCCTGGATGGTAGGTGCCCACGAGGAGACAAGCTGTCCTGTGATGTCCTGCTACTGGTGGAAGAGGAGCTGGGAATGCGGGCCATACGTCGAGAGGTAGGGGAAAAAGGTGGAGAAGGTGGTGGGGTTGGATCTGCATCAGTGTCCACAGTGAGAGAAGTCTCTAGGTTAACTGGGCCCCAAAGACGACCACCTGACATCAATCCTCCTATATCACCTTTGTGGGCATTATGGATAGGATGATTTCTTGGTGACGTAGCACCATAACGAGGTGAGTCACAAGGATTGCCAATGCTTGAAAGGCTGCCCTGGGTCACAAATTCATCCAAGCCTGTGATGTCTGTGGTGCTGCCTGGCTTTGAACCAACAGAGATTCTCCCAGGACCCGAGGGACGGCCTGAAACAACACTATTGACAGACACTGATCGTCCATGCTCCAGACCATACTTAAGATCAGCACAGGAAGCAGACAAAATATTCCGTGTGAAATGCTTCCTTCCAGCATTTTTAGTGTTTCCTGGGTGAGGAACATCCTCAGTCTCACAAAGAGAGGAGTATCTCCTGCGTGAAACAGGGGTATAAAACACATCATCATTAGCAGAGTCAAAGTCAAATGGATTAAAAGTTGGAGAAGGAATAAGGGTGGGTTTTCTGGATTGTGGCATGGTGGCATAGCGGTTGATATGATCGTGCTTAGGCCAGTTCGGGCTTAGAGATCTACGTGGAGACCAGTTTCCACTTTCATCTGAGAGTCTTTTGTGTTCATCCACAGTCAGTGAGTTCTCCTGTTTCCTGTTCCTAATTGTGAAATCTGACACAGGACTAGAAGAGTTCAAAGATTCTTTCAAACAGCGGTCTTGAGTATTTGAGGACTTTGGTGATTTGAAAGTTTCGCATTTAGGATACCTTTTTTCTTCTTCCGCAGTGTTTTCAGAAACCTTAAAATCTGAATGTTGCTGGTTGAAGTTCTTTCTCCTCACTGTCAAATCATCATCCTCTGAACCTTTGTCTATAGATGGAGCTGAAAACAGAAGATCATTTTTCTCACTTCTTAATGATAAGACGCTTGTCTTTGAAATTCTTTCTAATTTCTCATGTGTTGGCATGGTCATGTTACCCTGCTGCACACGGGGTGATACAGTCTCACTAGCTGTAGGTGTATTTAATGGTGAAGAGAGATCTTTGCACTTTAGCTCATGATTATTAACTTTAGCACTCTGAGATGTGTTATTTTTACTGATTATTTTGCATTCTTTTGGGTGTGAAGTATCTGGGATAAAGTTAACAATCTGACGGTCCCTGGCACTAAGTTGATTTTCAACAGAAGTTGCTGGTTTTCCTGCTGTCCACAGAATCAAACTATCTTTGCCTTTAAGGGAGGGATAAGTGTTTTTTTCAGTTTTAGGAGGGTTAGATTCCATTGCTGAACTATCGTAAGATGCTGATCTGTTGCGCTGCAGGGACACAGCTGTAAAGTGCTGTTCATTGCTGTGTAAAGTGCTGTTCAGTGCTGGTCTCGCAGAAATGAGAAAGGCATAAGGGGAATTAGTGAAACGAACTGCTGGTCTTATGCCAATTTCAGGTGGCAGAGACTGTGGGGAACTGGAGGTGTACAAGTCCTTCGTCAACAACCAGTCTTGTGATTCTGTCGGGCTTAAGTCAAATGTGAACCTTGAGGCTTCTGAATTTTTATCCTCTCTTTGTATCTGCCCCCTATCTTGTTTTACAGATGCAGACTGAGGACAAGCAGAGCTGAGGCCCAGGGATGTCCCTGTGGCTATCAATGGACTAGTTTCCCGTAGGTATGTATAGATACTCACAGCACAATCTCTTCTTGTTCTAGATGGGGATGGAAGGCTTGTCAGATCTGATGGAGTCTGGGCCTTGTCAGATTCACCTGGGTTAGTCTGAGATTGCCTCTGAGAGTTCAAAAAACCATGCCAAACACGAGATGGGCTTGTTCTTTTCACAGCAGAAGGCTCTTTTCTGGGTGACAAGGTAAGGCTGTTTGTGAATGTTTTCCTGTTTACAGAGTTGACTGGGCTAGACAAATGCTTCTCTGCACATACATTGTTTTTATTTATTACTGATTTCTGAATACTGTTTTGGCTATCTTGAATCATTGGCATGGATGTTAATCCTGCAGAGTGACTAACAGAAAGTGACTGAATTGTGTTTGGGCTTGTGTGTGAAGCAGAGGCTATTGTGCTTTTAGACACACTAGGGGTATTTATAGTGTTAGCATTACTATAGTTGATTAAATTGTGGGTGCCATCAGATTGCCAGGAAGCACCTGATCTATGATTTGGGCTGACTACTGACGCTTGGCTGATCTGTCTCTGTCTCTGTCCATTAAACTCTGTCTGTGAATGAATAAAGTTACTATTTTTATTGTCTTTGAGAGAAATGGAAGTGCTTGGAAACTCATGCATATTTTGTTGTCTGCTAATATTGGAGTTGTGTACATTTGCATAGTGAGTAATGCTCTGCTCTTCTGACTCTCTGTTCCCCGCATGTGAATATTTCCTTTCCAGAACATCCTTGGAATTATGCCGAAAACCTTTAAGAGCCTTCAGATGACTGAGTCTTGTTGAAGGGTTTAAAAACTCTCCTTCCCTTGTTGTTTCACTTCTAGCAGACAAGGTATTGTTGGAAATGGCAGACTCCCTTTTGTTTAAAAACAGTGGCCTGCCTGATGCCTCTGTCTCCCTCCCTCTTGGGGACACAGGAGATTTGTCTACACCTGGGAGTCCTGCAGGAGAGGTGTAGGTGGCATAGGGCACAATGACCTCTTTGGCAGAATCATTCGGGGAACACGTAGGGATGTGTGGTTGGGAAGTACTCAGCCTGATGTTCCTTGGCAGTGTTAGGGAGTTAACAGATGTAGGTAATTGCTTATCTGCTTGAGTGGACAGATCACTGGCTTTCCTCGAGTTCCTTCTCCAGGACAACAGCAGGCTGCTGCTTGTTGGCCGGGAGCTTGATGAGGAAAAGGACTCCCTTTGATCCCCACCCTGTGACATCCTTTTATATCCACCAAGCTGAGCGGACAGAGCTGGTTTAGACACAGAGGTGTCAAATTCTGCATTACTATACACTGTCTGTCTATCTGCATTCAAAAAGCTGGATTCCAAAAAAGATCTTCTTGATTGGAAGTTGAGTGTGGGATTTGGAGAGTTGCTCTCTTTTTGCCATGCAGCATAATTCCTACTCGGTTCTGCTGGTCCCTTGAGCATACTGCTGAACTTATCAATTGCTTCACCTCTTGGTTGCATGTGGCTGAGGAGGAACGACTTTTGCCGTGCATTCTGACTGGAAGGAGTAACGGTGCTGTTTTGTCCACTCACTTGGATGCCTTGCTCAACCTCACTGATGCCTTTCTTCTGTCTTCTAAGGTTCCAGTGAGGGGCAAGAACAGAGACTATGGTTGAAGTGAACATCACTGCGGCAGGAATAATAAGGCTTGGTCTGGTCTCAAGATTATTAACGTGGCAAGAAGCAGGAAAAGAGGACAACGATAAGGCCCGCTTTAGTGCTCTGGGACAGCATGAGGAGGGCTGGCAGTCAGTGCTGCCCTTTAACCCACCACCCTGTTTCAAACGGATTAGATTACTATTACAACGTGTTCCTTCCGCATTCTCTCCAAGAAGGCCACTAACTCCCAGTTCCCACTGTTCAGGCTTACTCTCAGTGTCACACTGCTCTGTGAGATGGTCAGACCCTGCAGACTGTGTCTGTGTGCAGGTTTCTGCAGTTTATACCACAAGGTATTCCTTTTGTGGAGCTGTGATTTGAGATGTAAAGTCCAAAATGGTTTTGCCTGGAATGGATGACACCTCCTTTTGCAAACCCCGAAACATCCTTTACTTCAAAGGCTTTACCAGATGATTTGTTGAAGGTTCTACATGTAAAAGATTTTTCCCACAGCTGTTGAAAAAGGGAATAAAATTTTAATAAGCTTTCAAGAACTAAAAAAAATTCTACAAGGTCCTGTAAAAATGTTACTTTTGCTTGTGTTACATGAAGCATAGAAGGCTAAACATATGTGTCGTTTTAACTTTTATCTTAAGAGTATTGTATATGGATTTTTGAAGCAAACATTTCTGGCTTCTGAATTTAAATTTCAAGGATTATAATTCTAACAAGTTTAAAATGTATTGCATTCCAGCTGCTTCTCATAGGTGCCTACCTCTGGGTGGTGTACATCAGCTTCCCTCCTTAATGACCCAGATCTTCTATGACTGTTAGGAAAAGAACATATTACTACAGCCTGTTTTTTTGTAATTGAACATTTCATTTAAGGGTGTGAAAACACACCAATTCAACAAGTTTGACATAGGCTATTTTAATGGACAAGACTAACATTATATGCCTACACTGTGAAAGGTGACTTTTTTCAGCTCACATTAGTTGGTCATGATACTTTACCTCTGGTGGAAGAACAGAGAAAGGAGGCTATGAAGCATATCACTGCCTTTCTGTGCTCTTTTTCACACACTGTGCATTGGTCATGCCATCTGAGTTGTCAGGCTGTTTTAACGCCTTCCAAATATTCATCAGGGCAATTTGGCCAGACAGGATGAGCTGCATTCCTGACTGCATCTAAAATGAATTAGTGTCACCGAAGTAAACAATCCACTGGGCCGACTGACTGGGAGGGGTCAGGGCAAAATCCTTCTTTTGATCATTCAGTGTTTTTATACACACATGTTTGCGCTTGCACGCCTCACTCGCTGCACTGCTGCTCGTGTGGGCACAGGTGGGCATGCCCTGTTCGTGTGTATGGTCACAGCTCCAATTTCCAAATGTTATTGCTGAGTTTTGACATGTTCAGAAAACACCCGCACACCCTCTGAGAATACACTGATGCAGCACCACAACTACTAAAACTGTAAGTGTGCAAAGTCTATAGTATAACACATTTATACTATATGAACACTAAATAGTGAACCCAAAATACATGCAACAGGGTGTAACCAATTACATAAGCTGTTTTGTTATATCCTTAGCAAGCACACATCTCCATTTGAGTAATTCATTCCATATAAGGTCAAGTTCAGAGGCTTTTCATACCAGTGCAACAAAGGGACGAAAGGGAATCTTCAAGTTCAACAATTGTTTAGAATTGATAAAGCCTTTGACATAATGCAGGAGAGGCATAAATAGATAAACGCACGAATGGCATTTTGCCACTGACTAAGAAGAGGAGGTCTATCAGCAGTTAACTTAGGTGTGGCACAGGAGTCAGGTTAACCATTAACAGTGTTTGCTGAACATAAAACATAACTTGTTGCTTGTAAAAAGATTAGAAGTCTCTAAAGAAGAGAAAGTAAAAGTACATCAGATTCACGCATCACTATTGCTCAACTGTGCTGCAGCGTTGTCACCTTCTGTGTTCCACTTGCTCCTTTTCAAGGGAAACTTCAGCGAGAAAAGATGAACCTCAGCTGGTTTGACGTTCTCCCCTGCCCACCTGGTGCGCTGTCACTACCCTCCCTGCTTGCTTTCAGCAGTATATTCCTTCCAATATACAGGTCTGATGAGCACCAGTACAAACAAGAAATCAGATTTTGAGATTTCCTTTCTGAAAGGTGATCTAGCTTAACTGAAAGATTTCCTTAAAGGAATGGTTCAGTCACAACTGCTAATGTTGCTAGAAACAAATGGAAGCCAGGAGCCACCAATTACCAGGTACTGCCTAAGATATACTTCTGTTCATGCCACATTGAATATTCTTAGCCATTTTGGAGGCTATACATCAGGCTACTTAGATCAAAGCAGATACAGTCCAACCATGACGCTAGATAATGAAGGATGTCGACACAGCTAATCTGCACTTGGCTGATAACAAAACATAGTGACAGAAACAATAAGTTTGTTTACTCTTAGTGCTTTGGAGTGGTTCAGATGATGCTCAATTCAGCCACTGTTCATTCCCTCTTGTATTCTGGAAACTCCTGGAAAGATGATAAATCCACTGTTTTAAAATTTTGTAATTTAACACTTTTTAAAATGTATTAAATCACACTTCTTCCATAGCCAGAGCAACGAGTACTTCTAATGTACACATAAGCCCCAGATGTATTCAGACTAAGTGTCATCTCAAGGATGCCACCTGCCTCTCTAGCACTAAACAGAAATACCCTCAATGTCGGCAGTATACAGACAATTTAGTTTTGTAAATCACATATGAGGAATATACGGTTGTAAAAAAACTAAACAAAAAAAAACTGTAGACAAAAACAAACAAACAAAAAAAAACTGTAGAGCTGCAGAAAAAAAATATTGTCATGCACAGAATCTCAGATGCTTTTGTTCATATGTTGTCATCTGTTATGACTGTTTATGACTGTTATAACACATTTATACTATATATAAGCACTAAATGCTGAACCCCAAACACATGCAAAAGGGTGTAACCAATTACATAAGTTGTTTTGATGTGTCCTTAGCAACTCATAATTTCAAACACAAATAAACAGACAACCAAACAGAACATAAGACTACTAGACGTTATTTAACTATAGGCAGCATATCGCTAAAGATTTGACATCTGAAAGAGAACTACGTTTCCTGAAATAAATCTTACTGAAACACAGTGTAGAATGGGTGTTTTTTGTAACGTGACCGGTAGCGACACACTGGCACGCTTTGCCGGGAATGTATCTAAATATGATTACAAGTTAAACAATCTGTAGACCAACTTAATCCTATCATTGATGAATGACAATTAATGTTTGTATGAGGACCATGCTCAGCCACTTTGTTACACAATAGGGGTGTTGCCAGTATACAGAAAAATCATACCAGTGTTTTAAATGATTTATGTATCTACCAGTGTGTAGCTACGATAGCATTGACTGTACGAGTTCAGTTTTGTAGCACTGACTGTACGAGTTCAGTTTTAGCGTTGGAAGAGATTTAAATTTAGGCATTTCTTAAATTAAAGGCAACAAAGTTACCGTAAGTACGCATCACCATGGCATACACTGCACTGCTCCGGGGGATAACTTCCATATCTTACACTCTGTGGACGGGCTAATAGTTTTGTAGCATGTTTCCAACGTTTTGCACAGTATCATAGGCTAGGTCCTTATTGGGTTGAGAAAAACACACTAAAAACCTTTCTTGTAAATTTCCCGTTATAGGTGTACCCCAAACGGTCAAGTATCTTAATGCTTCTAAAATAAAGCAGTTTTAAAACATTGAGTTTACTGAAACGGTATTGCCTGCACTTTCATCTCGAGCAGTCTCGATATGTTATCGAATACCCTACTCGAGTTTATTAGCACAAGGTATAAAACGTAAAAGGTACACTTACTCACCCTACTTTCTCTTTATCCGTGGAACCCCTCACCACGTTGGCGCTCCCTTCACTTTGACAAGTTAACTTTAGATCTAACTCATGTGTTGACATTCTAGACGTGACTGTACCTGCTCATCTCGTTTGGTTACCTCCCGTTAACCCCTCGGGCTTCGGCTTATTCGCGTTTACGTAGAATCGCAGGTTCCTCAAAAAGCTTACAGCAGCACCTTACGCGCAGCACTGATTTGCTCTTGAAACAATTAATCCCGGAAATTATGTGTTAGAAGGTCGAGCAACCACTAAAAGTCTCTGTTATGTGACGAACACTCTTAAAAGTGTGCGTACTCTGTACTGACAAAATTACGAACCGAAACTTTCAGAAAAATTTAAGTTTATTTATTTATATATTCCTTTATTTATTACTTTATTTACAGCCTAATCGAGCAGTGATTTATGATCAGTTTATTTGATTAATGAGTTGATTTAGGTGTGTTAAAGCGACGAGGCCACTGGAACCTGCAGTACTGTGACATTTAGAAAGGCAAGAATGCAACAGGGAAGGGGTTCAGACCCACTGGCCTGCCTGTGCACTCTTAATGTGCACTCTTAATTTTATTATATTGGGATAATCTAAAAATTATCCCAAAGACTATCGATGGAACAGTGGTAACTGTTTTTGGGACAGATACACTGGAAATCCTTAATTAGTCTTCTTAACCTCACTGTGACTGGCCAAGCATTCTGGAGTACAAATCAGAATGTCGCTGCTATTCACAGTAGAACACACACACACACACACACACACACACACACACACACACACACACACACACACACACACACACACACACATGCGCACACACACACACGCACACACACACACACACACACACACACACACACACACACACACACACACACACACACACACACAGAGTCAATGAGCATAATATATAAGATATCTGTCATCTTTTAGAAATTAAGTAATTGAGGATGTGGGGTAGATGTAACTATATTTCTTTAAAAGGCATATATGAGTGCCCAATATAATAGATGAGCAATTCTTCCATTATCTTTATTAGTCAGTGTAGCAATATGCCTACATAATCATAATATACAAGTTATAGCAATATTATTACACCTAATGAGTTATTTTGGAAACTTAAAATGCATAAAGATAAATTTAAAAATGCACAGCTATCACTTCAAGTAACAGTTAGATACAAGATGGTTACATATGAGATATGATATATGAGTTAGATAAAAAAAAATCAGATGGTTTCTCTGGTTTCTTTCTGCCTGTACAAAAACCAATATGTTTTAGTTCTGCAATGACATTAGCCTTATTTTTTAAACTGGGTTTGGGTGTACATCTCCAGCTGCATATCAGCAAGATTCTGTGTTCTGCAGTTTCAGTTTGACACTGCTAATGGGCAGAGGAACTGGGTTAAAGTAATTGTACATATTTCATAAGTTGCTTGCCATCTGTTACATAAATAATAGCCAACTGCTTTAAAATACATTATCTCCCGAGGAAATTCTGACGAGGCCAATTCATAACTGCGAATTGATTTTTTTAAATTGCAGTCATTCTAAGAGGTGTGCATTCTGAGCATGTACTGTTGCGATTATCATAATTGAGTTTGTACACAGCCCTAAAAAGTAGTCACAAAAAAATAATTAGCAAATTTTTTAGAGCTTAGTTCATCAAACACTCTCATATCAAACACATCCGATTTAGGAGTGAATGCATCATATTACATTGGAAAAAAACAGTTGATTTGCCATTTGAAAGGGAAAATTAATTTGCTCTGGCCTTGAGAGATTGGAGGATTATTGTAAGAACCTTCAAATGTATGTACTATAAGATCAAGTCTAACATAGAAAGCATAAATACTGTTCATACCTATAATAGGCAAAATATGTAAGTTACGTAAAAAGTAGGAAGTATGAAGAAGTGTTTGATAGAGCCTGGATTCACTCATCATATAGTGTGTCATTAGTCCTAGTTATGGCTTACCTCAGATGTTCACAGAATGTGTACTACCTTAGGTTTTCAGTATCTTTTAGTGCTGGCAGATCTTTTTTTTTTATAGCTGTATGAAAATGTATTGATGCAAAAGTTGAGCACTGATCATGTTTTATTTTAGCTGGGCTCAGCAAATGTTCTTTCACCTATAACACCTTGTTGATGAACAGCTACAATGATCACAAGCAAAGTGAAAAAAAGGATGCAAAAAAATTTTTGTCATCCACAAATATGTGTTCAAAAATGTGTGGCAACCACATAGGTTCTTGAAGCCAAACTTACTGAAGTCGGTCTGCCATCTCATTGTGTGTGTTAAGCACAAAGAACTGCTTTATTAATTGATGACACAATCATTTAATTACATCCCCCAAAGCCTGTCAATCTGCATAGAGAGCCTCAGGCTGGATATGGGCAGTCTGCAGCCGGTGACTCAGAGGTTAACTGTAGCAGTGGGTTTGCCGCAGTATTGACTGCTGGGTAATTATGCTTAAGTGGTGACTGGCAGAGGTAAATGGCAGTAACAGATTATCTGTTTTGAAGGGAGGCATTCTTAGAATCAATAAGAGTCCATTTGTGAAAATAGAGCAATTTAGGGAAAAATACGCGCTGCTCCTGAACCCAACAGTACTGTAGTTGTCTATTTCGCTCTTACTCCTTCATGCTTATATAAGGAAATAAAACACAGGTAATATAAGAGGAAACACAAACAATGCATATATAAACTGATATAATGCATTTTACGTTTACTTCAGTGTACTGTAGTAAAAGATATAGAGAGAGTCAGAATTGTAGCTATGCAAGCTCTGATGGTTCATCAGCTTTGCAAGCTCTGAGGGTTCACTAACAACCCCATTGGAGCCCCTCTCTCTTTCTCTCTCTCTCTCTCTCTCTTTCTCTCTCTCTCTCTCTCTCTCTCTCTCTCTCTCTCTCTCTCTCTGATCCTATAGTTTTCCAGTAATTACTGATTATTTTAGTTGTGGTATGAATACTTGTCACCAGCTGATGTCAGCCCATGCAGCAATGCCTGCTGGGTCAGAGGCCCCAGTGGGGTTGTTACTGACCCCTCAGAGCTGTGGGGGAGAGCAGGACAAAATTACAGTCAGAGTCTCAAAAGGGTCATAAAGGGGCCGGTTCTTTTAATGGCTGCTTTTTCCAATTTATTCCTTTATTATTTACTGCACTTTCCCTATTTATTTTCTGGTGGTCCCTTTCAAAATATACAGATTTCACAAGAACCCATAGAAAAGTAGGAAGCATTGCCTTGTGATTGATGTTATGCAGTCAACTTTACAGATCTAATTTACTCAGACTGACTTTTCCAGTTAATCAATGGTATTTACATCTATTGCCCCACTCAGCTATCCACTTTTTCCCTTGGAGACAGGCATTAATTGGCTTCTATGGTGGCATAGACTACTGATCCATCTAAAGCATTGTGCGAAATATTTACAATAGGCTACTAATCCTCTCAAAGTGCAATATGAATCCATACTTACAATATCCCTGAGGTAAATTATGTGAAAAGATGATATGGGTCTATTATCAGTTCAGTCGGTAAGTGATAGAACCAAGAAAGACATTTGAACTTAACATGGCCCATACATCTGAATGCAGGAGTTCTTTAATGGATGCCTGTTACCTCCTCTTAACGTTCTCTTAATCTCACATCGCCTAAACGTAGACTTTAATCCAATCAGGAAAGAGGCAGCACTCATTTGCCCAGAAGGCTTCAGGGCCTACTCATCCATCGTAGATGGGGTCAGCCTTGGTCAGGTTGTCTCTCTCCTCACATGTCTGCCAGTGTCATTTTTCACAGTCTGATAGTGACTCCCTGGCTTCCCCTCTGAGACCTGTGTGCAGGAGAATGGGGAGAGTAAGGTGGTGAAACAAGGCAATACTGTACATCATTTAAACTTTCTTTCTGTCAATACGCATAGATAAATCACTCTGATCGTCAAGAGCAATGGTGACAGTCCAGAAATATAAGTGGTCCATTTCATTGCCTCTTGAAAATCATGTGGTCATGGAATTATGAACTATTTTTGACCAGGACTTATTTTTTCTTGTTGCTGTCCTGCATACTGAATGAAACATAGTCAGTACATTGTAAAATGTTTCTCACAGCATGGTAGTAGACAGGGAGAAGAAATATGTTTTTCTATTCAAAGGTCAAAGGTTGAGACCTCTTTGGGAGGTACTGCTGCAGTGCTTTCTGTCACAAGAGCCATTTTTCAATGGATAAAAACTCCCCAGATGGGTCCCAGCATACAGGATGTATTTGTCAGTGTTAGTGTCAGAACAGTAAAAGTGTCTTTGTAAAAATGTGTTTGAACTCCATAACTTGTAAAGATCAGCTATATTTCCAAGCTGACCAACAAATAACAGGGTTTGCTTTCAAGCACACCTACTTTAATACAAATTAATTAGTCATAACTGGCTGCTTCAAGATTGATTGATGTTATGTTGGAAAATGATACACAGAGCGAGATATGCCAAAATAGGGCCATTTTCATTCCTTTTTTGATGATGAAGAGGAGGATAATGATGACATACTAAAGTAGCATGGGCGCACTGGTTCATGTTAGCAGCATCAACACGGGCTCCCCATTTTCTCTAACCCACTTTCCGCAGGCTGGCTTTTTCCTGGCACATCAGCATGTGCTCCTATGCCCACTCTTAACACCCCCCTTTTTGTGATTACCCAACATTTCCTTTCTCTTTTCCCCTGCAAGTACTTCCTGCCAGATCGTTTTAATATCCCTCCTTATAACCGTTCCTGTAATAATGCAGTTGCCGTTTTATCGATGATGTGTCACAGAATCTCTCTTTGTCATTATCGAACACACTAGAGATGGAGTGGCGTTTACCATTGGGGAAATAAGGGATCGATAGCCAACAGCAAATTAAGTAATAGCGTTTTTGTGCCGATGCATATTACAGCTTGGTTAACAGTGCCCAGATCAGCATGGCTGCACATTACAAGATGAGCAGATCAATCTGAGCACAAAAGCCCATGTCTCTCTTCGACAACATAATTGCCTATCATATAGAAGAAAGTGTGAGAGAACAGGCTGAAGATCCTCCACTGACAGCCAGCTGAAAGCACAGGACCTGCAGTGGAAGGGCAGAACAGGGTCACTGAATCCTTCAAAAAGATCCTGACTGTGAAGCTGGTGAGTGTCCATAATAATAATATGTAAGAAAGCTGAAAACTACACACACCCAGTCTCTCTCTTTTTGTCCTTTTCTCTCTTTTGATGTTTCTTCACAATGTAGGGACACATATTACAATAGACAGACATTTTAAGATTTCGTTGTTTCAACATGCTTGACTAGCAGTAAAACAGTCACTTCTGAATAAATGGGCTAGAAATATTCTTTCATTTTTTCATGACCTGCATGGACCTAACATGAAACACTCATTATTTCTAGCATATTTGTTTGCAATGTCACAGTCATATACTGCACAGTGAAAGAGTTTGAGTTTTTGCAATTTCTTTGCGCCACCTAAAATCAGTATACAGAAATTTACTTTGAAATCACTACAAGATGCCGGTTTAATGTGGTTTGCCAAATAAAATCTAGGAATCAGATTAAAAGGGAAAAGATTAAAACATTGAATGAAGTACACAAAATTCCAAATCATTATATAAAACCGGACCTAAAGCTTATATCCCTTTCAGCGTGGAGGTTCTATGTTAAAAGGCCTATGACGTTAAAGTTTACAAAAAACACAAACAGGCACAAATAACTAACCAAGTAAAAACGTGTTTACATCAAGGCTCCGCACGATTCGTGTCTGCGGTCTATTTAAGCGTCTGCAAATGACTTTTGAATGTGTTTTTGCCCTGTCGAATCCCCTGCCTAATGACTGGGCTTTGCGTAAAAACCTCGAGAAGTGCCTCGAGCTTAATAAAACAGGCAATGGAGACGCGTGCTGCCATGTACGCTTTGTTCGATTAGTTAAGGTAAAGCACATGCAGTCGAGAAAGAGATCATTAGAGTCGAACACCCGCGCGCGTTCGCGCGGTTGCTTGCCTCGCGTCACTTAAGACTGTTCCAGACTGCGCGTGATGATAGAGACAGGTCCCCCTTTATCTCCACGCCCGGTGGTGCTTCGCAAAGTGTCTGCCGAGGAGACCATGTCAGCCGCAAAAACGCACAGCAAAAGAGCCAGCCAATAAACGGTGGAACAGGGCGTTTTTCTATCAAAAGCACTTTGCGCGATTTACTTTATAGTAAAGCTCCCCGAAACTATTGCACTAGGAGGATGCGCGCGGATTCGATAGTACTCTGGATCCTGTGGGGTTTTACTGTCTCGTTTACAGTTAGCCATGGCGCAAGAGTTGTGAGTGGTAAGTTTACGAATTTTGTAATTTTGATAAACTGATAAAATGAAAATGGCAACTTCTCTTAATATTTCTCATTCGGTAATTTCATCACGTCTTTAGAGATGAGGATAATACAAAGTAGACAGTATAATTTATCATAATTCATGTTCTTGTATTCTCATCTAAAAAGTAGATTATCTAATTATAATATATTTTTAATCTAACAAACTGCATTCCCTGTTCATCCCCGCTAAAATATACTGAAATATAAAATACATTGATGGACCAAGTTCTGGTGCGCGTGACAAACTACTACTGTATTCTGCAATATATGATATCAATCACAGTTTTGAACTTATTTTTTTTTAACCCATCATTTTTCATTCTCTGCATGATGTGTTGTACAGAATTTTACTGTGCAACTGTTTTTATTTTACTTTTTTAAAAATTACTTAATTTTTACTTTTCATTATTTGTCAAATGTTGTACTCTGCAGTTTTTTTCTTAGTTCTCCACCAAGATGAATTTTCTGGACCAACGGTGGGAAAAAAGTTGTAGGTGAAGAGAGAGAACCAGACCGTATGTCTAAGAAAATGAAACATACAAGAACAGAGGGAGGAATGTTCTGCACTGAGCAAGAATCAGCGTGGTAGAGGGATAACACATGGCTCGGAGCTCAGAATGAAGATGACAGCCCGTGCCAGGATGAAAAAGCAGGCAGTGTGGACATTACTAGATCCCAGAGGAAGGGAGTGAGAAAGATAAAAGAGTAAGCAGATCAAGAAAATGCTGAGTCCAAATCTGTGCGGTTATCCCTGGTCCATTACTGGACTTAAAGTGATGATAGTGCAGAACTGGACCAGGCAATTATTTAAAGTACCTCCCAGGCTGAGAGCTAATGTTATTATTAGATTTTTAACAGTCCATGTATTAATCACAGTTATCATTCTACTCCCTGAGCACACCACCATATCCTTGTCAATTTTAAGAGACAGATCTGACTAGTTTACAGGTTCCCTCCAAATATAGTCTAGCATTTTTGCCTTCTGCAGTTTTACTTGCCTGCTTTTCCCAGCTGCCTGAAACAAACTGCTCCGAAACTGTTAAAGTGGGATGAACTAGTTTATAGCTAATTTAGAGCTTTGCATTTTCTGTGTGTTAGCAAGAGTTCAAGGGGGTAACAATGTGATCTTTTGGCACGCCAACAGTTCAGCAGGAGGTTACGGTAACTTAAGAGGGATGCCTGGTTAGTGAGTGAAATTTCTCTATATAAAGTCTGAATTTGATTATAATACATTTAGTGTAATTGTAATTGCAAGCCCTGAAAGCCTGTGGATGGAAGTCAGAGCAAACATAGTGTTGGAGGCATAATGCTGCGCATTACTGTTCAAGTTTATAGGCGTGTCTGCAGTAATCCATACATTGGTGTATTGATAGCAATGTCTACAATAATCCATACCACATTAACACTGCATGTGTCACTTTTGTTTGAATTAGCATGTAGATACATTGAAATTAAACAGTAATTTGATGTCTAAATTTGCACGTCAGTGTTGTTTCTGTTGTTTTGTTTGTTACTGTTTGTACAGAAAACACCACCAGTGTTTTCACTTCACTGCACATTATAGACAAACATAGTGCATTGTGATTATACTGCTGTGTACTGGGGTCACCATGTGCTTGATGAGTCATGGTTAGAAATTCTTGCATTACCTTAAGATTATTTGTTCGTTGGATCAATTGATTTAACATCCCCACAGAACCCTCATGTGGAACATCTGAAACTGGTCGGGATACTCTCATAGTTATCTGTGGTTATCTATTAAGCATTGCAACAAAAAATGCTGGAATGTCCCTTTAAGATCACTGCCGTGGACTTCCTGCAGGTCAGACAGTGTGTCAGGGTGGGCCTGAACACCCATGCTATAAGATTGCCTACTTCAGGGACGTGTCAAGCCGTGTGGCCTTCTGGGAGGCCCAGCGGGCGTGCGAGGTGGATGGTGGCTCACTGCTGAGCGTGGAGAATACAGCGGAGCAGCAGCACGTCGAGCGCCTGCTGCAGGAGCTCAGCAGCTCAGCCACAGGCGGGAGCGAGGGCACCAGCCCCAGCATTGCTGATGGAGACTTCTGGATTGGCCTGACGCGTGCCGACGAGGAGAGCCCCCAGGAGCATGGCAGCTTCGCCTCCTGTCCAGACTTGTACAGGTGGACAGACGGGAGCGTGTCACATTTCAGGTCCGTGTGAGACTTGCCGAACTGCCTTGTATGTGTGTGTGTGTGTGTGTACTGAGAGCAGGGCTTTAGCTGCGTGTGTCATTTAATTTCTTTCCATAATCTTGGGAACCCTACAAACCCCCAAAGGAACTGGTATTATGATGAGCCATCGTGTGGAGGGGAAGCTTGTGTGGTGATGTACCATCAGCCCTCTGCTGTCCGTGGCCTGGGTGGACCATACCTTTATCAGTGGAATGACGACAGGTGCAACATGAAGCACAATTTCATCTGCAAGTATGAACCAGGTACAGCAACATACAAAAAAAAATATAAAAAAATCACACACTAAAGTAACCCACACTAAAATAACACACACGTTATTAACATGTTATCAACAACAAATATTGAAACAATATATTGAATTACATGCTTAATACTGTATTCATACTGGATGCATCTCACACAACAGCCCTGCATGTGCACTCACATTTATGTGGGTTATCTTGGTGTTGCCACTGTAATGTTGTTGGCATTTGGTAATGCAGAGAGTCACCTTGTGAAGGAACATGGAGACAGACCTGGAGGCCGTGATGCAGGTAAACAGGTGGCAAGTCAATAATCTCCACAACAACAAATAAATGCATGTATACAGTTATTATCGGACTTCTCGGGATCCGCAGATATTTTAGAAGAGCATGAAGATAACAGCAAAACCCCTGCAGTTAATGAGGAAGAAAGCCTTCACGTCATGGTGGCAGGACCTTCAAGTAATAGCCACCAAAACAGTAACCTAAAAAATAAAGCTGTCTCAGATATTAGAGTTTATTCTTATTTAAATATAGGTGATATTAGAGTTTAATCATATATATATATATATTTTTTGGCTCTGTAGGCACGCTATTGATTTACGTCATCATCCCCACTATTCCTGTACTCCTGCTGATCCTCGTCGCCTCGGGGACCTGCTGCTTCCAGATGCTAAGCAGGAGGTGATCACACTCCACACACACGACCACGCGCGAAAACGCCGTGGCGCCTTCGTTTCCATAATGGTGATTGCACACACTCGGTGGTAGACAGGGCAATTAGTGCAGCGCTAAGACGCCGGTAACTCACGTCTAAGCAGTTGCTAATAGCATCCGCGTCACTTCCTGGCCAATCAGTGCTGGAGCTCAGTTACCCAACTGAGACGGGAGCTTCCCATCATTCCAACTTTGGACACAAGTTTTGAATGCGATGGGATTAGTTCGTTCGTAAACGTGCATATGAGCGCAGCTTGCTCAATAGTAACTGCAGCGCTCACAGAAGTATTATAGCTACCGGACGCATTTGGCATTGTGGCAGCGGCTTCTGTCACGTTATTAGTTACTGTAACAGCGCGTCGGCCATTGTACTACACCGCACTGGCAATGTACGAGGACAATCTAACTCCACTTCACTCCTCATCAGTGTCCAGAAGAAATTAGGTAGACCGGAATGCTGAAGCAAGCTATTACCCTGCTCTTCCCTTCCGACAATGTACGCAACACAGTTCAGACCCTCTTAACCCCGGGCTTGGCAGGGCATTACGGAGTGCTTTATTTACGCAATTCATTATGTTTATTAAGCCCCCACTCCCGCACAGCGATGCCTTTATAACATATTTCCGATCACCAGACTGGCCATCTTCAGACAATGCATTTAATCACTAGCACTAACTGGCCTGGGACTGTTCAGTAAAAAGGCTTCCTGGCGCGTGTTCAAGCCCTCGGGATAAACACCCTCATCTCTTTGAGGCTTCTGCTTCACAAGCTGCCGCTCCCAGTTGTCAGTAGCCTATTATAATCGGAGAGAATCAAAGTGGCAATTGCATTTATGTTTTGTGTATGATCATATATATATATATATATATATATATATATATATATATATATATATATATATATATATATATATATATATATATATATATATATATATATATATAGTCAAGCATAAAAGTGGTAATGTAATAACCTAGTGGGTACCTTACACAAGGCAGTGCAATTAAAGCTCTAGTGCATGCTTTGCTCCAACCCTGCAGAGCTCCACAACAAGATTAGGAAAATCAGGCATTTTTCTGCAGGATTGCCTCAAAAAAACCTATAGACACGAAGGCCTCAGTCAGCTGCCTCCGCCTTCCGTAAATCAGACCACAGAAGTAGAAACAAACAAAATTAATAAACAAACAAATAATAAAGGTCATGTCAATTAGTCTTTTTATATTTTGCTTAGAAAATCACGGACCAAAACAAGCGTGAACCAGTCAACGCTCTGGATCTCCAAGACACCAAAGTCCGACAGTGCAATGGAGGTCTAAAAGAAAATTTGCATCCTCCCGCGAGCTAAGCATGGGAGCAGACGTTTCCGCAGTCTAACACACTTGTTTGTCAAGCCGTAAGTTGTATGTGGTCTTCTATGACAATGCAATATACATTTCACTGTCCTGTGATATTTCTCAGCGATGGCCTTTGCTCCTCTTCCCTGAAATGCCTCTCTCACCAGTCATTTGCACCATGGAGATGTCCTTTTCTTCCTGCAGCCCTTCCTCTGCTAGTGCTCTTCTTCCTCCAGCCTCCTCGTTCATTCTGCTCTCCATCTGTCCATCAGACGGAATGATAAGTGTGAACGGTTGGATGCGGTGGGAAGACTAGCACTAATTGGCACGAAATGCAGAGACCGATTAAATTAAGATTAAGTTAATTAAGATGAGTGTGAATGGGACCCACATGAAAAGACTTTTAAGTCCCAACTGACATGAAATGAAGGTGGCAACCAACTAAAAAAGAAATTACAGCAGGAAAAATCTTCTTAGGGGAGAAAGTGCATGGCTGCCTCAACTCCACAAATTAAGTCACTGTTTTAGACTAATTGAGTGGAGTGGTTCACCGCATAAGATCCATCGGGTTGCTGCTAAAAACAGATTCATATATCTCAGCATTGGTGCTTCGGGGTCTGGCACTGCGTCACCAACTTCAGATGAAGCCCATCAGTTAGAACAAGGGGACACACCTTTTGGGTAGTGGATGTGGCTGTAGTGGATGTGGCTGGATTAATGAGATTACAAGAGCTCATGGGAAGCGTGCAGGCATACTAAACAAACATAAATATTTTTCTATGATCTGTTGCCAATTCTGACAAACTCACACCAATCACTCATATATACAGTAATTTGCATGCCAGTTTCATTAAGAAGTTAGTAATATTTGTTCACTGCAGTACAAATTTCTACCATTTTCGAAAACTGCATATATAAAACTGGCAAATATCTGTGCAATTTCAAACACATTGTATTAAATAGAATAAATTCCATAATACAAATATACCTAGTGAAATTTGTCTGTTGATAATATGCTTGTAAACCGCATTGTGTTTTCTGTTTCTAGGAGTATAGATATAGTGTATGTGTATTTGACTTTTTGGGGGGTTTGTTTTTTTCTTTCCATTTTATTTATTTATTTATTTTGGTGGGGGGGGGGGGGGTGTTACAGTTACATCAATTAAATATATGGATAGTGAAGCTGTCTGAAGGTTTAGCTCTAAAATGGTACTACATACCATAACATCTTCCAGTGAGACTACCTTAATGGAAAAAGTAATGTTTTAGGAGCAGTTGGTGTTGATATGCATTATTTCCAAAAATATACTGCAATATGCTACGTTATCATAATAAAAAAAATTTAAAAATCAGTGCAGTGAAAGTTATACTGTATGTCTATGCAACTGGATGTAGGTTACAATAAATATGCCTTTACATATTAGTAATGGTCATACTTTGCTATTTATCTTGGTTTATACTGAATTTTTCTAGAGTATGACAAATATGTGGTTATTAGATAATAGTGAAAAGTTCACATTTTTCTGAGCTCTGCCAGAATTTAATTTCCTTATAAATCTGCCTTGGTGCTACAGCTCAACTTGTTGATTAATGAAAAGACAAGTAGTCATGACAACTGCTTACCAACATATATTTAAATGGAGATCCTAAAACCCTAATGGTTTTCTGAGAATCCAGGTGAAAGGCCTATCTTGCATCTAGTGTGAGGAGGAAGTCATTATATCAGCACAAAAGTGGGCCTTGCATGTGTAACTCAGACTGTTCTCCAGTGACAGCAGACAAAAATACACCGCTAATTGCAGAGTGTATTAAACTGATCAGTACTCCATTTCACTGTCACACAGAGTCATAATTACAGATGCGGCTGCAATCATGACTGTGAAGGCTCAGGAGAAAATTAAATTAAATTAACAAATCTTGCCCTATTTAAAGAGAGGAGCCTATTAAATACGTGAAGCATAAACAGCCCTGAGACACGATTCTCCTCGCACTCTGTGAAGATTGGGCTATTGTTGGAAACATGAAATTAGCATGAGAATGTTGAACCTGCAGTTAAAGCATAGCTGTCACTGTGCTATATTAGATATAAGATATAAGATTTTTTTTTGCTCTAACTGTAAAAAATCATTAATTGGTATCAATACACAGTGACATTCATCTGTAATGCATTATTAATAACCACTACATATGACAGCAGGAACTGAGAACTTTCTCTTCATATCTGGGGTAATAGGTATTTTAAATAATCACATATGAACGCAAGGATTTTTCAACAAGCATTTTTTTTAGAATAACCATACCAGAGCAGCTATGAAAGAAGTGAAAATGCTTTATTAAAACTCAGTTCAAACAAGTTCACTTGATAAGAATCAATGCAAATGTACACAGGCATTGATAAAAGCTCATAAAACAGTTAAGATATTACGCATTGTGATAATATAATTCAGCAATGCTTTTATGTCTTTAAAATTATAGTAACATTTTTTAAAGTTCAGAATATGTTGTATCCTGCAGTATGCTGCATGTTTTTTCATAGGCTGAAGACTTTAGGAAAAATCTTCTACATCAGACCACAACCTCTCACCCAGCGGGACATCTTCCTGCCATTACAGTAATTATCCCAAGTGTCCCTGCAAGAAAACAACTTTACATAAGTAGTGTTTCTGGTACTAAGAAACACTATCACATTTTAGAACTGTGCACAGTATACACAATACACACAGTATAGATAAGTTTAATATTGAAAAGATAATATCTGAGAATCCTTATTCCAATACGTAGATCTGTGGAACAAGGATAAGTTTTAATTTTTGTACACACCTATTTAACAAAATGATAAGTCCATATTAATAGAGAACACTTACCATGACTTTAGTCCTTCTCTTCTGACAATGAGCTTTAAACAGTCGATTGAGGCCTTGAGATTATCGTTTAGCAGGGCTTACAAGAGGATGACATTTGCATTAATTTACATATTACTAAGAACACCATTTTAAAAAATTCCAGTAAATTCAGCGGAACATAGCCTATAGTTTATAGCCTATATGCATTACAATCAGGGTACATGACAAGCAAACATGCATGGCTGCGATGTGCTTTAGCTGCTGATATCGCCGTTACCTCCGCATGGCAATTTGCACAGGTTCTTTCCACCCACAGTGCCGTCCTCACACCACTTGAAGCTATTGATCTGGAAGATTCCATAGTCCTTGCCCATCTCGCTGCTATCACGCACCTTATGGGTCTTCCACTTGCTTTCCCAGTAGGCCATGCACACATCTACAGCAGTCAGATCGGATGAAGAGAATAACAGAGATGAGTGAAGTTTGAATATGTCCAACATAAACCAGTATATATACAGTGTGCTGTAAGAAAGAGTGAACTAATTCCACTCGTTTTGTTGAAACAAGTTCAGTCAAGTCACATTCTGAGGCAACAGCCAAGCACAAGCTGTGGCAGCGTATACGTTACGCGCGAACCCCGAGTTCTACCCACAGTTGCCAAGGTTGAAGCCCTCGAAGCCTTCGAGCCCCTGCTGCTTGAAGATGCGAACAACCTCACAGCGGCTCAACCGGCGAGACTCGCACACGGCCAGCCACATCAGACACACCACGACCACGAGCCTCATGATGGAGCGCTTCACAATTGCTGCACACTTCAACCTAAGTCCTGTGTGAAAACAGGATAGTTAGACGGGCCACCAAAGAGCCATTTATTGGGCATTCTCTGGGTCTGTGATGCAACTTCTTCTTTTTCTCTTTTGCACAAATGTTTACCGTTTTATTTTTCCATCATGTGGGTTCTTCAAGGAGGCCTGTGGAAGCTGAGGTTTGTAGCGTAAGAGTTTCCACATAATGGCTAACAGGGCCAGAGATTACGCAACCTTATTGGGGAAAGAAAGATGTAATATCTAGTTTTTTTTCCCCTAAAAGTACTATATTTTTTAAGAACTGAATATGTCAAACAGATAGAGACAGAAACTGTGCAGTTCAACTGCATGCTGATCTTCCCCTTTTCAACATCTAACAGCAATTTGCAATAAAAGAAAAGGGAATCACCTTGTGACCGTTAAGATGAGGCACCTTGTTATGAAAAGTGAGCTGTCCACAGTGCAATTCATATTGCAATAAACTGCCAGTGAAGAAAAGCTGAAACAAGTATGAGGATGTGTTCTAACAGACAGACCCCATGACACTCAAGCTGTAGATTGAGCTGAATTTCTAATTCACTCAAAATAAACATTTGTTATACTGTAAAATAATTTAGATAGCATAAGATTCAGGGAGATATGCCACTCTACAATTAATAAATCTCTTAAATTACCCTGATCATAACATGCTGGATGAAAGCACAATTAATTATGGCACACAATGATTTCTGAAAAAAGGTAGTAAATAATGCATCATGAACAAATTAATAATGAAAAATAAAAAATGAACACTAACACCAGGTGCTCGATTATGAACATTCACAGACTAAAAGACCATGGTCATCAACATATGACACAACACAGAAATTAACTTATTATATGTACTTAATTGTTTGTATAATAAATGCATAATACATCAAAGATAATAAATAATCTAAAAATAATAAAATATAAGAAAATGTAAGAGCAATCAGTACAGATTAATGAAGTATGGTGTTTTCTTTAGCTCAGTTTTTTGTTCCTTTTTTTGTTTTGTTTTGTTGTTTTGTATATCCTGGTTTTCCTCATTAGACACTTCTAGTCTTGTGTGACTACTGCAGTAGTTATCCATTCTCTGGGTGAGGACTTATCCAGTACTCAAACTTCAAACTACAAACTACCAGTCAGTACCAGCAACCCCGGGACGTAAGACACAGTCAGAAAGATTTATGTTTAAGTTTTGTTTCAGAGTGTTTCATTGGCAGGGAGCACACAGTCACCTGTCTATGTGCATGGTACTGTTTGAACTTTGACTCAACCATAGCACATTGCATTCTGGGACCTTGGTGAGAACTAGGTGGCAAAACAAGCCCTTTGACTGGTGATTGGCTGAAGGACGAGTGTCCTCCCTTAGCAGCACTTGGGGCTTTGCCTGGATACCTGCAGCCCCTACTACCACAAGCTGAGGCCCCCACAATATAGCAGATAGCAGGGAGTGTCACTCCATATGCATTTATCCCCCACCCACCCCCTCTTATGAAGGCAGCAATGACATGAATGCTCCCTTCTGAAAAAAACAAAACAAAATCTGTCTGTAACTTGATACCGCACTGCCGTGCATGATTATCTCTACACCGTGCCATCAAAAACACCAGCAAGCAAAACATTCGCTGCTGCCAGTGTCTACAGATATATACACTGCAGCTGGTGTTGGTGTAAGGCAGACTGGGCTCCTCCTTGAGCGAGCACAGCTCCAGGGGCCCACCACACCTAGGCATCGGAGCGGTGCACAAACAGGTTGGCATTTTGCCCGGAGAGGAGGGGAGCAAAAAGAGCAAAAACTGCGACCCGAGAGTGAGAAAGCCAAGCAATTACCAGCAAACGCGTGCCGATCTCTGGCGGCACCTGCATCCACCGTTGGGACTCAAGCTGGGACTCAAGCTGGGACTCAAGCGTGATGTTCTGCAGCATTCTTCAGTGCCACGCCCATAGTTCTTCATTCCTCAGCCTGTCAACACACCTTCGCCTGCAGTCTTCCACCGCAACATGCTGTCTATTCCAGCATGGGAAAACGCCTGCTTTTGACCTGCAGAATTATGTACAGGTAGCTATGCAGGGTGTGGAGACCAAGCCTTGGTTATATTCACCCCGTCGATGAGAATGGCTCTGGAGAAGGCATCCATAGCTGAACAGGCAGTTGAGTAAAGTTTCAGTGTGTGACAGATCAACACAGCAGCAGATGACAGTTAGGAAATGGATAGTGCATGTATGCAGGAAACCTTGCATACTCATGCATACTCACCACACATAAACACACAAAAACCTACACACCTTTGCTAGTACATACATACATACATACATACATACATACATACATACATACATACATACATACATACATTAGATATATGTGAATATATGCAACTGTGATTGTGTGTGTGTGTATGTATATATGTTAGGTGCTACAAAACAAAGCACCTATACACACACATAAACATGCATGCATACATGCACCTTAACTTTACCCCTTTAAAAACACTGAAGTCCCCTGAAAGCTGACAAGGGACATGCTTTTGTTACACGCTGTGTAAACTCCAGCTCTAAGGTTTGGGGCTGACCCACTGTTCATGCATCCTGGCAGGAAGCTAGATATCAGATTAACTGGATTTCAAGGAGAGAACATCAAGACCAATCACTTCACAGGGTTAATCTCTCCACTCAGTCTCTCTGCTCTAGTCAGGGTAGGATATAAATATCCATGCCTACACATAATTTTCCTTCACTAAAATAAGTTATGATAGAAGAGGAAAAGTGAATGGATTCCACTCTAGTTTCCTAACACAGACCTATTGAGGCAATATACCTCTGGGTATATTCTGATGCAAATGCGCTCTTTCTGTACTCTTAATGCATTCTTTCTTATTTCTGAATAGCTCAAAGTGTATTGATGCATAACTTCTCTCACCTGTAAAAAGCAACTTATCACCAGTATTGATTGGTAAGCATCTGTCTTCATTCCTGCCTCATTAAATAAGACAGCCTGGATAAGGGTTTATTGTAAACAGATTTTGGCATGGACTCATACTGAAGCCATAAACTACAGCCAAAGCTGTGAGGTCAGATTCATGGGCGACCTCACCTCCTACAATGGCCAGACTAACCAAGGACCAAACCAATTATGAAAACTGCACTCAATCTAAGTAAAGCCCACCTGCAAGTACAGCATGAGCAGCACTTGGGTGGGCTTATGGGGCTTAAGCCCAGAATGTTTGTCCCAAGTTCCCAAATAATTTTTTTTTTTCATGTTTAGTTCATCACCATGTTATGACGCATGTACTTTTTACTCAGATCTTTTAGCACTACTTCTCATTCACTGCACTTGACACATTAACGTTTTAGCTCCTTCCTTAGCACCAGGAATTTTGGGGCCTATGAAAAGATATCACAGTGAGTCATGCCACCCCACTACCCCCACCCTACTTTTTAGGGCCCATAAGAGTCAAGGGCTCTTAGGAATGTTTTAGCTTTCCCCCACATGCAGCACTCCTTACTCTTTTTGCTCCTATAGGTTACCATAGCCCAGTCCTTAATGGCACCCTAAACCCTGCAGCTCTCCTCAAAGTCCAGCCTTTAGTGACTTCAACAACATGCAGACCTACAGGGCAAGGGCCCTCCAAGGCAAATGGTTTAAACACATGTGTTATGGACAGAATCTATTTCCTTGATTCCACTGCCACTGTGCACTGTTACTTGCTAGTTAGTTCAATAATGTGGACATAATGGATATAGTGGGATACTTGAAAAAGAGAGAAAAAATCAGTCCCCAGGATGAGCCCATGTTTCAAGTATGTCATTTCAGAAAGCTGCATATCATGGCACACTATGTCTGAATGAAGTTCATGTTCCTTGTATGACTGAAATGTGTTCAATGTCAAAGATTAAAAACACACTGGAATCACTGATTAACTGGGCCCCTTTGTTGAACCATAAGAGCAGGTGAACATATAGATTATTGTAGAGAAATTATACAGTGACGACTACAGAAATCTTGCAGTTTCTTATTGTATCACTCCATTTCTTTATGTCAGGTGCTCACAAAAAGAACTGTAGTACTGCTGTAGTATGGGACTTAAGTCTAGAATGCCCATTGACCCTTGCACCACCCCTGACGCACAGTCACTACTCAGACAAGAAGCATGGTTTAGTCACAGTTGTTGAATAAAAAAATAACACTGCCCTCTAGTGTACAACTGTGGCAATAACAAGAACCCAAAAATGGTGTGTACTATATGTTGTGGTGCATGTAGGTAGCCCCGAATTCTAACCTGCCATTCTGGAGTGCTGGTTCACGCTAAGAGACTGGAGCCTATGGCTCTGGCAGAGATCCCGATGCATGACAGGTGAGTTTAAGTACATCAGTGCAACACCACAACAAGATGCACAGACTCAGGAAAGCCGGACGTGCACAATAAACTCTTGTTTGTTAAAGTTCGGTAAAGGAGGGAAGAGCCAGGACTGCTTGTAGACGAGACATGCACTTTTGCCATGGGTTATTTTACCAAGACGATATAAACAATACACGGTGAAAGAGAGATGAAATGTTTGGGTTTTTTTGTCAAATAAAAAAATATTGTAAAATAAAAATAAAACTGTAAAATAAGATATTGCATAACGGCATGCTTGCCTCAAAGGTTCTCTGTTGTTTGTTTCTTCACAGATCGCCGTGTGCAGTTTTGATCTGTAGGTCATGGTAAGCACACCTGGCTGCATAGATATCGCGTTTCATGCGCTGCATTTGAAACAAACACGGGTTTACATTGATTCCCAAACAGATTACTACACTTGGGATGGAAGTGGGGTTTTGTTTCAGAAGAAGAATATGATTCAGTTAGACGTAAATGTATTATATTTCTTAAATATGTAAAATGAAGCTTTGGGAGACAAGCTTTCTGCAAATACAATGCAATTCCTTTTGCACAGTTACATTACCACAGCCTATTTAGCTAGCACCAGAAGTACTAAAGATTTGACGATCATCTTGACTAATGAGTATTTTTTTAGGTAATACAGAGTTTTGAAACTTTCAGGCAAAACCTTTGCGCACTTCTGTTGATCAAATATTAATAGTCCTATTAAGTTTTTAAACCTGTCATGATCGCAAGTTACAGTTTCAGATCATATGCTAGGTAGTCTATGTTTTTATAACCTAATTTAACACTAATTTTACACTTGTGACACTTGTGGGAATAGCGCTAGCCTGGCGGTTGATAAACTGACAAATCAACGCTTGGTTTTACAGATGGAGATCATTCTCGCAACTAACCAGTTATACCGAAATACAGCGCTACTACTATTACACCGCAAATGTGTTGCACTCCCTTCACTCCGTCTGCGTGATCTGAACTAAAACATCATATAGGTCTGGGGGAAAAGGCAAACAAGTTTGTTTGCAATATACTAACCACCAAATAGGGCAAGCTATGCTGATACTACCAACAATCTCCAGCATGGAAAAAGCAGCACTGCAGTCTTTATCTGAGCCTACTAACAACATTTACTGGTAGCATTCACTGATATCATTCTTAAAGTGGAACTATAGTTGTTAGAAATTTGATAACAATTCTTTTGTGTCACACACAGATCTAATGACAGAGTTAGACGGCGTCAAAGTAAAATTTGAAAAGAGGTGACTCAAGTATATAAATTAATAACCTGTTTATGCATGTGCCGTACTGAGATTTGACATATGGGATGAAAAACATCACTCTTCAGTGTTCTTTCTATAGGTCCACATCAAACTACATAGCAGTTTTTAGAAACACATTGGCACACTGGAAGCCATGCAAAATTCAGGGTTTAGCTTGCTCTGACCACAGCACCTCTATAACTGGATATATGTTGGTGCCATGTCACTCTCAGTCTAGCAGTGACACTGACATGTAAAAACCCCTGTAACACTACCATGCATAATAACCTTGCACCAGCTTACACCAGTAACTATGCCCTTGCTAGATCAGTGTTACTGCTATGCAGTTCACCAACTGAATAATGTCTGTGATTTAGGTGGCGCAGGGAGCAGCTGACAACCTCTGCACGACCAAATTGTAAACATGTACAATGCACCTGCAGATATGAATTACAGGCTGTGAAAACATACTCAGAACGATTAAAAACATCTTGGTAAGGACTAACAAATATCTCATTAGGCAATGCCTGTTGTTATGAATGGCTAAGATGAACTTTTTCCAAACACTTATCTCCCAACACAGGAAGGTGTGTGTCTGATCATGTGCATCACCTGTTAGGATCATCAACTTGATTGGGCACCCTGACTTTATTTAAATACCTGCTGTAATTTAATCTACCAATACAATGATGCATTTAGACATATCACAGGTCTACAGTTCGATAATGTAAACTGGTGTTAAAAGGCATATTTGATGAAAAATGTGTCTTAAGTGAGCACCCAAATGACCTTCAAATAAACGTTGTAGAACGCAGTTATTTGGTGAGATTGCTGCTTAGTGATATGACACATTAAATCCCTCGATGCCGTCTGTGTGAAAAAAGGGTGGGAGCCAAATTCAATACAGCTTAAAGTACACAAAGAAGAAAATTCCCTCACCATAACATGAGAAGCAGTGCACAATGACTGAGAGGGTTTGTAACAAAATCAGCACGGAAACAGATGTTTTTGGTGATGTAAATGAAGGCTTTAAGTCAGGTAGTTATTCTGCTTTTCTAATGCGGTAAGACATTTAAACAGTACCATTTCACTCATTGATTCATTGATTCATTTATTTATTCATTCACCTTTGCCAGATGAGGATCAGGCGAAACATTCCAACTTCTGTGGTTTCCTTCTCACAGTCGTCTCTTTTCTCCTCGTTCTCATCACGTTCCCACTGTCCGTATGGAGCTGCATGAAGGTGTGAACATTGCAAACATTTGATTGCAGGTTTTCATTTGAATCTTTATGAGGGACTGTGAGTCTTCTGGACCTCATTACCTGCAAGCCATCTTTAATGATTAAATGTAAATGCTCCTTTCTCCCTTCATCAGAAAATCTGTACTATACGTCTATACAACACAGTGTCCACTTGTACTTGATACATTTTTAATGCATATGAATGGAAATATTGAGAGCAACAGATATTGCCTTAGACTTTAAATCATATAACAATATAGGCATCTTGGGAAAATGTTTTGCTTTTGAAAAAAATCATGAGTGCATGCATTTATCATGTATTATTTCCATTTATTCTCTTAACCCTGTTTGATTAAAGATTGTCAAGGAGTATGAGCGGGCAGTTATTTTCCGTTTAGGGCGACTCCTGGGAGGAGCAAAGGGGCCTGGTGAGATACATACTTATTAGGAATAAAAACAATACTACAGATGGCAGGTACATAAATTGCTACTATGTTGTTTGCTCTGTCATAGGGATATTCTGGATTCTTCCATGCGTGGACACCTTTCGGAAGGTTGACCTGAGAACAATGTCTTTCAACATTCCTCCCCAGGAGTTGAGTATATCTATCATATAAAGTTGCTGCCTTAGAATTAGTAAGTTTATCAAAAATAAACCCAGAGTGCCCTCTGTCGGAAATTTAGGTAAATTACAACTGGGTTATAATAATTACAATTTACAAAATATTACTTGACAATCTTAGACTTGTGATGGTGTGTGTAAATGTTTTAGATATTTTTATTTTAGTCATGTATCTTATAATGTAAATGATCTTTTAGTTCATATTTTTTAGTCTGTAAGTCTTAAAATTGAAAACTTGGCCTTTGCTTATACTCCTCTACAGGTGTTGACCAAGGACTCTGTAACTATCATGGTGGATGGAGTGGTGTATTACAGAGTCTTTAACCCTACAATATCAATAACTAAAGTGGAGGATGCTAACCGGGCTACACAGATGCTGGCCCAAACCACCCTCAGGAACATGCTGGGCACCAAGAGCTTGGCAGACATCTTACTAGACCGTGAGGAGATGGCAGAACATATGGAGGTGGGTTATCCCACAAATTCCATGCAACTTCCCTTTTAAAAGACCAAATCCAGAAACACTTGTACCGGTGAACTAGATTAATTTGATTAATGTGCATGTAAATCTCTCAAAAGCCTATTCCTGTCCTACATTCATGATTCTGCTGACAGGTAGTAATCTATTCCGCCTCGAAGAACTGGGGTATAAAAGTGGAGAGGGTGGAGTTGAAGGATGTTAAACTACCCCCAACATTACAGCGAGCCATGGCAGCCGAGGCAGAGGCCACTAGGGAGGCCCGTGCCAAGGTGAGGTTATGTGCACATTTCAAGGACTTGAAGGGAAGGTTTACTTATATCACGTCAACCTGCAGTTGATTTAATCATCAATATAAATGAAAAGGAATAATGATTAACAATAATTTAAAATAATTTTTTAAAAGGAAAGAAAATAAATATATAAAAATTAAAAGCAAAAAAAAAAAAAAAAAATTGTATATTAACATGCTTGAATTAACAGAAAAGCATTCATATTATCATCAGGAGTTTGCTGGTTTGACCCTATTGATGCGTCAGCTCTCCAGCCGTCAGTGGCCAGGAGCCTAAGGGAGCAAAGTAGCACTGCCCCCTGTTGGGAGGGATGAATCCCTCTGCTCCATGTCATTCCCTGTGACACTAGGCACTGACATCTGTGAGTCTGTGTTTGCTGACAAGGGTAGTTACTGCTATCCTCCAAGTGTGTTGGGCTGCCCTCTGTTGCCCTATGTTGCATGGACAGCAGTTTGAGATGATGTGGTCCCTGGCATCGTGTGTCGTGGAGGAGATGTGCTCAACCCACCCTTCATGGTTGGTAGTTGTATAATGGGGAGGTTAGCGAATTAGGGTGGGAACTGGCTTTGCTAAATTTGGGTGTGTGTGTGTGTGTGTGTGTGATGTAATTCAAATCCTGACTAAAATATCTGTATATCAATGTACTATTCACACACCTGCCAAGTCTAGGCTGATCGGCTTTGCAGCTTTGTTTTGTGTCTGGAGGGCCAGCAACCTGTCTGATTGGCCGGGTGCAGGCGGGTGAGGTGTAAAGCTCTCAAGGCCACCTGCTTGTGAGGGATGTGATCATCATGGCTTTACAGCTCCTAAGACATCTGTCTTTGGCAAATAAAAGTGTGTGTTTCCATCCCATGCATTGGTGGCAGCTCTCTGAGCCATCTGCTGTGTCGCTCACTGACCTGTGAAGCTGCTCATTCATGAGACACTTAGCCAAACTTGGCCATAATGCCGATATGCTTTAGTCTGGTGCCTTAGCAGTAGGAAGTGTATATCATTCATTATATATTATATTATATATCACTCATATAATGTGCAAGTATGGCTGAATGATTAGTTCATTTTGCATTTAAACTCTATTTTATAACAAACTTAGAAGCAGCAAGAACTGAAGAAGTGAAATACCATGAGAATAAATGCACAAATGCACTATTAACTAAATGTAATTGACTAAAAAGGTAACTCCATAAAAAGCAGATTCCTCACAAGTGTACCAGAGTACAAATGAAACCATTTCCATTCACAAACCATTTGAGTGCAAATTCTCAAAATTACATATGTGCACGGTGAGATCGGTGAGAGCTTGGCTGCACGTAACTTGCAACTTTGTGTGGCCATGTGCAGGTGATAGCAGCTGAGGGGGAGATGAAGGCCTCCTGTGCCTTGAAGGAGGCGGCACTTGTGATGTCAGAGTCTCCAGCCGCCCTCCAGCTACGCTACTTGCAGACCCTGACCGAGATCGCCACAGAGAACAGCTCCACCGTGGTCTTCCCCTTCCCAATGGACCTACTCACCAGCACCATGAAAAAATGACTGCACACCTGGAGAAATGATCTTAATCAGATCAGAGACCATGTATAAATAGAATAGTGTTCACTGCATATGCCCATTAACTAATGACCAAGAAGTAATATGCACAAAGCTATAAATGCATCTATAAATATATAAATATTACTTTATTGTACATCTTGCTGTGCTTTCAAGCAATATGATAGAATGTATTTTTCATATGTCTTTTATCTATGCAGACAGTTATTCCATTGTTGTGGTTTTAATAATCTAAATAATTAATGCCCTGGACTTCAATGAAAATATATGTAATGTGTGCATGGTAGGTGTATGGTTAAATAATTTAAATAATGCTTCTGTTTAGCTCATATATCTGCCAGTTGGTGTGTGTGTGTTGTGTAGCTGTCTGATGGTTACATAGAGAAGGAGAACAGATCAACTACTACCATTTGGTGTGTCATGGAAAATCTGGGCTAAGTGAGCCATATCCTGTTGTTCCTAAATTCCTCAATATGATGGCATCATAATTTCTGTTTCATTCAAGATTAAAAATGCAGACTTGAGAATTAGTTGAAGAGAATAGCCGATCTAGTTCTTTATTGCAGGTCAATGTTAACAAGCATTATTGAGGCATCCTCCAGAGAATGTCTGACAATCACGCAGAGAACCCACATTTGTATATAATTTTCAGTAATGATTATGTAATCGCCCCACCTTCTTTTACAAACTAGTGTTTGAAACTTTATATCCAAACCATACATTATTATATGCAATAATGTGCAACTTTCCTATCATTATGCAAGTTGAAGTTTGACCCCATTATAGTCCATTGGAATAGTTTACTTTTTGTTAAAACAAAGATTATCTCAACTCACACCACCAAACAGCTGCAAGATAAAGTTGTTCTGCACCACTCTATCTTTGGGGATAAGATAACAAACCTTGCTTTGCCACAGAACTCTTAAAGCGGCTTTCAAGTCTCTTAAAAACAATGATCTTTCCCAGTACTAAAGAAGGGAACAGTCCAGAGTGATCTGCCTTTGGTTTGCACAGAGGCCTTGAAACCACCTGTATCAAAGCTTCTGCTCTGCACCCAGAGACCCACAAGGTCTAGTCTGTGTACCAATTCCTAGGCTTTACCTTAGGGTTTCTTATTCACTGCCCAGACATACAAATATAATTTTTATTACCTCAGTCCTGTGAGCTTTATTCATCAGATCTCCTCAATTTGATTCTGTTTTGGAAATCAGACAAACTTTTCAAATTTTTACTTGTAGCTGATTAGAGTGTTTGTTCAGTGTGAATAGTAGAGTGGCAGCTTTTTCATATAATGTACTTATTAGTTCATTAAAGCATTTAAGTGGTATATGGTCACATAAGATGGGGGACTATGAGGAAAGGGCCTTAATTCCTACATGGTTCACGCAATATAGATTTAAACAACCTCAAAGTAAAGAAAACAATGTCAGTGTTTCAATAAAAGTGCCCTGAAACTCAGCTGAGGTATAAAACTGGAATTATCCTGTGTTTGTCCTCACTAAACTCAATTTAGACAGGAAGCTTGTAATGCACTGATGCACCTGTCTTAAGACATAATGCCCTAAGGCCTTTCAAACAATAATGAACACTGCCCTGCCATTGTACACCCAAGTCATTCTTACAGTTGGTTATTCCCCTGAATAGAAAGGCTTATCTGTAGTCTTCATGTTTGTATAGACAGTCCCTCTCTTACATGCTCTTAGAAGCTAGGGAATTGTAACAATAATGATTCCTAAGCTATTGGTTCTGGTCACAACACTTATTCTGTTACATGATGTTTGACACCATTACAGAGGACCCGTATGCCATAACATATACTTAATCGTAGAATTATGAGATTATGAGAGCGGCAGAGGCATTTTCTTTACCTTTCAAAGCTTGACTCTTTAGTTAAGGACAATTCTCAGTCTTAGTGTATTATGACTCAAAAATAGAGATGTAGAGTAAGTAACTACATTGGAAAGCCACAGTTAATGAATGCTGTTCTATACATATTCTTGCTAATGTGACCCTGTCACAAGAGAGAGGGAAAGAAGAGGGAGACAGGGTAGGAATAGCTCTAGGTGGACTGGAATAAATGTGTGGAGATTTGAAGGAATATTGACAGTACTCCATAGGCATAATTGAATACCTCCCTAATACATCAGTAACTGATTTATGCTAAATTCTTTTAATTGTTCTCAGTTGTCCATTTTCCAATTTTCTATTTCTAAAAAGGTCATTGGCTGGCTTACAAACCACAAGGGGCACAACCCACAGACTAAGCATATTCTGATCTCCTCCAATCAGCTTTGAATTTGCCACCCCCTCCTTATCTCCACTATTATACGGACCCTTATCTATTGCCTCCTAGTTGTCTTCAGCTTGTTCTCTGGCTTCCCCTCTTTTCATCACTTTCTCTGTTGTTCTCTGCATAATGATGCCTCTCTGGCTGCTTCTGGGACTGTTGGGCCTCTTAGTACTTTGCAGAGGTAAGAAATAAGTCTGTTTTTTGATGGTCTATCTCTGCATTACTGTTCCCTTGCTGGATACCTTAGAATGGAAAGTTTGTGATTTAAAAAATATTTTCCATTTATGTCACTCTTTTAAGATAACTTTAAAGAATTAGAAGAATAAAGTTGGTATGAAATAGAGACGTTATACTTGATCTTGAGAAAAGGGCCAAAATGTTTGTGAAGAGAATCTAGTGGGCCTAGAAGAATGACAGAATCTCACCGATAGCATCTCACCATACAGAGTCCAGCCCCACAGAGTCTCATCCTACAGCGTCCCACCCTACAGGGTCTCACTCTAGAATCACACCCTATAGTGTCCCCCCCCACAGAGTCTCACCCTACTGTTCCCTAGTCAAGCAGGAGGGGCCTGTAGAGGAACATGGTACATAAGGTGAGATCTGCTTTTCTTATAGCCCCATGATCCAATTGTGCCCTAATTACAGAGGACAGATCATTTCTAAACACCATGGGGTTGCTGTGCCTGAGAGCTAGCACTGCTTATTTACACAGCATCGAGGGGAAAAACTGGCTCTGAGCTCACCCAGACATGATGCAAGTGAGTGGATGATATCCACAGTGGGGTGATTTGAGGTAGAAAAAGATGGGTGATAAGGTGGACTAACTGAATGGAACTGGGTCAACTCACTTCATCCTGGATCAGGATGAAGTTTACTAGAAAAAAGTTTACTCTGCTACTCTGATCTAAAGGAGTGATAAATCATTGTAAAAGGGCATAGGAGCATTTTGTGCTCCTCAAATTTAAAGACCAGGTTTCTATCCAAACATTTTGCAAATGTTATGTGGTTTTACAAAATTTCAGCAGAAAAAAATGCAAATTAAGTTGAGTTTACATCCTCTATGATTATGTGAAGAAACTTCACATGACATAGGTTATCATGATTAGGGGCAACATCGAAACAAGCAAAATGGAAAGATTTTATTCGGCATTATGAACTCTTCAAAAAACCTTTTCTATCACTCTTTTACACATTTTGTCTTAGTGATATTCTAACTTTTCCATCTCATCCTTGCATAAATGTTTGGGGGTGTTTTTCTTTTTTGAATTTTGGACTTTTTCCATTCAGTTTTTTTTTTGTGCATTTTCAAAATTCACAAGAACTTGGTGGATGGAAAACTAAGTAGTGTCTTATAGGTTTAAATTTTTTCTTATTTGCATTATTGGTAAAACAATAGACTGAAAATCTATAGTAAAATACATATAAGCAAAAAAAACCTATCATCTACACGGTATAACTGAAAGTGAAAAATGTTTTTCTTATATTCAAACACATGTTGTTACGAGGTCAAGACAATGAATGTGACAAAATAACCAACTTGGACTTCCGGGAGACATTTATTGGCACCAGCCCGGATGTGCGACTTCTCCTTTATACCACCACACACAACTTCAGCAGGGAGCCACTGTTTAATGTGACCCAACCCACCAACTTTGTCATACATGGCTACCGGCCCACTGGTGCGCCGCCCGTCTGGATCGACCACATCACACATCTGCTGGTTGCCCAAGCCAACATGAATATCCTAGTGGTGGATTGGAATCGTGGTGCCGCAAACCTCAACTACTTCACCACCGTGGCCAACACCCGGTACACTGCTACCAATATCACAGGCTTCATCCAGAGGATGAGGGTGAGCTGGAGCAAGAGAGATGTGTGTCAGGTGCCGAGGGAGTGATGGGACATGTCTGAGCAATGAATGAGATGTACATTCATTGTGGTTTCAGGATGAGGGAGCATCTCTTGACTCGATCCACCTGATAGGGGTCAGCCTTGGGGCACATGTGGCTGGGTACATAGGTGCTATGCTGGGAGGGAGAGTGGGTAGGATCACAGGTGAGATTTGACCCAAATCAAGGCTTTTTTTTTTTTCCCCATTAAACACTACCGGTGCCTTTTTCTTTTGTATGTTTTAACCTAAGCCACATATCCAAATGAGACAACTAATGAAATAGTCTGCCTTTGACATTCTTAGGTCTAGACCCAGCAGGACCAATGTTTACTGGTGTCCCTCCAGAGGAGTGCTTGAATCCATCTGATGCTCAGTTTGTAGATGTCTTGCACACAGACATGAACTGTAAGTGCATAAAACCTAAAACTGCAGGAGGGGTAGAGAGTGTGGATCCAGTGACCCAGAACCAAAATATCACAGATGGTAGAGAAAGTGTCACTAAGAAACACTCTCTCTTTGTCTCATGACAAGTTTTATGTAACAATGGCTTCGTGAAACACATTGGATAAAATGATCACAGCAAACCATGTCAGATAGAAATAACAAATCAATACCCTATGTACTTGTTTTGACAGCCTTTGGCCTCAGAGGAACTTATGGACATATTGATTTCTATGCCAATGGAGGACTAGACCAGCCTGGATGCCCAAAGACCATCTTCTCAGGTACACAAAAAAGAATGAAACTAGAGTGGAACACCAAAAAGTGAAAATTGGTACTCGATAGCTGTGTGAATGACAACAATGTCCAGACAGCAGAAGCTGGTGCTCTGTTTTCCCTGTTTTGTAGATGTGATTGGCCAAAAGTTTGGATGATGATGGTTTTCAATTTCAGAAAAAATGAGAATTGTATCATGCTTTGGAGTTCATCACTGCCCCACCTCTCCACAGGGAGGTCTTACTTTGTGTGTGACCACCAGCGCTTTGGTTTCCTCTACCTATGTGCTCTAAACCACACCTGCAGCATCACTGCTTACAGTGACTTCCTGAGTGGACAGTGTCTACAGTGTGAGGCCTTTAAGCCAGCATCCTGTCCTGTTCTGGGTAATGGAAACATCCATCACAACACTCAACTCAAACTCAGTAACAATTAAAATATCCCATAGAGCATAATTCATGCAATTTGACATCTGTGTGATCTTTATCTAGTTTATGACCTGAGCCAGTGGAGGAACACACTCTTAAAACTGAGTCAGACGAGGGTTTATTTCTCTACCACGGCAGAACCCCCTTACAGGAGTGAGTCAGAATCCCTTCACTCAGAACACCACAAACATTTCTTCTTGAAATTTAAAAAAAAAAAAATCTCACTGTAACAGACAAGCTACAGGGTGGGCATAATTACCTGGAATCTATACCTGCGATGGGGCGTAGTTACCATCTACCTGCACAGTGGGAAAAATGTAACAGAGAGCAGGATTGACCAGTAAGTAGCCTAACTTGACAACATAACTAAACTTTTGCACAGACTCATATGAAGATAATTCATGCAGTGGTCCACCTGTCTGATGCTGCATAGTAAACTGCTGAGGTTTGAGAAGTACACTGCCACACGCTTGCTGGCGCAGTTTGATGAGGAGCTGTATCCCATTCAAAAGATCTCATTGAGGATTGCCACTGGGAATGTGATTGGACCTCGTTACAACATTTGGCTCCTCCGCCTTTGAATAACTCCACTGGACCAGCCAGACAGGTGAGTCAGATTAAGAAGAGAGATCAAGTCCCTCATCATTAACAAGATTAACAATGAAGACATATTGCACTCCAGACCTCAAGTCTAAAATCCAGTCCTGAATTTTTTACTCACTGGTACTTAATTGATGGTACTTTAAAAAGGTATTCAGATCACTGTCCACAAGATCTTTCCACCCTCCTTTTAACAATGGATCCTAAGCAGAGGTATAGCAAAGTGACCAATAAATTGTACTGCATTGTTCAATTAACTACCAGTGATAAAATTCAGCGATGGAAAAGTAATCCAAAGTATCCAAATTACCCTTCATTCTTCATTCTTCCCCAGGCCACTGATGTGGCAATATAACATTATTATGGAGGAGAATGCTGAAGTAACCTTCCAGAGGTTACCATGTGATGGATCATGTTTATAGGCCATAATCATGCAGCACTTTTGGCATCCAAACTAGTCAAGTCTAGCAATGGCTTCTGTTACTGAGGAGTTACCATGGTTACTGTGGGAAGAACACAATGGGGCATTGTTAAATGTAACCTGTGGGTAATGGAAGCCATGACTGAAGAAACCAGACCACCTTTCTTGTGCCTTTATAACAGAACATTCTATATAGCTTTATTAGGGTTTATTTTGCTTCATATATTCTGGTAAAAATGGCTAGATATGAATTACTGATAGTCCAGTTATGGACTTAAATTCTTTTTTGCTATAGTAGACAGTATTTTAATAAACTAATGGCACTAGAAATGTTCAGTTTGAATCTTTAGGTTTATGCAACAAAGAACTATACTATAACAATTTCTTTAATGCTTCCAAAACACCGCTGACGCCTCTTCAAACGTAGCTTGTATATAGCTTTGAATTACCATATTTTTCCAATACATATCTCAGGAAAATTTTTACAATTCCCTTAAGAGATAACATATGTGAATGTGGAAGGTGAGTGAATGGCCATTAACCTTAAACAGATATTATATACAAATCCATGTGCAATTATGTGTATTCCGTTTGGCATTTTTTTCCCCCAAAGTAAATCTCAGTATTTTTACATGCAATAGCTGGCACATAAAGTTAAGTTCTAATAATTGTTTCACCACAATCAGGATGAATAGGCTCAATGGGCTTTGGGTAGATTTCATAATACTCAGTCATGCTAACTTGCTCTATAAATGCCAATATATGGACACAACTACTGGAAGATATTAAGATGCATATGTGACTACAGCTAAATTACATTCAGTTTCATGGTTCTAACATACTGATGTGTGAATTACAAGAAAAATCATTGAGATCATATTCTGTTAATACCTTTTCGACATCAGAATGTTATGGACAGTAGAATTTAAAAGGTATAATCTTGCCATCTAATTTGATAAAAAATATGAACAAAGAAAACAAAATGTCTGTAGCAAAACCTGTTTTTCAGTGTACATTTATTTAATACAAAACTACATAAAACCATACATGATGGTTCTTTTCAAATAAACACAGCTGTTCTCTTGAAGCTCAGTCCTCCTATAGATGGAAGCATCAGAATGATGGTGTGAAACAAGGCACAAAATGCACTCAAACTGATTCAATTTGGAACTGCTTCAAATTGTTAATCATTTGCCCAATATAAACAAAATATGCTTTGGAAATGCGTTGTAATATTTGCATATATGAAAAAGCAATTCTCTCTCTCTTTTTTTAAATAAACAGAATAACAGTTTAATGACACTTCAACCAGAATCATGTTTCTGGTCTACTTACATGTTGAAAGGTTATATGCAAGTACAATGCTGGTGCATCTTTCTAATCCAGAAAATCTGGTTTCAAAAATAATAAGCAGCAGAACACCCTGGCATAGGCAGGGCAGTCTATAAACCAATGACATTCAAGCCCATGAATGCTTTCTGTACAGCTCAGTGTTTTCCAAATAAAACTGTCAGTAACTCAGTACTGGTAGATGGACATGTTAGTTAAAGGGCGAAAGACATTTTAGGTGTAACGACAAGGACTGATGTATCACACAGTACATCAGACCTAAGAAAATTAATATTTGTGTAAAAATCTTTACAAACTGGAAGATACACCATCCAACATGTTTTCATCATGCTGTGATGAAATCAGGAACAAATGGGAAACAAATACAACCTAAAGAACAGCCACAATGCAGTCACTGTTCTGATACACCTGTATTTAAGCAGTGACTATGAGGAAGAGTCATAACCCCAAGGCCTTATGCCACCAAATCTCTGCTCACCAACTGGCACCTGTAAGAAATTGTTAATATATTATAAACTGCAAAGCATTATGGTTTCAGTCACTTTCAATTAATTTTCCTTTTAACTTATAGGGAGTTCTCAATGTATCTGCAATATAACAATAGCTATTCTAACAAAACATGATCAAATCTTTTTTTGTTTGTAAATACAACCATTTCATTATAACCATGCTATTATGTGACTTATGTTAGACAAAAAAAATTCTGTAATATTTCTGGCTTGATTTAGGAATCGGTGTGGATTAGTTGCATTTTTTCTCCTCCGATATCGGATCCAGTATTTTTTGATGGTATTAGCTCATTATTGACATTGGAACAGTGCCGTCTCTACTTTAACCACCAATAAAACCCATTTCTGCATTTATCGAAACTCAGTTGCACATCAATATTAAAGAAGCATGCAGGACAATGCTAAGTGCTTGGCTCAGCCAACAATTAAACACTGATGGACTACATTTTAGAGGATGCCCTGTCTTTCCCTCTATAAAAACATGCAATGAAATTAATATTTATACATTTACATGTATTATGAATAAAGGTGCTTCAGATAAAGTGTGATTCATATATAGAATAAAGAGATTACTATTGCGGGTTAAGGGCACCATCATACTGTGGAATTCCAGCTATGACATTTTAAAATGGAATCTGTGCAGTCCAGCCTAGAACAGGCATTTTCACTCACTGACTAATTGAGTGAATGACAGACACTGACCAGAGTCCAAATGTTGAAACCTCTATGAACCAAGTCATTTTACTCAAAAAATAAGACACAGTAGACTTAAATTCAATACTTCCTTCAGACACTGTTGGGAATTTTAGATGTAGTTAGATGTACTGTGAAAAATGCTGAGCAATGAATCATCGCCCAATGAAACTAGGCTTGCCTAGTTTTTTGTCATCATGATGAGACAGTTCAGTAATAGTGTAGTTTACTTACTGCACCTATTTTCATATAATTTGCATTATATACATAATTTTGACAGGTATCTGTAAATGCTGTTACAATGCATGATTGCTGTGGGGGAAAGTGTGTGAATGCAATTATTTACCATCATTTGGATTATTTCTAATTTGTCGACGCAAACGATTCTTGAAGCGTTTGAAGTTGCGCCTGGCAGGCAGTTTTTGACCAGGATCAATCTGCATCACGAGAAATACATCATATATAGTCCTTACTCTCCTTACATACAGCATGGCCAAGCTTTACAATAAATGTCACACCACCCATCCACTGCCCTATTTGTTTATTCACCTGCTCTGACCAGTCAAAGTCATCTTCATCCTCGTGGGGGTCTTCCTCTTCCACATATGCAGACTCAATTTCCTGACTAATAAATAAGAGGTGAATTTTAACTATGATCAGTGGCAAAATAGGTACAATAATAGCAACGAAATGTTACTTCAAGAGAAGAATATATTAATAGGCAGATATAGCCAATTTCTAAGAGACATAAATTCTATATTAATAATCTGATAGGGTCACAAAGCCTCTTTAAAATCTCATACCTCTGGGACCCTATCTGAAAGAAGTTTCCTCCAGCAATAGTGATCTTAACACCTTCCAGCCTCTGCTGTCTTCTTCTCTCCAGATCATATCTTAGATCACCAGGGTCAGTGATCTGCCGTCTTCTCTGTGCCTAACAGAAGAATGTCATTTTTTTTGCAAACAAACTTTCTACAGTCAAAAACAACCACGTGTACTCATGCAAATTAAAATACTCCCGATGACTTACTTGCAAAGATCCTATTTTGCAGAAAATTTGAGTGTCTGATGATGGGATGCTAAGTGGTCTGCAAGGAATGAATAATGAATAAGAAACCACTTGACATCACATTCAGTGACTGGGGAGGAGAGTGAAAACATCAATCCAAAGCAGAGATATTTAGACTCAATATAGTTGATCATGTATTGGTTTGATGAGAGAAATGAAGTGTATGTATATAGCTGTATTTTATATCACATAGGAGAAAACTACCTATTTATTTTGGGTCCCATTTCCTTCAGTTCTTGCCCTTCCACTGTAAACTCATCCTCATCCATAAAGGAATAATGCTGCTCATTAGAGAACCGTTCATTAAGAGTGATCCCTTGACCCTGGAAGTAATTTTCTAATACAAGACAGATAAACAAAATACAACAAAAAATAAATAAAAACAAACAGTCAATTTTAAATTGGTCTTATTGTAATTGGCTGTAGGGAATGTTTACTCTCTGGCTAATCCAACAGCATCTGACCTTTGACTTGATGTACCAAAGTAATGATCTCTTGAGCAAAGGTCCCAGAGTGCATGGCCGACTCCCGATAGGTTCCAGAATGCTTCAGCAAGGGCAGGAAGTCAAGACGCTGTCGACCCACATTGACCAAATCGAGTGACAATTGCCTTTCTGAGGAATAGCCTAAGTGGCTGCACAAAGGAATCAGAAAGGCAGATGATAAAAGATATTACAACATTTAGGTTCACTGTAACTACTACTGGAACTGACAGCTAATCAGAACCTCCAACCGTTATTGAATATGCTAAAGATAAAGAGCACTTTTAACATGTTTCATTCTTATTACTATTCTGAAGAGGCTCACATTGCCTGGCACATATTCTTTGTTTTTTCCAGTTGGAGGACAACAGTTTGGTGATTTTCCGGTGCTAAACAGACCTAAACGTGGTACCTTAATGAATTTATCCACGTTTGAGCAGGGAAATCATCAAACTGTGCTGGTCTTTGGCTTCCAAGGACAGGGGTTAGAAACACCTGAAGCAGGCAAAGCATTCTTATATATGAGTCTATTGTGAGAGATATATGCTGCTGTATTTATGTCTGCTACAGGTGAAGATGGATTTTTTTTTTTTTTTTTTTTTTTTTTTTACAATGCTCAACATGTTCACTCATTGCTGTAAACAACTGGCTTCCCCCCCCCCCCCCCATCATAATTGTGATGACTTCTCTAACATCACTTTTTGATGCAACTTAAATCTGCCCATTACCAGCACCCAAATAGCAACCTAAACCTTCCTCAAGGAAAATTAAAAGGTGCTGATTTTTTTCCTTGAATGTAAAATGGTTCAATGCAATTTAATAACAACCCCAGCAACTAAAAGTAACCTAAAACACCCTAAAACCTTAAAAAAAATTTTTTGTAATTGGGTGCATCTAAAAATCAAGGGTAGACAGTGCAGAAATAAATATCTTATTACACTGCATATAATGGATTTATTGGTGATTTCTTTTCCATTTTTCCTCCTCCACAGTTTCAGCTGTTATTGCTTGATTTTTTAAGACACTGAATAAGAAATCAAATTGCCTTGCCTTGGATCAAGCGATCCTTTACATATATAGCCCACCTTTTTTATTTTGTAAGAAACAGACATTTTATTAGAAACATCTGCCTGGTACCTAAGCTCATTAGCCACTTTTTGGGATACAGGATAAATGTTTCTAATACAGCTTCTTAGCTCCCTTAACCTTTGCTACATTGCTGAGTCATATGGGGTTGGTGAAGGTTCATGCATCTTTTTCATGCTCCATTTCCAGCCTCCACTCTCCATTTTCCTTCAGTGATAGAACTTCAGTGTGCATTTTAGTTGAGATCTTCCATCTTGACCAGAGAAACAGAGAGATGAAGAATGTCTTTAAACTACATATTCACTGAGCATGAAGGCAACCAATAATCACATGAAATTTCTTCCAAAAACATCAATCTTATTACTGCAGAGAATATCTGCTACAGTATTTTGTCTTCCTGCAGTCTTCATTGTTAAGGATCTCAACTACTCACAAGAGAGACAGGATAATACATTCTTAGGTTCGGCTGAAATTTAGAATCCTTTTTTAACCCAGACACCAGGATGGGTTCTGTAAAATGAGATGATGTGCTCCAAATCCTGAGACGTACTCCCACATGTGTTGATGAATACAGGTACATTTCAATTCCACAACGTCCAGGACTAAGTATATAAAGCTTCACTCTGCAGATGTCAGGGAAAGTGAGGGATAGATGTGTTTGTTGTCAGCTTCTGTCTTCTGTGGGTATAATCAAATATTGTTTGATTTCTTCAAACATCAGTGTTTGATGCACCCTCAAGTTCTGTTTCCTTCAGTTACATAAATTTCAGCTTTCCCCCCACACCAATATGACAATGGCACCGGCAAAATTCCTCGTTACTGTTCCTGTCTCTTCCAGATCTCCTTGATAATTGCATTGCTGAAATGCAAATGTTTGGTAATCCTTAATGAGGAGAAAACTGGCAATGTTTCTGAATATGATGATCCCTTCCACTGTTACACCCAGACTTTTAAGAAATCAATTTTGCATGTTATTGATAATTGTTAGAGAAGTGGCAATTTCTTCTCATTTTGCTGCAAATGTGCACACCATCACGTCTCAAACATGTATCCCATTTTTCATACCACCGGACCTCATGATTAGATCAAAGCCCCCAGTGTCATCCAGATTAAATATTTTATCCTTGTGCCTTCAAAGCATCCCTTTGCTTCAAAAAGAATGTGAATCTCAGATGACCTTTTCAAAGGCTCTTTGATTTGCTGGTGCTTATGTCAGTCTGAAGGTCCAAAACATCACCGTAAAAAACAATGATGTAAAAAGTGTTTGGGTTTAATCCATACCCAAATTCAAATGAAATACAAACTTGTGAATTTCAGAAAATGAGTAGAAACTAAAATTTTTTTGACTTACCTTCAGTCTGTATCATTCAGAAAATGGTAATATCTAACTTTTTATAGTCCTTAATTAAAGCACTGGTATTTTGGTAAACGCATCATCTTCAATTTCCTATACAGGACAGGACATTCGCTGACTAATCCTTTACCCAAGTCAACAGAATACAGCAAATTCATCTCACTGGTCAGTCATCTTGTTCCAATGTCATGTCTTCCACTTGCATCATGAACGTACCAGACGTCTTGTACATGTGGCTTTATGTTATTCTTAATATTTAAGAATTGACCACTTGATGGATTCTTTCCCTCATTGCTGGATGAAGAAACCAGACATATAAACACTACCTCTTTCCCATCCAGTGATGTGTCTAGCATCCACAAAGCACTATATTCCTGAAATATACATGCAAAAATTCCACAAGTCAAGACCACCACAGTGCTCTTTACATTCAGATCTTCACCATTCCACATCTTTATAAAAATTAGCGATTTTCCCCAGCATTTCCGTCGCTTTTTATTAGTTGGTGTTAACCAGATGCTACACAAAGCCTTCCTTCTGCTGTGACTGTTGCACACATCCACAAACACAGGGTCTGAATGGCGTACATAAATACTGACTTCATTTTCTTGACTTGACATCCTGCAGTCCTTAGGTTTCTTCAGTAGCATCAGTAGGGAGAAAATAATCCCTCCTTCACACTGTTCACTGCTCAGTTTTGCAAAGGTCAGCTCCATAATTCAGGCTTGAGTTCCAGTTGCATTGTCCAGCGTCCATCTTATTATTCAAAACAAAGGATAGGAGGGTGACTGTTAGCCAGAATAATTTGCTGCTCCATTCTGTCAGGGATGTGCATGGAGGCAAGTGTTTATGAAGCATTTAGGTCAACCTCTGTTAAAGTACTTGACATTTAGTAACAAGATGTTCAATATCTAGTAATCCAAAAAATCCAGTAGCAGGTTTACCTCTGAAGGTTAGTTAGGCCCATCACTTTCCGAGATTAGTGGTACTGCTGTCAGATGATGAAGACAGAGAGAGCATTGCGATCTAGCTGTAACAAAACTGAGGAATTTGAGGAAATCATCTTAACATAAATTGGTGGATGATAACCATTCAGGATCCTCCGGCATGCCTCATACATGCACAATGCCCAGAGAGGCCCATTTGTCTGTTTTAAAACAGACAAATATCCCAAGATCACAAAGAAGCAACTGTGGAACAGCACAAAGAATTAAACTAGAATGACAATGATGCAATACTCTCCATCAAGCTCAGAATGTCCAAATTCAGAAAAAGCTGCTGTTGTACTTTTGTATTCCACTTCTTACAAGGTAAATGGCTCCAGTTGTCTTCAGGTTGTAGTATCAGACAGTGCAGGTGAAAAAGACACATGAACGTTCAACCATACCCCGAAGTACTGCTGTGGCAATACTATACCTGCTCTGGCCCACAGGACGACTCATGTCCACTTTAATCCTGAGAGTCTCGTGCTCAGTTAAATCCATCCTGGCCATAGGAACGGCACTGAGGTTCCTGTTATGGGCGGTTCCTTTCGAAATCCTTCCTTGTTCCAACACACCACCATGATTCCCACCAGCATGCATTACCAACTCCTCCTCCCATACACGACTAGAGGCTCTTGCCATGCTGTCTCCTCTCAAATCCACATCACTGTTCAGATCTATTGCCCTATGTCCATGGGGCTCTCTCAGATCTGGTTCCATTTTCTGTGGCTCATTATGTCGTGACCTCCTCTGTATGGAACTTCCTCTCTCAACAGAAGTGTGATGCAATCTTGTTTCCTCTCGAACATGATATTTAGCCAAAGCACCGCGTCTATTTTGTGACACTCCTACATGATGGTTGTGATCCCTCCTATGTTTAAATGGTTCTCTGCTTCTTGAGAGTTCACTTCTTCTGTGAGAATCTCTCCCCCTTTGCAATTCCTCGGCTTCTGGATGCTCTCTTTCCCTTGGCATGTCATTGCTTCTTGGCTTAATCCTTGGATGCTCTTGATTCCAAAGTGCATCCCGGCTCCTTGGAGCATCTCTGCTTCTCACATCATGCTTTAGGATTCCATGGTCATGTTCCACTATAACAGGAGCACTATGTGGACTGAAGTCCCTGTGAGAGACACTATATTCATACTGTGGATCCAAATCTCTAAATCTTTTAGGATGTGGGTGGTGATCCCTATATTTTGACTTCAGTGACCTGTATTGAAAAAGCAAGTACAATTGTTCAACATTTTAAAAGTCCAATTGTCACTCAGCTATAACCAAAGTCTAGAAATGGCTTCCTAATCAACTGCCCGATAAAAAGCTACCGATACCTTTAAATAATTTAAAATTGTGGAAGTAACATCCAATCAACTGAAGACAGTCTTGAAAATGGATCATATGGCCAAAAAAAAGCAAAGCCATCAAGCATACAGTACATTTTGCATGATCAATGTGAGACTGTTAGAACCAACTTCCAAAAATAAATAAGCTTAAGAACCTTCTTAAATGAGTTAATGTACTTAAATGAGTTAGTCAATCTCTAAAATAGAATGCATTGTAAACTAATTTCTCTAAATTTTGAACATTTATTGACAACTTAATGACACTCCTTTCCTCTGCTTTAGGTGTGTCAAGAAGAGTGAACAGCTTCATTAAGTGTGTTCTTGTACCTCTCTGAAAAAGAGCTTCTTTCCTGATATCTATCTTCACGTCCTTCATTAAGATGGAACCCATGTTCCATCCTGTCCTGTCTCTTTCCTTGTAAATGCCTAGGACTGGAATCTCTTGAAAAGTGCCTTTCTAAAGGGATGAAATCAGGCTCCTTCCTCCTCTGGCCAGGAGACGAAATCCTCTGATGTGTTTCTGTGCCATAAGGTAATGCATCAGGGGAAGACAGCCTCTCCCTAGGCAGTCTCCTTGGAGAGTGGGATGATTTCTCTTCAAAATTCTGGACATCACCCTGTATGTGGTATCTTGACATGGGGGAAGGTCTCCGTTTTCCGGCATGACCTATGGCCTCAATGAACTTGGCCCAGTGGTCAACCTCTTCCTCTCCTTGAGAGGGACTATTATCCCAGTGTGTGACTCCTTCCACTTTGCTGACATTTTCCAGAGTTCTCCATGGACCAGAATGCACAGATGGATGGTACTGCTCACCATAGCATCCATCTGCTATCCTCCCAGGTAGAGCTGCAGTCCTGTTAAAATGAGAAGTTATTAATGACCATATCAGCAAAATAGCAGTAAATACTTGTAAGGAACCTTGCTTAAAGTGCAACAGTGACTAAATACATCTATTATAAACCAAATACCTTGAATGTAAAGGTGACCTTGAGCGCGGCCGTGACATTATCCCTTAAAAAAAAAACCCACACACAGTTCAAACGTATGCTTAATTTCTTAGCAAAGTCATAACAGGTAAAATATACATCCAACATATATAACAACTACTGATCTGATAGTACTGCTGCTATTATTAAGCTTTAACTAAAGAAGACTAAAGTAATACTACTTTCCATTCAACCAATAAAAAATATTTTATTATATCATCTTCACACTTTTAGAATGTTTTTAACTTATTTATTTGATTGAAAATATTTGTAAAACAATGCATGGCTCAAATACTGAAAATAACCCAAACCAATATGTGCAGACACCTCCAGGGGCAACATATATTATGGATCACGGGTGTCAGGTGACAGACTACTTTCCATTTATTTAAACAGTAATGTGGATTGAGCTCTGACATATGTGTTTATCAATAAAGCTGTGAATTAATGGAACACACCCAGAAATCCACCATACCTAAACTTTCGACGGATAAGCGCTTGCATAGCAACTAAATTTCTGGAGAAACCAAGAGGTGATGAATAGAAGGAATTGGTACAACAGCAGAGTTGGTCAAACCCGTGCGGAAGAAAATTCTTAGTTTTATTAAAGGCTCTGACCTTTCTAGCGAAATTACCTTTGTCTGTGATATTCACCAGCCTTACCAAATTTAACCTTCATTGTAACGCTAAACGTATAATAATTTCTCGCGGAAAGTCCAGCAGCCTCGTTAAGTAGCTATGGGTGTGCTCAAAAGGGGAAATTAAAACGAGTTTTCTTTCTAATCATATAATACGTTTGAAAGCTCGAGAATGTCGACAATTAAACCTTCATTTGTGGGTGGATTTGTGAGTAAGGGGAATCATTCTAAATGTTAAATAGCTAATAGCTATTACATGCTGCTACTACCTTCCAACCCATACGAAGAGCTGCATGCCATTGAACGATTGATGTGGCTTTAGGGAGCCTAACTAACTATATAACTTGTGTTCAGTAGTTAAAGACGGATAGGTTAGATAGCTCGCTAGGCTTCATACACAGATAACTGATACATTCGAGTGAAATGGATTTTCATTAGCGGCTAGCGTTTAGTGACTGATATTTAGAGTGGATAACATTTACGTCTTTCAGATTATCCGTCAACTTTGAAAACTCTTTACTGTGAGCTAGCTGGCGAGCTAACTAGTTAGCTAGTTACAAAATAAAGGACTCGAATATACATTTTAAAGGTAGCTAGCCACCTATATAGTTACTAGTGACAAAATATCAACTATTTGTAGTTATTTTGTAAAACAGTTAAGCAAGTTAGCTAAAGTACACGGTTGTGACTGAAAAACTTCACAAGCGTTCGTTAGCTAGATTAATGAGGAAGCCTCTCTTTCTAGTGGTAGCAGTAGCTAACCCAGTAGCTAGTCAGCTAACTGGCTATAGTTTAGTCGCACTTACCCTCTTGACTGCTCGGGTCCCAGCAATTGCAAGAAGACGATACGTCCACCAAAATACCAGATTTTAGAAAAATATGTGTTAAGATGTCATGGAATAAAGATCACTGTTTAACGTGTCGTCGATAAAGAGTTGCTACTTTCCATTTGCGACAAACATGCAAAATCCACCCTCTTCGGGAAAAAAAATCTTGACCCGGAAGTACGTCAATTTTTCTTTTCCTTGGTCAGAAAGCCATTTTTTACACTGAATTATTTCCATAAATTACCACATGGGGGAGTATTATCCTTACGCTAAACAAAAAAGTGCAACGTTTTAAAATTTCTGAATGAAGATAAGTAGTATCCTAGCTACTCGTGTGAATTGAATTCATTTAGACACTCTTCAATCATAGCACACCATCTTTCATAAGATATGCTTTTTGTGTGTGTGAAAATAAACTTAATTGACAAACCAGTTGACAAGGGTGTGGCTAGATAATTTTATTGTTATTGTAATATTTCAGGTGTCTGCAGCTCCAGAGCATTTGATCCATGCACAATGTATCACCAGGAAGCAACTGGCTCATTTGAAAATGACAAATTTTAGCCTTTCCTTAATGTTTCTGATAATTGAGCTTAACCATTAACATTTGTCTAAACACCCATGAGAGAGAGAGAGAGAGAGAGAGAGAGAGAGAGAGAGAGAGAGAGAGAGAGAGAGAGAGAGAGATGTATAGAACAACCAGTCTTACATGGAATGTTATCCTTATTGGTCCATTACCATTCAAGTTCATCAGGAGTGTTATATGATGGCATCATACAGATAACTAAGACCACCACCAAACATATAACTGCTGAAGAACACCAGGAATCAAAATGACCGAGCTCACATGCAAAGATCACCAACACCCTGAGTGTACAAGATGATATAAACAGAGCCATTGTACAAGACAAGCATAAGCTAATAACTTAGCAGATAAGGAAGTTTTTCAGTCAGCTCAATTGCTGTACAGTTGTAGCATTGCTTTATTATTATGTTGAATTAAACGGGTAATTGTTTACATATTGTTTAAAATTTACAGATACTGGGGTTTGCCTGGTCTGCATAGTTTGCACTTTCTAGAGTGTGTGGTAGAGAGTGAACTACGTGATGGACACAGCAGGATAGCAAACACAAACCACTGAGTTTAAACCACTGAGCATGTTAGCAAGATAATGAAAATGTAACTTTCTTTTTTCTTTCTTTCCTATACAGCTATTATCAGATATCACATTTGCAACGTATTTGGAGTTCTATTGCTTTTCACAACATTTGAGGACATTTTAGTCTTGCAAAAAAAAGCATCTGGTATCTTTTCTGATAACAGTTGCATGATATATAGATATCGAGCAGTTTATAACAATGCTTTGACTGCGAAGTGCAAGTTGTGGAGTGATGAACTCACTGTTGGCAAACCCCAGGTATATGACACGTTACACCAAATAGACTCTAAGCACAGCTACACATAGTTAATTTGCTGGTCATTTTTGCCCCCTCAGCAAATACACAAAACAGCGCCCACTTGGAATGAACCTCAAGTTTTGTACCACTCATTGAAACACTACAGTGTTGACGGGAATATAAAGACCCCTAGGACTGCAACATTACAGCGGCCTTCCCTGGCAATTACTACAGTGAAATATTTTTGGAATGCAATACCTATGAAGGAAAGCCAAAGCTTTATTCTACATGTAAGAGGGTCAGGGTTTTTAGTCAACCACATTCTGACATGGTTCTGTGCTTGTTTTCCGCTGTTCAGAGTCTTCAGGTTGCAGACAGGGTTCTGATGGAGAAGCTTGAAGGAGCTAAAACTGAGGCACAACAGACTGTCTTTTTTTTTTTTTAGGCCAACTTTAATCCATTCTTCAGCAAGAAAGCCCAGGACTGCTTCCTAAAACTGCATCCTTAAAAAAGAGGAAGAAACAGAAAAGTAGATTCAAACAATTTGATACACTGTAGGACACAGAGTTGGCAAAGGGTACCAGCTTGTCATGGTCACCTGGTGCACTAGATGCTAAGCTTGTCCATGGCTGGCCCAAGGCTCTGGATGAGGGCTGAGTCTGCAGCAGCGATACTGAAGCCTGGGATCAGGTTTTTGTTGCAGTCACCAAGTGCCGCGCCGACAGGGGCCTTGGGATATGGGGCATCACTGGTCAGATCTAGGAGACCACCTAAGGCCTGGCTGTTCCTCATGCTGTTCGGGGAGCCCTCATTAACAGGAGAGTATTCCTGGATGGAGATCAGCTCATCTCTGGAGACCGGACTGTTCAGATGTAGAGAACAGGAATGCCTTGGAGCCCCTAATGTTATGTTGAGCCAACTTTAATACTGGTGGATTTTGTAATCACAGTGTTGATGGCTTACCTAACATCCATGGATTGGACACCATCAGAAAGGTCATCTGCTGCTATGACCTTAGGTTCAAGTGGCAATGGGTTTATAATGGGTGAGTCAGTCGTGACAGATGCTGGGGACTCATAGTTCTTCACTTCAGCAAAGGTGGAGCTTTCAGAATCTCGCACGGGCAGGCTGTTAATCCGAACAACATCTGAAAGAATGACACTTTGTTACTTTTATAAGACCAGTAGAGATTTGTGTTAGGGGATCTTTAGCCAAGTGTGCCACATCCTTGCTTGTGGAGTTTGGTTTTAGAGGTCATATACTAAGGCTAGTTGTGAAGATGCTATCAAAGATAGATTAAAGGGTTAGTCAGTTGTTGTGGAGAGCACAAACTAGATGAGAAAATGCACTATCAAGGTGGAATGGCTGAGGTGATTGGTGTTTTAGATACATGGAGGTCTGGGTAGATGTGTGGGTTGTTGTGTCTTGTCATTGTGTAATGTGGCACTGAGCATGCAGTAATGATGCCAGTGGGGGTAGGTGTGGCCTTAGTCACCGAGGAGGCCAGTATGAATCTGTGGTGTTGGAGGATGCTTGGTGGTGTATTAGGTAATATCCATGTGGAACTGGAGGCACTGAGTATGCATTATCAGTGATAGTATAGTCAATATGGATTTTATTGGTTAGGAAGTGACTGGCTGCATGGGGGGTAGCACAACTGGCCTTGGTATTGGCATAGGGTGTAAAGTCTATATAGAACTGGTGTTAATGAGCATGCACTGTCCGTGTCAGTGGGACTGGGTGAGGCCTTATTCACCAGGGAGGCCAATTTGGGTTTATATTTAGGGAAGCATGCCTTGATTTAAAAGTAAGCCTGGAAGGGGAATGTGGCTGGGATTCAACACCTTCTAGAGGTGTTGTGGACTTAATTCAGTGAAACACCAATGAAGGCTAGTGCCTACCAGTTGACCCCTGTGAAGAGCTTGCGATGTTGTGCTCACTGGTATGAAGTGAGTGGGATGGGCCCTGTGTGAAGCTCTAACAGTTTGGCATAGGAAATTTGACATCTTATCCTGTTCCATAATTACATTTATCCAGTAAACAAATGTGGTTACATCTCTAGGCATCGGAACCCACTGACGTCAGTTCTTAGATAAGTGCATTTGACCTTTATCATGATTAGGTTTAAGTTCTGCATTTTCCTACAAGGATGCAGAGTACCAACAATTGGGGTGGTAATGCCGGGGATAACAAAGACTTGAGGTCTCACCTTTAGGTCCCAAAAGAGATGCTGAGACCAAGTGAGTCACGGGGCAGCCGGCCTCGGTGTGCACCTCATATTTCTGTTCAAATGCAAATTATGCAACTTTGTTGTTATAGTCAGCAATGTCATGACCATTGCCTTTTCTGTGCACTTAAATGTGTGTGCGTGCAGATGTTACCTTGGGCTCTGTGTCAGTTTTCCTTGTCCTTTTCATGATCTCCTCAATGCGCTGTGGGAATAAGATGAGCTTTATAAAAGCATAATGATTACTGGAGATCTTAAAGAACTGCTATTGACAAAACTGCTGATTCAGAAAATCTCAGCCTTATCAAAAATTCTTGAAATACAAGTGACTTAGATGAAATATAATGATTGGTTGAAAAATATGATCATTTATTGCTGTTATAAGAAAACCTTATAAATCCATTCTGGTTATTAATTATTTTGCGTTTTGAAAAAGATTCTCCATGAACTGTGAAATCCTTTTATGACAAATGGAAAAATAAAAATGATCAAATATAACTTATAAAAGTTTCACTGGACGTTTACTGGCATAAGGTAGGAAAAAGGTATTTATTTATTCTCCTATAAAGTCAAAAGTTTGGAGATGCAAGGTTTTCTTATGGCAGTGACATACTGAATGTTTATGGTTTGGCTGTGAGCCAGCACTGTCAGGGGAAAGACCTTCTTCCTCTGCAGTCTCTCTTGCTCCTCCTGCAGTTTCAGCTGCTCCCTCTCCCTCTGCTTCCGCTCTGCTTCTCTCTGGACTCTCAGGAAGGCCTCCTCCCTCTGTCACATATCACGCCACACACTGAGATCTTGACTCCAATCAATGCAGATCACTGCAAAATTTGTATGTGCAAGTGGACGAGGCCTTGAAAGCATCTGACCAGCTACTGGTCCTGACCTCTCTATCCAGCTGCTCCTGGAGCTCCCTAAAACGCCTCTCCTTCTGCCGCCTGTCATCTGCCTCCTTCTTCCTACGCTCCTCCTCTTGCCTCTGCCGCTCCTCCTCAGCCTCACGGGCGGCCTGCTCCTGCCTTTCCCGCTCCTCCGCCTGTCTCCTCTGGAGCTCCTCGGCCCTGAGCCTACAACAGCCCAGAGACATTTGACACAAATGATGCGCGACGTCTCAAAGCTGCACGACATCACAAATGATGCACGACGTGTGTGGGCACGTGTGAAGTCAAGCCTGCATGAAGTATGTGAACAGGTGGTATTCACCTTTCCTCCTCCAGCCGCTGTTTCTCCTCCTGCTCCTTCTGAACTCTGGCTAGGCGACGTCTCTCAGCCAGCAGCCGGGAGGCCTCCTCAGCATCCGCGGTGCCAGCTTTACCTGTGGGGGTCACTGGGGACTCTGGTGATGGGACCAAGGAGTGCAGTAAGCATCGGAAATGCATTTAGCTAAATAACAAATTAATGCATTTTTAAAAAAACCCACATGATCTGGCACCACCATGTGGTTTTTACTGGCTAGAGGCGTTCCATCTGGCCCTTACCTCCATTATAGCCAAGTTCTTTGCTTACAGATTTGGGGATTTTCTCTGTCTTTGAGGTCTTCCGCTCCAGAGTGCTGTAGGCTTTATTCTCGCCACCTTTCTCTTCTCCATCCCACCTCCTGTTGTTGTCTGCACTGGGGGTGGTGGCTCTGTGTCTCATGGGGGATGTGGGGTACTGCCCCGGGGAGCAGGGAGACTGGATACGACTCTTACATGACTTAGACCTTTAGCATCACACAGAACAATGAGGAAGTCAATTATGCTGACCAAACATGTACTCCTGCCAAAAGCAGCCAGTCTGTATTTCTTGGTTACATCAAACACTGTAATAAGAAAAAGTATGAGTAGATGTTGTGACCTTTTTGGTGTGCTTTGGTTCTTGCGAGCAGTGGAACTCTTGGTGGGTGTGATAATAGCTTCGGTTCTCTTCACGGTGGAGTCGATAAAGACATGAGTGAATCCTCTCTCTCCACCTGCCTTCTCTGTCTGCACTCAAAAACAGAAAAGATTCAGAAATGTGAAATATGCATACTGGCCTGTGCGTGCATGGGCCCACTTGCAAAACTGTGGAAATGCAAAATGGATGTGTAGAGATTAGAGTGTGCAGTTGCTAGGAGACCAGCTTCTCTGTGGTCAAGTCCCACCATGCTGACCATGGAATACAACTGCAGTAGCCCCAATATGAAAACCGGTTTGGTGAAATATCATAGAATATGTTATGTTATGAAAACAAGCTCTGTAAAATAACAATAAATACAAAGGTCTTAGCCATGCTATGAAAACCTGCTCCATAAAATAACCTTTGCTATGGTGTGATTAGCTGCCCTGACCTGGGGTGTCTCGGGGGCTGGGTTGGCTCTTAGACTCTCATCAAGTTGACCGCTGGATGCTGTGCTAGTCTTCGCACGCTCAGCCTGCCCACTGGAGGCCTTGTAGGGGGACTTGTGGAGACTAGGGGAGCCTAAGGAGAGCAAATACAAGACACTAAAGGGTCATGATACCAAGGAAGGAGGGTAGGGATGTACACTGAGGTAATGGATAAAGTTTAATAGTGAATATGATGTCACTTGCCTCTCTCTGCAGTGTGGCTGAGGGCTGCAGAGAGGCTCTTGATCAGGTCAGAGTCAGGAGAATCGGACAGAATCATAAAGTCTGGCATTGTAGAGAAAGGTATCATGGAAAGTGTAAGGAAATATAAAGCAATCAGATGAAATTGAGCCGATATTGCCAGCTCTGTGTGTCTCAAACTAATGAGACAGATAAATCTTTACACCAGTTAGAGCCTACTGACATTATCCAGGTCTATTAGGCTTAACTGGGTAGAAATAAGAGGTGAGTCCCTGTAAAAAAAAAAACAAGCGAACATGCAAAATCAAAAGACAGATGTAGTATTCACACCAAAGAAAGCCTAGTAGACACCACAGCCCTTAGGGAGGAAAAGAACATGATACCACATCACATCACACAAAGACTATGTGATCGATATGATTGATATGCATGCACACACACATATCGCAATCACTGCTTGACTGCATGAACATAGGTGGTGAGAAGGGTGGTGAAGCAGAAGCTCAGTACCGGTCTGGGATTGGCTGGCAGGAGTGAGAGCAGCAGGGTCATTGGTTAGGACAGCGGAAGTAGCAGGAGAAGGCGGGGCAATCTTGGGATCGCCTGTGAGCAGGTGATGCAGAGCAGAGAGGATAGGTTTGTGAGTTCACATGCCTCAGCTTTGCCATGATCACTCACTTACACACGCACACACCCGAATCAGATCACACTTAAAATGCAATAATAAAAAACTAAATTAAACATGACACAAAAGAAAAACAATCCAATATCTGTTTTGAAGATCACACAAAGCTTCATGAAACACTGATACACCCTGTCAGCAAAAGGGTGGAGATAGTGAGCTTTCTGATGAATAGCTACTGCTTTGGTGTTCGGGTAGCAAATTGCATTTTCCAAAGGAAGGCTAGATGGTTAGATGATCTGTTTCAGGAAAAAAAAAACTCTGGTAGCCTGAATCATAGCATGCCAGTCATGCTGATGATAAGATCGGGTTTTCTGAAAGCTTAAAAGAAGCTTTGCTGGAAACTGCCACAGCCTGACACTGGACCAGTGACTGTCTCTTCATACATTTTGCGCATATACAAGTAAAAATACACTATTTGCTGATGTTCCATCTGCCAGTGGCAGCTCATTTACTGGCCCATGCTGGTGGAGGGCCTTCCCTCTCTAGGACATTGTAAATAATTAATGTCGTTATGAATGCACCGTGGCGTCTGGGTGGTGCTCCTGTGCCTCTCTCCCTGTTAGCCATCTTGGCATGGAAAAACACGCAGGTCAATTTATCTGAGTCTCCGATCAGGATATGCTACTACAGCCAATTGCTCTGAACAGAAAAGTCTATTAAGCCAGCACTGAGAGGATAAGGGTGATTTCAGCCGGGGCTGACGGTGACAGTGCAAAAGCTGTTTTCCTGTGCAATCAATAAAAAGGGGGGTGGGGGGGGGGGGTGGTTATGAGCGGAAAGACACCAGAGTTTATGTTATTTATTCTGTAGCTGAAACTGCTCTGGAGTTGCCCGGCCTGCAGAACCAGGGATGGGTCCCAGCCTCTGCTGCTAATCAATGCCTGTCAGCCCTAACCTTGAGCATAGAGAGGTGTTTGGGATGAAAGGGAGGGGTGAGGGAGGGCCCGCACTGTTCCACAGAGAGAAAGGACATCAACAACTGCCTGACACCACCCACTATCTGCCCGAGCCGTGCTGCTGCGTGCAAACCAGCTTCTGCTGTCGCAGCCCGAACCCGCAGAGTCCTGCCTGGCTCAGCCCTGCCTCTGCCCTCCAGATTTTATAACAGAAGTGCTCCCCTGCAATGCAGCCTCCACGCCCTGCTCTTCTTCTCTGTTTATCCTCATACTCTTCGCTCATACTCAGCTATGCCAGCACAGGTCCAGTTCTAGCATGCCCCCCTCCCCCTACCATCCCCCTACCATCCCCCACTCCGCCCTACCCAAGCCCACCCCATGGACAGACGGACTCACCTTCGGAGGCTCCCCAGGTCCAGCGCTTGGGCCTCTGCTCCAGCTGTGGGCTGCGTTCTACTGAGCGACGCATCAATGCCTCCAGCCGTTCCTGCTCATTGCGTTCCAGAACAGGGAAGAAAAGATTCTCTCTCACCGAGCTGTCGCTACGGCGGCGGGTGGATGGTGACAAGGCTGGCTGCTCCATGCCGACCGCCTCTTCGGCTCACACACGCACGCGCGCTCACACCCTCTTGCCGCTTGCTGCTTGCTGACAAACAACAATGGCCTTGCCTACCGATTCCGTGTCTGTATGTCTCGCTTCCTTGCTCTGTTGCACTTACTCTCTCGCTCTCTCTCTCTCTTGCTTGCTCGCTCTCTCTCTCTCGCTCTCCCCCTCCCCCTCCCTCCCTCCCCCCCCCTCCCCCACCCCCACCCCTTCTCTCGGGTAGCAGAGACTGTCTAAATGAGCACCCAGCCAGACAGAGATCGCCAGTGCATAACTCCGCCCCCAACCCCCCCCCCCCCCCCCCCCCCCCCCACAGCAGCCAGCTGCAAACACTCTCATGAACACACTGTGTAGCTATGGTAATGATGTAGGTCGCCTAAGTGATATCAGGAAACCACTCTGTATCTTGTGCGCTCTTCTCTCTCTCTCTCTGTCCCTGTCTCTTTTCCCTGTTCTTCACTGCCTGTCTCTCTCTCCCAGCCAATACAGTTATTTTCCCTCCTTCATTTGCTAAATAAATAATAAATACATAAAATAAATACATTCTGACAGTGGGATTAAGTCTTAAGACACCCAGGGAGCACAAATTCTAACAAGACAACGACACAAGCACAAATCCTAATAGGAGAATGTACTTCAACATGACTAAATATAATATAAGAAGCAGCATTTGATTTCACCACCTATATTTGATTCAAAACAATTCTAAGGCAGTGACGATAAGTAAGGGAAACACTGCATGAATAATAACTGCATGTACATATCTTCTTTTTTGACTTCAGACAAATGTGTTTTGTTTTTTTTTTGTAAATAAATATCATTCCTGATCATGTATGTCTACAAGCAGCCTCTGTTGCAGATTTATACTGATGACACTACAGAGGAGGCAGGATCAATTCTAAGTGGCACAGTGGCCATGAACAGAGACATCCAAGGTAAGGCTAGACTCTTACGACACAGCACTAAAAACCCAGCCTGGCCCAAGGACATTTCCCCAGAGCAATCCACCAGCAGGAAATACTGCGCCAGTCCTTGGACAGACAAAACCTGCAGTTTCCCTCTCTTCTCTGAGCAGCAAATACAGAGGCGCTAGATGACCTGAATCAGCACAGTTCAAAGTAAAGCCATTTTATATATCATGGTTACATTTGCCTTATTCAGGTGGAGTTTGTCTGTGGTAACTGTGATTCATACATGTGTCAGCGAGCAACGGATATCGGGAATAATGAGGTCATTCTGCCATAAACAGAGATTGACCAATCCTTAAATGGGGGATGGCTATCCAATGGCATGTTTTCAATCAATAAACACAATGAATTACATCTTACAGCCTCATGAGAATCCATACATACATGTGGAAAAATTCATGTGAGAGATAATAACAAAAGTTCATGCTAATGACCAAAAAATATATTAAATGGTATACCGTATGACCTATAACCCATTGATGACATTAACGAGTTTTAAAAACAGTACTAAGAGAAGTCTGACACATGAATATGGGGTAGGTAGAACTAGAGTAAAGATGGTGTGGAGTACTGAAGAGGTCTAGTGAAGAGGGATGAGGAGAGGCCAATCCTGAGGCCACAAGAACATTGGCGCTGCTCACCAACCTTCTCTTCCTCCACACGTCTCCTCCTTTTCTCCTCCACAGCCACTCGGCGCTGCTCCTCCCGCTGGCGCTGTGCCTCCAGACGCCTCCCTCGCTCCTCCATTGAGCGTTCATACTGGCGCTGGGCCCGCTGTTCCTTCTCCCAGACCTCCTGCACCCGAGACTCTGCAATCCCACAGGAATGGGTGGGCGAATGTGGGTGAATATAATGACCAACTGTATGGGAAGACTGACTGCAGTAATGTTTTTTGGAGCCAGTACAAGTATTATACTCTGCAATATAGATTTCAGTCTATTGACCAGAGTAATAGGGAATAAATTGTGGTAAATGTGAAATAAGCTCGAGAAATTTCATTACTGTTATGAAGTGCACTAGAGTCTTCCCAAGATTTTTCAAGCCTACCTTGAACCTTCTCTCTCTCTTCTCTCCTTTTTTTGGCTAATATCACTTTGTCTTTTTTTGAAGTGTCATCTTTACAGGGGATATATACATAGAACTGTGTTAAAATACATGCACATGAACAGAGAGAACACACCCATTTAGAACATATTTCAGCATACACGCACATCCTTTTAGTTGCATTACATTTCTAAATGGAAATTTATGCAAATAGATGCACATTTAGACATACCCAGGAGAAAACAGAATGCATTAACACTACAGTGTGTTTTTGTTGTTGTTGTTGTTGTGGTGGTGATGGTGTCACTGGGTATCAAAGCTACAACAGATGCATTAGAAATTAACCTTCTTTAGAGATATTTGGTGCAAAAAAAAAAAACACGAAAAAACAAACTAACTAAAAAATAAATAAATAAATAAAAACACCTCTCCTATCTTGTGTGGGCATCACATCTATCCTGAGAGGACATTAATTATTTAACAAATTCAAGAAAATATCATTCCAAATAATTTTTATTAGATGCATAGCTAATTAAGAACAATGATTTCAATGGAATTATAAAATAAAAAATGAACTGATTTTAGAGTATAATCGTGAGTCGTTTGCTCATCCTGGCATCCTTTCACCTTCTCCCATTTTACTAAGGCTTCTTGTTCCTTTTTCTAATGTTTGAAATGTTCGTTATTTATTGGCGCATTTCTTTTGCAATCGACATATTCTCCGTGTTTGAATAACCGTTCAAACAGCTTTGTTTTTTATACGCAATATTTAAATATTTGAATAAAGCTTCTGTTTTCCTATACTTCTATTACAACACTCATATTTTACAGGTTCGCCTAATTCACCGGTGCATTGTTACTTTCGCATATCTCAAAGTAGTCTGCCTGTTTCCATGCCAACTGTTTGAGGCAGCTTATCTTTGCTGAATGAATAAAGCAGTCAGATATAGAAAGCCTGCATATAGACTGTCCACTTTGAAATAACGGAATTCTTAGTAGCTTACTTGATGGGTTCTCCACGACTGTGGCCATATCCAGTTATTCCTCCGATAGATTATAGATACACAAAAAAACAGCACTACATCGCGGCCCTCTCGTGACTACCATATGATGGTTACATGACAAAATGACGTGCACTGATAAATAAAATTAATAACGTCTTTTCTCTTGCTTCTCGATCGTAGGAATTCAATTACCGATCTGTTTATGGCGAACGCAACATGTAAAGCCCTCAAGCTTCTAGCAATAAATTACTGCACCCCAATTGTGTGAATTCCAGGAGCACGTAAGCAGTGCACCCACGGCTGCTGCATTACATCATGCACATAACTCTATATATGGTAGGCATCACAGCTGCATATGGAGAGCTGATTTCTCAGACGCTCCCCATAGACACTCAGTTCAGATTGTCATTTTATTTATTTTTTTTACCTTCAAAATAATGTGGCTGTGACTGTCACATCATAACCACGTCTAATGAAACACTACATTTCCTGTGGTGGAAATATGCGGCAGGATACTTTAGGATGGCCAGGTCTACAAAACACCAATGCACAAAATGTCAGAAACAGAACACTCATGAATCTTTCACAAGGATTATTCCTGTCAAAAGGGTTAGAGACAGGCATATTCACAATTTTTGATTGAAGTGTTTATTTTTTTTTTAAAAAACAGCCAGCATTAATAATGTCATTCTTCCTGCTTCTCTCGCGCACCGTGGAACGGATCCCCCCCAACAGAAACCAGTGATACCGCGCTGCGCAGGATCTATGACTCACTTAATCCACTGGTCAAACAGGAATATTACTTTCATCTCCACAGCGTCGAGTTAAACCTTCCTCTTATCCCAATCTCCGCGAGTCTGTATTAACGGCTGAATGTATACGAGGCACAATGACGGTTCTCCAAAGTTGTTGGATGAGACAGAAACGTGCAGTGACTACATGCAGTCAAGCATTAAAGAATATACCAAAAAATTTCCACACAACAATTAAGCATCCTCAAAAGAGCTTGTTTGGTCCTATCAAACAAAATTATTCCATGCACCGGGCTATTACAAAAAACAAAGGATTAAACTATCAGACCTCCATAAGATTTGTGAAAAAGGCAAGAATTTAAACACAATAAATATATATTATAAACTAAAAATAAATTTATTTGTGCATGCATGCATCATGTCAAATATGCATAACAAACAAAACTGTAATAAATTTAGAAGTGGCATAAATCAGACAGCACTCCCCCAGAACTGATAGACATTTGAGTCCCCTGTGGTAAATACATTTATTATGCATAAAAAACTTGTCACCTCAGTATTTGAGTAATTATCGACACCTTCTGAAACCTATGCCAGTTACCAAATTATTTTTTCAAAATTTTAATCTTTCCTTAACCGAACACATTCCCTCAGTGGAAGATGTTCCAAAACAATACAGCTAAACAGAACTTTCAATAACCTACTTGAGTAAAAAGGCATTTGAAGTAAACGCACTATAGTGCAGCAAGCTGCTACAGCTATTTTTATAGTAACAATTCAAAAGAGCAATATAGCTGAAAAAGATAACAATTAATCACATACTGATGAATCATATTATCCAAAATACTGAAGGCAAAAATGTTGGAGACATGACAACTCAACCCAAGCCCACGTACTAAAGTTGCTTTCCATCACAGTCCGATTTTTATTAAGAAAAAAAATCAAAGGGTCTTCATAGGAGGAAAAGGACAATGTAATTTCAGCTCAGCCATCTTGAAAAACCAACTTTACCTCACAATCATTATTCTCTTGTACATTTAGAGAGAAAAGAAATGTAAAAAAAAACCCAAACAATTTCAATACAAAAATATTCTGGCCTTAATTTTATTTCTAATTCTAGCTTTGAGATTTCGAAGTGGAGAGAACATCTGACGTTATTCTATATTTTTAGCTGCTCATTTCGCACACTCCTGCAACATATGAACATGTCAGCATGAACTGGACATGCACCAATATAACTCACAACTCATTTCACTATAGTATCAGGAAAAAACTGCCAACATAGTCTGAATGTGCATTTACATTTACGGCATTTAGCAGACGCTCTTATCCACAAAAGTGGATAACAAAAGTGCTTTGTCATTCACACATAGAATACATCCTATTACAGTAGGTTAGAATCAATCATACCAATGAACTAGAATACTGTAGAATACAGGGATGAATACTGACGCCTAGAAGTGCAAAATACAGAAGGTCTATCTTAAACAATAAGTGCTATAAACAATAAGTGCTAGAGTTGGTTAAACAACACAAACAATACCCTACAATAAGTACTAAATTAGTCAGTCAATATGGGAGCAGTGTCAGTTGTCCGTTAAAATTCTGCAAATAGATGGGTCTTCAGTCTGCGTTTGAAGACTGCAAGGGACTCTGCTGTCCAGACAGCAAGTGGGAGTTCATTCCACCATCTTGGAGCCAGGAGAGAAAATAGTCTCGATGCTTGTCGTCCATGAGACCTGAAGCAAGGCATTTCAAGCCGAGCGGTATAGATCGGGCTTTGGCCGTTGACCTCATGTATGAAGGGGCTGGTCCATTTTTGGCTTTGTAGGCAAGTATCAAGGTTTTAAATCTGATGCATGCAGCTACAGGGAGCCAATGAAGGGAGCGTAGCAGTGGACTAATACACTGTACTAATGCAATGCTCTCATGACCTGAAGGACTTCACAAAATGATTTTACGTACTTCTATTAAAAGCTTTTTTCAGCTGATAAACTTTACCGTGTAAAATTTGTGTGACAGTTATTAGTAGTGCTTCATATTTTGTTATATGCAGCTATTTGAGTTGTGATGTAGAGCTTCAATAAGTTAGCCTTGGAACAGAAAGTAACGTTTCATTGTTCAAGTAACACGTCAGGCTTTGGATTTAGCATCCATATAAGCAATGAAGAAAATGACATTGGTGTATCCCTAGGACAAACATAAGTGCAATAGGTCAGCAATATAAAACTGTTCATTTTTTATTTAAACAAGACCTCAAATTAGATTACTCCTCAACATGACAAACAGAGGGAAACAAGAATTTATGAATATCTTAATTGGCTGGTACACTAACTGCTTTTGAATGCATTAGCCTATTTCATATGAGAATTAACAAAAAGATTTAAAAAAATATAGAAAACGACAGTGGCATGTCAGAGCAATGAGCTGTTTTCAAAAAACACTTCTTTCTCAACCTCAGAGCTTTTGAATATTACAAGAATACAGACTGCAAACCAAACATTAAATTGTTCCATTTTTATAGCGAATCCGGAGATTCTATACTTGTAACTAAATTCCACTTCATGTGAAATTAATATAAATACCTTAAAATATAAGAAAATTGACTGAATCTAAGGGTGCAGTCATGTAATTAGTGACAGCACTAACTCTTAGCCACCTCAGAAGTAAGGAGAGTCAACTCCACTGGGGACATGGAAATTCTGTCTATGCAGGTCCAGAACAGTCTCTCTCCACTTTCCTCCTTAGCAGCAGCAGCAGCTCCAGATTAGATCTAAATACAGGGCAGAGAAGATGCATGAGAACAGAAAACAGAAAACCATTTCATGTTTATTATATGTTTTTGTTATGGGGAAAAAAGGTACTTCAATTTCAGGTGTTTAAGTGGACAGATTTCTCAAAATCTGAATCTGGGTTTGCACTTACATCATCAATGTCCTCGTCATCGTCACCAATGTCATCAAACTGAATCTCGTCATCGTCACCAGGTCCAAAGGTGTCTGTCTCATTGATTTTGGCTGTGAACAATAATACCTCGTAAGCAACAGCGCAATAAATTTCTAACATGCTAGATCATACTACTTATTGCAGGGTATTATTTATTGTACTGATGCTGACTATTACTTATTGTTGTCTGAGATAGAGCTTATGTATTTTCAACTTCTAGGCATCAGCACTGATCCCTGTATTTCAACAGCATTTCTAGTTCATTGGTATCTTGGACTAACCTAGTGTACTGGTTAGGATATATGCTATGAGTAAATGACAAAGCATTTTTGTAAATCGCTGTGGATTAGAGTGTCTGTCGAATGCCGTAAAATGTAAATGTTAATGTTAAAATGAAATGTACAACAAGAACTATACACACCATGCTCTGGAAGCTCTCCATAAGCTTTCAGGCTCCGAGCCTCATCAGCATTGTACTTTAAAATAACATCTGCCTTGTTGTCCTGTTATTCAGGGGTAAAAGACAATTTTTATTTATGGAAAAAAAAATAAATAAATACAATTTTTGGTGCCGGTGGCAATTTTGCTTTTTGTTTCAGTGATTGCATATGCACTTGCTGAATACTCCCAGAAATCATGAAAATGATAATCTATGTGATTATGGTATTCCGTGGCAATCAAATTTCGAGTCTGGTAAATTTAAACAGCTCTGTGTGTTCCTGCTGTACATCTTTGATACACACCTGATAATCCCTCAGTCCTATGAGTATAATGTCTGACGTGTTAATCCAGACCTGCAGAGAGGGAGGGATGAAAAGGAAAACAAACAGAATAATATGAAGTGACAACCATACAACGGTTAAGATGACAAACTCTTAGTTTAATGTCATTTTTAGAAAACAACTCAGTAGTTGAATTAAGCACCTGTGATTTCAGATTAATTGGCTCATGACCACCAATTCACCCACTCATTTGAACCAATCCGCATGACACAGTACAAATAGACGAACAGGCCACTTGACAATATGCTGACATAATGCTGAACAAGCAGAGCCAGCTAAGCAGATGACGTGAACAGTACCTTTTTCCGGAGTTTTCCTCGGATGTGACAAAGCCGTTTGATGCCATCAAAGCACATAGCCTCCAGCCTTCCATTCCCCAGCATCTTTATTACCTGTGCATATTCTGCAAAGCATACTTAGGTTAGTCAAACTGAAAATTTAAATGCACTGGTGGTGCATCCAAGCCAATCACAAAAAAAAAATATATATAAGTTTGAATTATGTGACCTACCTTGACCATCTTCTTTAAACACCAGCTCCCTCTTCTCGGATTCATTCTCATTCTTACCACGTCGCCTATTCTTTCCTCCTTTACCTGAAGACAGAGCAAATACAAAAGTTATTAAAAGATTTAGAGCAGTTAATACTCTCCGTTGTATTATCCGCTCAGAAACCGACTGACACCTATGTCGATATTTATACTTTAGCTAGTCAGCTATCTATTAGCGAACAGCCGGACATATTCCCTAATATCATATTTTATATCATGTTTAGTAGTACTGATCGTCAGAAGTGCATATCAGGCCGGTAAGAGTCTATGTAGCTAACTGGCTGTGCAGTTGGCGAATATGGAATCCATACGCAAATCCTCGTTAGTTACCCAAGCTACGTTTCTTTGTAGTAGCACTACCAGCTACATCCAGAGATAATACCATGTACGTTAGCTAGCTATATATGACGATGTACTGAGAATCGCATTAAATGCACACCAAGTCCGACAGCCTGCTAACCTAGCTAAAAATATCTCATAAACACATCGGCAGGCAGCTAGCGAGATAGTAACAACAGATCCTGATTATGTAGATCGAAGCTAATGTTAGTTAGTTAGCTAACCGTAGCTAGCTTGTTTGCTAGCTAAATCAAAAGTTTGCTTTTTTAACATTGCAACTTTTGAAAATGACTTTACCCTTGTTTTTTGGCATATTATATAAACCGGTCTGTTAACTTTCGTAACACGTCCAGGAGTGCTTAGGCTTTTAAATCTTGAGATAACAAATTGACTTGTACACAGTAGTACTGATCGCCAGCTACAATCCACCCAAGCAAAAACCTCGCTGAACGTAATGCAAAATACGCATGTGCATGGTATTACATTCAAAACGACCTGAACTTTATTGACATTGATAGTTTTATGGTTCTGTCAGGATCAGTTATACATGGAAATATCAATTGATTGGTTTTAAATGTTATTTAAATGAATTTTACTTATCTCTGTGTGTTTCTAAGTAGTTCACAACATATCCAATTTTATACAAAATGTTCGGGTCCAAAAAGTGTCCTCCTTGCCAGTAGGCGGCGACAATAATGCAAGTGGTGTCATGCAAATCAGACAGCGTTCAGTGAGGTAGGTAGAAATCAACATCACTCAGAGCAAGTCCTTAAAAACATGTAAAAATATAGTTATATGAATATTTAGAGGCATGTGAAGAGACTATGCGAGCAAATTAGGTAACCCCTCGAAAAGCCAGATAATCACCGAAGGATAAAAGTTGAAGTTACCAATATCTATCAGTAAATGTTTTCTTTGTAAAGCTAACAGGCTACATTGCTAGCTTTTAGCTACCTTTGCTAACAAGTTTTTAATCGTGCATTAATGGTGAGCTGAAGTTAGCCTCTTAGCATCCTAATTTAAACAAAGAAGAGAAAAAAATCCCGTTGTTATTATGATACACAAATGTGTGATTACTGGCTGCCCTAACAGTTCGGACACGATAATTCATTATATTTTACCCGAAGAGCCGAATAGACGAAGATTATGGCTACAGTTTATTGAGCGAAGTAAACATGGCGGAGAAAGCGTTCCTATTTCATGCAGAGTGTGTGGCGACCATTTCTCCGAAGAGAGCTTCACACAAGTGGATCTGGGTTTTACCACGCAGCTTATATTAAACGTTGATGCAGTTCCTTCGATTTATCCGGGGGATCGTATATCAAAAGATGGAAATGAAGCACTGGTGAGTTTAGTAACATTTACAGTCGATTAAGGAAATGGTATGTGCACTTTTGCTTTTATAATAAAGATATGCATTCCCAAAAAACCCATATTAGATCACTTTAACCTCTTCAGTATTTTAGAAATTTTACAACTACATGCCTAGGAATGTGTTTTATTTAGTATCACTGTATCTCTTTCCTTGTGGCAGGTGGCAGAGGAAGATAATAATGTGGAGGAGACTTGCAATATTACAATAAGTGGCACAGTCTCTTTAGCGTGTGTCAAGGAAGAGCCTACAGAATGTGAGGTGACCCCCATCAGGAAGCTCTTAGAAGAGAGCAAATCCGTATCATATCATTTCCTGCATGTCAAGCAAGAAAAAAATGAGTGCACCCTCTCTCCAGAAACCTGCATACAGGGAAGTGATCAGCCTCAGATCATTCAAAGTGAAGGTATCAAAAGTGAGATTGGCTGTAGTGACTTGGACATAGAATCTAAAGATGACAAAGAAAAACCCTTCAGCTGCTCGCACTGTGGTGAAAAGTTCCGTAATAAAGGTGTTCTCATGCAGCATGAAAGCAATCACATCAAGGAAGGAAAGATCCGTACTTACCACTGTTCCCAATGTGGGAAGAGCTTTGCACTCCGAGCTTTTCTGAAAGCTCACCAGAAGCTCCATGAGAATGTGGAGTCCACTTTAATGCACAGCTGCACACTCTGTCCTCGTAGATTCCGCTATAAGGGCTCACTAGCGGCCCATATGAGACATCACACGTCCCAGGTGACATATAACTGCCCAGTCTGTGAGGAAGCCTATCAGCTCAAGGCAGCACTTTGTCAACACATTAGAACGTCCCACTCCGGAAGCAGACTGCAGTGCCGCATCTGTGATAAAGGTTTCTTAAGACTTGAAGCCTTTTTAAAACACACAGACAGGCATGTGGTAGTAACCCCATACTACTGCAGCACTTGCAAAGTGTATCAGCTCACAGAGCGTGGGTATCTGTGCCACAAGCGAATACACGAGCAGAAGCAGCTCCTGATGCTGAGCGCTCAGAAGGGCCCTGCCTTTGCAGTGGACAGCCAAGCTAATGCAGAGGAAAAAGCTCCAGCAGAAGTGCTGGAACCCAGCACCTGAGTCTGGGGAGGCACCAGTGGACATGGAAGACAATGGAGGCACAAGCTAACAGGAAGGGGAACCACAGCTGTCACTCAGTGCAGAGTTATTACTTGAGTTTGAGGAATCTGGGAAAGAAGCTCATTGTTCCAGATGTAGATTTCTCAGTGGCCTCATATGAGATGTGTCTTTCTGATACCAGTGAAGACTGTGTTATTGGGGACTGAGAAAGGCCATTTAGCCTATCTGAGACAAGACTCAAGCGCTTAATGGCCGATTTAGAATTAGTGACTTACCTATGGATTAACTAATACACATAATTGAGGAAATGTATTCAAGTTGTCTTTAATTTGTGATTTTCTAGTTTACTGTATTTGAAAAGTAATATGTGCAACAATCATATGGTATATAATAGTATGAGTTGCATATATTTCTAGATTAGTAGTTAAATGGTGATTTTTAAAAACTTACTAGCTCTAACCTTGTTATTGTCATTGCTTTGAAGATTCTTGTACAAAATGGTTTTATTTTGGAGTAGTAACCCCTTTTAAAGTGTAATTGCTTGCACAACTACTAAAAGTACAAACTGGAAGCTTTACTATAATAAGTCCACCTGGTAAGATGCATTAAAAAGGCTTAAATTAAGTAGATATTGTTCTTTACCACAGAATGCCATGATTTATATTGGCATTATTACTGTAACCTCTAGAAACAATAACTGATGTAAGAGTAGCATTTTATACTTTCAGCCTGCAAATTTTGTTCTTAGACGTAATATACATTGGTCTTTAGTACTTCTAAGTACTGTAAGTTTTTTTGTATAATGTGAGAATACAGTTTAATGCTAAAATATCAATCACAATATTCCTCATAAAAATGTAAAACTTTACTACACTTAAAAAGAGATCAGTATAGCAGCTTGCCAGACACAGAAAGCAGCAGTAACATTTTCCAGCACTGTTCCAATTTAAAGAGACAAAAGATTATTGAGAAATCAAAAACATTTTCATCTTAAACTTGAGTAAAATAACAAAACAGACCTCTCAGAATTGAGGGGGGGGGGGGCACCTTCAAACATGCTTACATATGTTGAGTGGACACACTATCTTACCATGTGCTAAAATAATTTAAAGCAACTATCCCATGCATTTATAAAAATAAACTGAATGCCAGGAGTCGTCCTTCAAACCCACATAACATTTCCTCTGAGGAGCTGACTTCATAGCTCTAATTTCACAAACTGGGGGGGGGGGGGGGGGGTGTTAAAAAAAGAATATTGTGTGCTTTTCTTACTTTTTTTAAAAAAATTTTTTATGCTGCATTGCTTTTTATAAACCTGAGTTCTCTGGGTATTTACATTTCTGTGCTGTCTAGTATGTGTGGCGCGCTGCTGGTTCTTTGTGCTCCAAACCTCTTTCACACGGTTGGTCTGCAAAGCTGAGCTTGTAAGGCTAGGCCAAACCTGTCTTGGGTGATGAATGCACATGCAGCAGGGCTTTCATTTATCACATCCCAGTCTCATGTGTCCCACTCACTACCCCAGAGGTGTCTAGTTCAATTTCAGAAAATAAAAGTCCTCTCAAAGATTTTGTTCCAAATATCTCGCTTTGCAAATTAACTCAAGACAGTAGCCAGTATTAATTAGGGGGTGGGGAAATACTATTAAGTAATGCAAATTTATGGCATGACTTTTTGAAAATGAATTTATACACCTCTTTGCCACAAATTAATGTTTTAACCTTATTAAACTTTTCCCTCACCTCTATTCATAGGGCGTACTCTTCTTAAGACCACTGTATTATAGGCCCCATGGACGCCTCCGTGATGTCAGCCAGCCAATGGAAAAAAAGAGAAGTGCAGTGATGGACACGAATTTCAAAGCCTTAGAAAATGCTAAGGCCAGTGCTCCAAGGGCTGGGACAATAAACATCTAGTATCACACTTATGAACCCAGACAAGTTCAGTTTGAAACTACTGATTTGGCGAGGCTTCTTTCAGAAGTGGAAAGTTCATATTTTAGGTATCTGATGGCATTTCTTAATACAACTGTTTTCTTACAACTCACAGTCTTAATACAATAATGTCTTGCTCTATCAGCATTATAAAAAGATATGCTAGTACAGTATTTTACAAGTTTATATGCATTTATGATAGTGTCTTGTTTCCCAAAAGATATTCCACAGAATGTTCGAGATGCTTTGCTTGTGCCAAGTCCTGAGACACCAGTGATCGTACAAGCAAAATATGTTGTTGGTCTTCTTATAATAAGCAGACTAGGAAGAATTGGATTGTCCACCAGGGGTCAGTTGAGTCCGTGCTTAGCATATGAGCCCTGGACACAGCTGGGCTGGAGAGGCAAGCTCCGGTAAAGGGCAGGCGAATGGGTGAGTGGGCAGTTGAGTGGCTGGGCACAAAGCCGCCACCTGGCGCCACATCAGTGGTTGGAAGTGGAGGGCAGCGGCTCAGAGAGCTGTGGAGGTCAGTTTCTTTACTCCCCGGCGCTGAGCAAGAGTGGAGCAGCCTACAGGTTCCAGCACAGGGGGGACATTCCTGTTCAGGGCCAAGTATGTAGCAGCCATGGCACCCTGCAGGTGGAGAGAGATGGTGTCACACAAGGCTAAGGGTCACTTCACTTTTAGATTTTTTTTAAGCACGTGAAGATGATATTCTGTATACCAAAAATGCTGAGGGGGCTTGCAAGCGAAATTAAAAATTAACAGGGTGGACAGCACAATACCTTAACGAGATGAGGAGCATCGTGTCTGTTGAGCTGGTATTTGGGAAGCTGTTCTTTGTGAATGATCCAGGGATGCCTTAGCACTTGTGCTGCTGTTAATCTCTGATGAGGATCTACATGCAACATTTTCGATACCAGGTCCTGTGGGTGATATTAACATACATTAAAAGTGCCATTAGCAGCAAGTTCTCAGCTGCTGCATTTTAGATTAACTGCAGTTGAACACAAATTTAACAGGTTCAGGTTCAGCAACCTTGCTCTGAAAATTAATGTCATAATCTGCAATTTGCCTAAAAAGAATAGTTTAGTTAAAATACATTTTTACACATTTCCCCCCTTACTCCATATGGTGATAAGCAAGGCTATGAGACTAACAAGGAAGAGCTTGCTTCCACCAACAGCTCCGTGCAAACTGCATACTACCAATTGGCAGTGCATGCTGAATTCATGACATACATTGCCTCAAACCATGACAAATTGTTGAGGAATCTCAAATAGACATGTTTTTGACAATGTGACATGCTGTTATAAAATGCACAAAAATAAAATCACCTAACATGAAGTAGGAGCCATCTTGAAGCTGGAATTTTGTCCATACTTAGAATTTTGGCCATACATAGTAAACCGTATGTCACACAGTGTCAGAAATTCACACAAGGCTATTTGGGATTACTTCTTTGATAAAAGATTGTTTTGTATTGTTAACACATCTACTGATATCATGTGTCCCTGAAAATATTTTTGGAAGCTTTATTTTTTATTTTATAAATAATTTTGCTAGAAAAGGTTTTTAAATAACAGCAGAGCCACCTTGGCCTCAGATGAGACAGAGTTCCAGTATCCCCCTGTAAGCGAAAATTTCCCACTGCCAATCCTAGCCAAGATCTCTTCCGGTGTGTCTTCAGGGCCATTGGCGAACGGAGTGAACCTGTAAAATAGCTCATTGTCAGCTGAACGCCATTCAACATTTCCAAACTTAAAACAGTAGCACCAGAGTTTAATTGGTTCTTAATGCCACACTTCTGGTTTTACCCTGTGAGCATTGTGTATAGAAGGACACCTAGGCTCCAGATATCACAAGCAGCATCATAACCCTGCTTCTTCAGCACCTGAAGAGTAAAATAATACCTCTTAGTTTGACAGCTAACACCTGCAAAAGCCTGACTTGAATATGAGGGCCAGTAATGTGTACCTCTGGGGCCACAAAGTTGGCAGTGTAGCAAGGGGTCATCAACAGGCCATTCTCTGCCCTCAGCTGTTTGGCAAACCCAAAGTCACAGATCCGGATGGACTCTGGGTTGCCTGACTCATCTACATAGAGAATGTTACTGGGCTTCAAATCTCTATGGACCACCTGAGGAGTAGAACATGGAGCAGGAATGTGACATAAGGTGATAAATATTTAGGGTTCTCAAACACATTTTATTAGGTTGTCATTACGGGTGTGTTAACGGGACAAAAGGCCCAAAGTGAGTATCACTATGAACTGGTCTTAATCACATTTCAGACTCACTACTGTGTTAGAGGTTAGCTGGTTCTCGTGACTTGCTTCTTTTAAACAGGTAACGGCTCTGACATCAGAACTCAGTATTTCCACATTCCACCATGTTCAAATGCTCCAGGTGCAGTACATGCATTTCTGTACATAATGCTCCTGTAGGTAAAGTCCTTTGCAATACTGGGGTGTATGTATGTATGTATACATGTATACCCCTTGTCCATGCAGATACTCCACAGTCTTTGTGATGGTGTAGAGGACAGAGCTGGCCTCCCGTTCTGAGAAGAACTTCTGTCTGAGGATCTTATCCAGCAGTTCCCCTCCCTTCAGGAGCTCGGTCACCAGGTAGACTGAGCGGCCATCATCATATACCTGCATATTGCATCACGCACAGACAAAAAAAAGAAAAGAAAAAAAAAAAAAAAACGAAAGGGAGAAGAGTTTGAAAACCTTTTCTTAACACACTTGGTCCCGTTATACTGTCTCCAACGCTGTTCCATCCAGGGATACATACATGCTCTGAATCAGAATGCTGGAGGTGTATCTAGGCCATTACATTTGCTTAGCAATGGTAATAACTCTTCCATCCTACGATTCATCATCTGTATCTCTGCTTACCTATATTGTTTATTTGGGAAATGTGCATTAATAAAACCTGTAATGTAAACCAGAATGCAGCTCATCTGAACATGACCTTGAGGGTACACAAGCAACAATAAAATGCAAATCACAATTATCTTATCCTTTGCTAAAGTACAGAACTCTGTTACACAATGCTTAACATGAATCAAAATTTATATAAATGCTAATTAATTAATATATTTGGATGTACATGTTCTACAAGGACAACAATTGCTGGAGCAAATTATAGGATATTTTTGCTCCACAAATTCTTTTTGCACAAGAATCCCGTCTGGGGGGACCCACGTCATCTTATTATAAAGCATATAGCATCGACTCTCTAATAATGTAATTGTATTTACAGGAAAGATAAACACAGAATGCTTTCTAGAATCTTTTACATGAGAGGACGTATTGGTTTTTTTCTCCCCCTCTTAGGCCTGATGGTGAAAACTCTTACATCTTTTAAGGTGATGATGTTGGGATGCTGGCCATAGCGCAGAAGGATTTCCACCTCCTCTGTTGGGTCTCTCTTGGCTTTGTTGATGATCTGGTTGTGGAGTGCAATGTGTAAATGGTTACTATATTCGAATGAAAAAAGAAAACAACTACAGTCAGTGCATTTATTTGTGTTGCTCAGGGAAACAGTCACCTTGACAGCATACTCCATGGCAGTGCTTTTGTGAATGCAGCGCTTGCAGATGGAGTAGGAGCCGATACCGATATCCTCCCTCACCTCATACGAGTCTCCGAACTGAGTGGTGTTTCTGTGGAGCTGCTGTATTGGACAAAAAATGGACAGTAAACGGGGTGTGAGAGTCATCTGCACAGCCACTGTCTGCTCTGTTTGTACAGAGCCTCTCACAAGAGATAATGGAGCTAAGCACAGGGTCAGGCTACAAAAGCTCAGTGAGAAAATGGAGAAGGTAGTGATGGCAATATAAACTTCCTGAGACAAAACAAGGAAAAGCTGAAGACTCAAAAAGGGGAGCCTGTTGTATAGTGTGTGGGTGTGTGCGTGTGTATACCTGAACTATGGTGCTCATGTTGCTCTGCAGTGGCTGAGTCTCCTCCTCTGAGCTGATGGCCACAAAGCTGAAACCTCTGAAGAGCTGATGGGCATTGGCACTAGGGGGCACACCTGGTGAATCTAAACACACACCAGCACATCCCAGTGAGCTCTAAATTAAACATCCTGTTTGACAACATAAGTATCTTAGTTTATGAGTAATTAAGTTAATGTGATCTGTTCTGTTATCCATTTGTCTAAAGTAAAATGTTAAGAGCTCCCTGTTTGCCATGTCAGACCTAGTGGAAAAAGATACTTTTAAAGGATAAGTGGTTGCTCAGTTGTAGAACCTTTGGGAGTTTTAGCTGTGAATTCTGGGTCAAAGTAGAACGTGTCGTCCGGTCTCCCAGAGGCCGGTTTGAAGGGAGGGTGAATCTCTCTTCTAAATAATTTCTTGTGACAAAGAAGAGATGATACACATTAAATTCAACTTGCAGTGGTGGCATTACTTGACAAGTTACTCCAATCTTATGGATCAATTATATGCACACACACTCATACACTTACATTCCAGTCAATGGAAGCATAAAATTGGTGTCTCTTTATTTCCTCAACCCCATCTGGACCTGCACCTGCACAAACAATATTTGACGGTTTCAGCCACAGTGTAACACAGATGTTAACATTTAATATGTGCAAGTTAACATTTAATAACGGAATCATGGAGAGTATGCCCATTGGTCTAAGCGTGCGATGTACGTGCTGTTCTGCTTACCCAGCCTGTTGGAGGGGTTGCGTTTGAACAGGTTGCGGAGAAGGCTCTGTGCCTCTGAGCTGAGGAATGGAGGCATGCCCAGCTTGGCTCTACAGATGGTGAGAGGTCAGGCCAGAGTACAGCAGGGCAGGCGAGAAGAGAAAGATTTTAAGAAAGTCACTTATTACCTCCTGTTGCTCAGAATGAGTCAATAAGAGCATGCAGAGGAATCAATAAGACGGAACAGATCAAGTGACCTCCTGCCAACCCAGTCAGTTGCACTTCTTTTGTTAAAAAAATATAGATCAGTGACAACAATAAAAAACAAAAAACCCCAAAAGCATTCTGCACCCAGAGGAAGTGCTGGTCTCTAGTGCTCTAGTGTGGAGCAGAGAGCTCCTGCATTACAATGCTAGGCAGCCCGGTGCTTATGAGTCTAACCACAGCTCTCCTCTCCCCATGCTGCATCAACCCCTCTACTGGGGCACTCATCAGCATTTACCCTACAGAATGTCAGCAGTTACTGTACAGAAAGTATTACTCACTGTGAGCTTATTCTAGCTATCACAGGAGCTAAATCGGGCGCTTGGACTGGCTTTAAGCATGTTGCAGGTGTAAGTGTAGGTCACTCGCAGGTTGAGCTGAACCGTGGCCACATCCCTCCATTACTGCAAGGCTTACTGGTCCACAACAGGCTTTCAGTTGGTTTCTGAAGCCCAGTCGCTTAAACTTAGTGATTTGAATGCAATACAGGCCAAAACTTCCCTTTGGCAGTGAAGACAGAGCCTCAGAACTCACTTCAGAATCATGGTCATGGTTTCCTTGCGGTCCTTGCCTTGGAAGGGCAGTGTGCCGGTTAACATTTCATACTGGAGACAGAGAAGCAAAGCAATGGCTTGTGAAGAGCACACTGAAAGCCTGCAGGGTTTCTAGAGCCAGCGGAACAAAGGGTCTACAAAAACGGAAGAGCCAGGCCAGGAAGCCGCACCCCTTACCATTAGCACGCCGTATGACCACCAGTCAGCACTGTGGGTGTGTCCCCTGCGGTTGACCACTTCAGGAGCCATATACTCCACCGTCCCACAAAAAGAGTAGGCTTTGTTCTCATGATCGATCGACTCTTTACTGAGTCCAAAGTCTAAAAATCACAGTACAGGTAGGAAAAAACCTTGATTTATGCTTGTTGGTTTTCATTTACATGTCTTCACAGGATATATTACCTTAGAAAACATACTGGGACTCTCTCTAACTGCAGATAATATGAACTTTTTTTTTTTTTTTTAACTAAAGTTTGTTGGTTAGAATTTCCTACTCATTAACAAAGGAGTGGATGACTATACAACCTTATATTATCAGAACTTGGTGGAGAGCCTTCAACAACACATTAACAAAGTTATAAAGCCCAAAGGTTGACCTACGAGGAATTATGCAGTGAAAACAAGGTGCTGTTGGATTCCTATCATCCTACTGTTTTTGGTATGACAATATGTTGAATTACAGTTGCACCATAAGTCCAGGTTTTAAGACTCTTAAGTGAGGTCATGAAAGCAGCTGTGTGCCAGCCCATAGCTGCAGGGTCGCCTGCAACGCGGCAGGCATCCAGCAGAGCGGCGCCAAGTGGGCCCAGGGCCATGCCCCCAGGAGTGCAGGTGCAGAGGGCAGAATTACCCACCCGTCAGCTTGATGTGCCCATCCTCATCCAGCAGGATGCTGAAATCATAGAAATTTTCACAGCATCAGAAGGCCTGTCACCACACACACACACACACACACACACACACAAACACACACACACAACAATCCATTTATATCTAGGGAGCAGTAATTCTGCAAT
>NC_137497.1:35494358-35671858 GCF_041902795.1 Electrophorus electricus | reverse complement strand
GCAGCTGGCATGCTGCCATGGGGAGAGAGGCTCCCTCAGGCCTGTAGAGTGGCACGCCAGCCCTCAGAGCCACTCCACGCCTCCGACAGCTGCGCGACGGGCACCATGGGCCGTCGCCAGTCCGACCCGGCTTACTTTAGTCCTGACTGCGGAGAGAATCCACGGACAGGCTTGGAGACAACATCCAGCTACAGATCTCCAAGAGCTCTCCGGCTGAGATGCTTAGTTGGAGCACTCTCGGTCCAGGAGCGCCTATCTCCGGGGGTAGGGTAGGAGCAGTAATGGAACCACAGGAGACTGCCTGGTAGGATCGCGTGCCGTTTCTGAGGCTGTCCAGAAATGCAGCACTCTTCATTTCACTCGGCAACTTCTATCTCAGAGGAACATCAGACCAATCGAGAGAGGTGGGAGGGAGCGAGGGAGGGCAGGAGGAAGGGAAGAGAGCGAGTGAGAGAGAGAATGAAAAAGAGCCCACCAGAGAGAGGGAGAGAGAGATATGGGAAAGATACGACATGAACCTGCACCATCCACCCCCACCAGCACCAACCCCCTCCCCCTGCTTCTCACAACAGCATAATTCACGCCTCATCTTAATCATGCCAAGAATGGAAACCGACGCATTAGTACGAAAATGAAGTTGACACATACTGGTCCCACAACTCAATATTTGAGCTAATGTTAATTGATGCCACTTCAGTGCCTTTTAAGTACAGACCTGTTATGTTGGCCTGTTCGCCTGTTCGTACAGTTAATTAATGCACATTAACTGTGCTTCAACACAGAAATGCAGAGACAAAAACAGAAAACTGACATTTTATTTGTGCATAACCTACACATTTATTAATATCTAGAGATAGCTCAAGTATAAAACAAAGTCCAACAGACAACAATGTTTAAGTCACCCAGTGCCCCTTAAACACAGTTTCCTGCCCATTTGCGGGGGTGCCGTCCAGTGAATGTGCTCTTGGTGGAAATTGTGAGTGCAAGTGTGTGTGTGTGTGTGTGTGTGTGTGTGTGTGTATGCTGGTATTACAGAAGCTGTGACTCAGCCTGCAGATGGTGGCTATCCAGGATGTTCATGTCCCACCTCCTAATCATGGGATTAAAGAACACCTGTGCACATGTTTGCCAGCTCTACCAATTTTTATTATTGTTGCTGTCACTATGTATTCTCCCGGCCTCAAAATGATCCTGACTTCCCCCATTTTAGAGGGAGTTTTTAAACTCTAACAATGACATCATTTGATCAGCTGACTGAAGTTCCTTACTGCCTGTGAGCCTTTCTGGTATCTCATGGTCACATTGTGATTAGCTAATACATGCTAATATAAAATAATAATAATAATAATAATAATAAACAAACAATAACAACAACAACAATAATGCAAAGTTCTGATTCTACAATCTTATATGCACTCATTGTCATTTTTGGTAACATAAATAATTTAAACACAAAATGCATTTGCTATTATTTTACCATTTTGTGATTCTCATACATAAAATCTGACCAGAATGCAGGTATCAAAAATCCATTTTTTCTGTGGGTGGCCTGTCTGACTCCCTGCTTGGGCTTGGACAGTGTCCCTGTTTCTGAGATGTTGAGGTTGGCAAGTGTGCCTTCACTGCAGAAAGTGCCGAGGCCTCTGCTCTTAGCAGCCTGCGCTGGCCTGGCCTCACCTTGTGGTCAAACAAGCATCTCATCTAAAATCACCTGACATAATTAATATTAGGGTAACACAATGACAGGAGTTGTCTAGGGTATTCCAGTTGTGTGTGTGCATCTGTGTGTTTGTGAGTGTGTTTGTTTGTTTGTGTGTGTGAGGGAAAGGAAGAGATGTTTTTGCATTCCAGGAATGTGCTGTAAGTCAACACGTGCAGGGCCATGCTGGATCTGGTATTTTGTGTTTGAAGTGTGTTGGGGGAAGCCAGTTGTAGCATGCAAGAGCTGTGAGGCTCCTGGGCATGTGACCTCTGTGTTCTAGGCTTCTCTCTCAGCAAAACTCAAAGGAGATGCCATAATCCTGCAGCAAGGAGACGCTATAATCCCACTGCAAGTAAAATTATGCTGCAACAGCTCTGCACAGACCCACCAAAGTAACTAGCTGCATTTAAACAACATTGGCTAAATTTAGGTTAAGTATACCAATTAAAAAACAAGAAGTATAAAATTTGAATTTTAATCCTAGTAATAACAAAAATGTCATGGTAGTAACACTGTACATTTTGTTTATAAAAAAAAAATTTGTTATACTTTTTTCAGTTTTTCAGTGTAAATTTTATTCCTGTTCCAAATAAATAAATGTACTTTCTAATTACCTGCCTAAAGTTTTAACACTTCTGCCCATCAACAACAGAAAAAGTACTGTCTGAATTGATTGCAAGTCAAAAAAATATCCTGTGATAAATCACTCCTTGTATATTTAAACACATTTAAATTGATGATGCAAAGGTCATTTGGGAATAAACAGCATTCTATCTGATTACACAAAAAAATGACTGGGAGACACAAAGCAATCCAAGCAGGAAGGATAAAATGAATCACTATGATACTCTAAGCCTTTGCACTTTTGTACAGTGACCCTGGAAATGGGCAAGCGTTACAAGCTGTCTCTTAATCGCCACAGGCGGAAATCCGATCAGTGCCCGTGCAGAGCTACTCACAGCGGGGCTGGTGAATCTCAGAAGCTCCCTGTCGAAGAGCCTGCGCAGAGCCTTCAGTGGGAGCAGGCCAGCGCAGGTCAGAGCTTCTCTGAGCGTCGGTGCCCAGCCCCTCCCAGCAGCCATGTCTGGGCCTGCCCGGGCCTGGCTTCAGCCTGCCAGCCGGGGGGACATGCTCGATGGGTATGTGCTCGTGGGGGATGTCTGCTGAGTGCTGGCGTGCCCTGCTACATGGCACTGGCTGACTAAGCGGGGAAGCCCGGAGGCGGGGTTTGATCAGCTGCAACTGGGAGATCCCCCTCTGAAGCCCCCTTCACGGGAAATTGGAGAGTGGTGGAGATCCCCACACTCAGCTGACTGCACGCCACAAACTCATCCACCCACCCTCCCTCGCTCATACATATATAAACACAAACACATGCACACAGAACGTGGTGCTACATTTGAGGTTAAAGGCACCTGTTGTGCACAGCAAGGCAGTGCTAGGCTTTTAATTACTCTCTTTAAACTGACAGCAAAGATTTCCACTGGCCTTATCAGGATCCAAACAGCGCTTACTGAAACAAGGAACTCGCAACACTTCCTCAGGCTCAGCAGATACACTTAAAAACCAACACCAATTCATGGACATCACCTGGCTAAAACCAGACCCGTCAAACCAGGAATCAGTAGAGATTCTGTGGCATCAACTTCATGTGAAGGGGAATACAAGCAGCTGCTCTGCTTTTGCTCTCAAACTGCCTCTGCTGGCTGTGTGCGCAGAATTGTGGAAGTCACTTTCAGGTGGGTGGTTTGCAAAATACTGTTACTCGTTGAGCAGGAGGTCAGGAGCAAGAGGTAAGGTTGCATGCCATCAATGGGCACACACACCTGCAGGGGGCATACATACATTCAGAGGGTGAACTATAATGCACTGATCTGCACAGGCAGATTAAAAAGAAAAAAACAAAACATTGCCACTGAATATTAATGGATGAGGGGGATGGTGTTGATTTGTGTGTGTGAGAGATGTAATACACTGGAGCAGCTGTAAGCTTTCAGGACTCTTGATACATTTATTGCATCAGCTCAAGCACAGGGGTCAACATGTGCAGTGGCTCAAATTACTCAACGAATTTCAACCTTCCAACACTGACCCAGATTACCCAAACCAGGCGAACGGGGAGCAGATTTCCATTTTGGTACTGAAAAAAGAGATCCAGTCAAAACCACTGTAGCACCCAGTCAGGCTTGGGTCATCAGAGGATATACACTTCCTCCTAACATCTCACATCTGCTTCATGTGAAAGTGATGCAGAAAAAACCTACATCCGTAGTTATTCCGTACATGTTACATCACAAAAAGAATTCCATATGCGGCAATGAGGCAAAGAGAGAGAGACATAATTTATTCATGCATTTCCTAGCGGAGGACAGGAAGATCAATTTAGCTAATCAATTATAAGTGAGCCAGTCTAATCATGTGATACGATCAGTGCTTGTAGCGGCGCCCTCTCCCTCCAGTGTGTCCACTGATGGAAAGATTATGAATCATACCACTGTATCTAAAAATAGTTTTATGAGGAGTGGAAATAAAAAAATAAAATAAAAATCAGGCCACATTGTCTGGGTATTGTCTGTATCAGATTTTCCACAGTTCAAAGGACTGAAATGAAACAATCAACCCCCCACAATATGTTTGTTTTAGAGGTGGAATCTTTTTAAAAAAAAAAGAAAAAAAAAAAAAAGAAAAAAAAAAAGCTTTTTGACCTTGTCCTGGCTTATTTTAACAAGTTCCTGCTTCTGTCTGCATAGGCTGTCCTCAGCCCCTTTCCTATGACCCTGTAAAATTGAAAGCCTTTAGGCAGACAATGACTCACAAAATGGAGGCCTTATATGTACCAGTCAGATAACAGAAAAAGGTTCTTTATCATCAGCTGTCACACAACATAATATTACACAGACCCAAGACAGAAAGAAATAATGCTGCTTCCACCAAAACATCTGACTACCACACTGACTACCACGCTGGGTGACTCGGAGGTTATCATCACCATATGAATGATTTAGTGAAGAATAGGAAACAGCTAAATTATTCAGCTGTTCAACGACTGTCCATCAGCGTTATATATGTGTGAAGACACTTGATGAAAAACTGCAAATTACAGCTTATACTTGGTCCCTTTTAAGGGGTGTTCTGTGTGTCTGCAATTTCACTTGTGATTCAAAACCAATACATTTTTACATTCATGATGCACTTCATGGAACATGCAAAGGTTGTGGCATGGTACTTCACTGTATGCAAAAGGCTTGACATCAAATCTTATATTACATGGCATGTTAATAGTCCTGCACACAGGATCACAAAGATACACACACATACACATGTACACATCACTCCTTCACCTCATATTAGCCTATTCATTATGGACTTCACTGTGCTTCATCAACACTGAAAAGGGCTTCTTTGCACAGGGTGTCTCCTAATTACTGAATATTACTAAATTATTGACATCTGATGCTAGAAGCATGCTAACATTCCCTCTAACAGCTGTGAAATGTTAAGGGAAAATAAATTTATTGCAAACCTAAAAGAGATGTGATTGGATAACAGAAAGGGGAGCAGAAGAGTGAAACGATAGAAAAAGTAGAGCGAGGAAGAGGCACCAAGTTATTGCACACAGTCATTCTTATGAAAACAGACACGTGAGCCCTTTGATGTGGTTCCCCGGCTCGAGACAACAGCTAAGTAGAGAATCCACCATCCTGCCAGGCAATGAGAAGGAAGGGCGACACAGCCCAGACTCCATGTTCTTCTGCCACTTCTTTCCACCTAGTTTCTTTCTTTCTTTCTCCTTCGCTGACCAAAAAACCTCTTAGGCCAAAACACCAGGTCACTCCCATCCAGGGAGGAACTCGCAGATGCCAAGCACAACGCAAAACGCCTCTTGTATTTAAGGCACAAACATGCAAGCTACTGCCCCAAAAATCCGCCCATCCAGAGCTCCCCTTATAGATCTCCATTGGCTTACCTGTGTGAATCTATGCCTGATGCGTATGGGAAACATCTTCAGCATCTTTGCTCTGTGCGTTCCAGTTCCTGCCAGCCCCGTGGCCTGGGACTGAGAGCGCTCCTCGGCAGTCACTGCAGGCTCTGCGTCGAGGCAAAGCCGGGTAGGGAGGCGCTTCACCCATGCGCAGTCATACGGCCGCACAAAAGAGAGCCAGAGGAAGCCCCTGCCCAGGAAGGGCCCTCGAGCCGCTGGACAGCGTTGCGATTAGAGCATGTCCTGTCTATGTTCCCCTGGCAACAGCTGCACAGGAAGAGGCCCAGCTGTCCAGAGAGAGCATCTCACCCCTTCTCAAAGGTTTCAACTACCTAACAAATTTCTCGCACAATTCCCCACACTCCCCAACATTTTGATCCTGGGGTACATACTGCTGAACTGGATTGACTGTGACTTATAAGGAGAGGCACATCTCAGATACAAGTTTCTTTTGGCCCATCAAATGGCCAAAGAGGCAAATTCAATTAGGCATAGAGGTTTTTTTTATTTTATTTTTTTTTTATATCAAGATACGCAGTGAATGCTATCAGTTTTAACCAGCTCAGCAGCATACACAGCCTTGTGGAGTTTAAGGTTTTCAGCTGTAACCGAGATTATCATGACCAAGGCAAACCTGAGCTGGCCGCAGTGATGCCGGGATGAAAATGGACTCCATTCCAGAGTCTTTAATGGCCCTTAAACACTGCTGTGTTTTGATCTGCATGCCTGTATGTCTGTCAGAAGAGGTCGCTTCTCATAGTTTCCTGTCAGTTAGCCTCGAACGAAGGTGCACTTCCTGCTCGATGAAATTATGCTGAATGGACAGAACCACACATTTAAAAGCACAAGCAGAAACTAAGGAGGGGCTCTCCCTTTCTCATGCTCTCAGTCTCTCTCCACACGCACGCACACACACACACACACACACACACACACAAAGAGATAAATGGTATTAAAACAGCACTGAACATCAAGTATTAAAATTAAAAGCACCCAGAGCTGGCAGACTGAGAGATGTCCTGATATAGCAAAAATAAATTTAGCAATAAATGAAAATAAAAACTCTGCCCATCAGCCCATGAAACAAAGCTGGGAGATTATATAGCTTTCCTGCACTGGGCGGGGCTTTTCCACATTCCTCCACATGAGCAAGCCCACTCACTCACCAGAGATCAAAGGTGGAGTGTTGGAGTGTTTCCTCCAAGCTCACGTCACTTCCTGCATGGACTGACAGAGCCGGGGAGACTCCCCACAGCACCTGGTTCTCAGAGAGCTCTCGGAAAGCCTGGCGTTCCCGATGAACGCATAACATCACACACTAACAACCTGAGATCCCGCTTCCTCCCAGATGCTTTTCTCACACATGGGCACAGCGCCAAGACAGTCCTGTAGCGCTCAACTCCAAATGTGGGAAAAACTGGCCGGCTGAGGGGCTGCCCGCACTCCATCACTCCCAAAAGGCAGAACATACCAAAAGGTTACCCATAATATTTATCTTAAATGGAAAGGAAATGATCAACTGCGCTTTGATAGTGCTTTGTATCTGTGTAAAGCACTTTGAATAGCCATCATATAGGAAAAGTGAAATACAAATAAACTTGCCTTGCCTGTATCCTTTGAGGTCAGTGTGGCAGACCCCCCATAGGCCACGGTATTCCTGCATTGACTCAGGCTTGCACAACAGGACCGAGTTGGGTGGCATGTGGCACTGTCCCAATGACTCTGACCTTTGGTAGCACACCAAATGTGGAACTGACTCATCACAATGCATTTGGACAGGATGTCTACAGTGCACCCTTGCCCATCGCATTCCTACCACCCTGCCTTATCAAGAGCCTCACAGGAGCTGCTTGCAATTATCCTCTTTTATGGCGCCTTAGCCATTGCTGTCCGAGACGGGGAGGGGCTTGATGACTCCAGCGGATGTGGGGGGTAGAATTACTGCAGGTAAAGGGGGTGCCTGCATTAGTGCCAGTATAGAAAGATTAACGATGTGCCTTTAAGATCTATGTTGCATTTTGACATTGCATTAATGGCTTGGGAAAGGTCATAAAATGCCTCCTCTGCTCACTCTCGCTCCTTCAAAGTAATTTCCACTGTAGCTCTTTCTCCTTCCTTCCCATCTCACTCCACTTCCCTCCATCTTTGTCCCTTTCCTTCAGCTCTGAGGCCTCATCAATCCAAAAGGCAGGAGATGGAAGCACAGGCCCTTGAAGATTCCTCTTTGTTACAAAACATGCTAGAAAACTCACTGTCTAGAAGCAGCAACGATCAAGAAAGCCCACCTCTAAATAAAGCCCTGAACCTTGCTCCTTGGAATCAGCGTGACTGTGGTGCGCACTAAAGGTCTCCCCTGTCAACAGCTGCCATGCGGACGAACGGGCGACTCGGCGGCAGAGTCAGAGGAGTGCTCTCCCACTCCTATTGAGCCTGGAACAAAGAGATGAGTTTAATCAGTGTGGAGACCAGCAAGCCTGCCGTTGTGACATACGCCCACAGGTTCTCTCTCTCTCTCTCTCGCTCTCTCGCTCTCTCTCATACACACAGGCTCTTCTTCGCTGCCTTTGTGACCCACTAGAGTGGGACTTTTAAAGAGCGTGCCTGGAGAATGGACTTATTCAGAAAACCCCCCCCACCCCCATTAGTCAGCAGGGCAATACGGTAGCAGGCAGCCCGTGCAACTTACAACAGCTTCACTGTACTGTAAGTAATGCTTTCAGAACCCTCCAAGCACCGTGAGCTTCCTCTGGAGAATGAACACAATTACCTGCAGTCTCCCTTACTGATTATCCTGCATTATATGGCAGTAAGGAATTGTCCTCCACGTTGAGCTGCACTGTGTCTCCACAGGAAATGTAGGTGAGGGGGTGATCAGGGGTGCTCAGACTAAACACAGCTCTGCACAACTATCCTATACCTACCTGCAAGTCCACGGGAGTAACTCAGACCTTACCAGGAGGAACAGTTCTAGGGTCTGGCAGAGTTATCAAACCTATTGCCCAGATTCAAATGCTCCCCCACAAATAATATCCATAAATGTATCCCATCAAATGGACGAGTGAGCGATGGAGCAGGACTACAGTAGTATCAACTTTGGTGTTTAACACCGGATCCGCACACAACATCCGTAAAATGGAATTAGCCCTCCCATTCTGTGGAAAAAGGGCAAAGTTTAACAATGTTAAATCTGAGCAGGATGTGCTGCTGTTTTACCACACTTTCACTCAGCCAATCACAATAGCCAGAAGAGAGACCACAGACAGCGAGTAACTGTAAAGCATGCTCTCAATCCCTGGTGGCCGTGTCATGTTTATTAAAGTTCCTCATCAACAGCAAACTCCATCAAAGAAATGGGATCCTCTCAATCTCCAAAATGGCTATGGGACTTTAGAGCATATGGACCCTACTAAAATACTACCTATCTGGTGGCTGTCAGGGATTTTTGCAGCATATGGCAAGGGCTCATTTTCCTCATTTGACTGATGATAGGCAGACTGAAGAGAAATCCTCTGGGAAGCAGAAGGGACTAGCAGACATCCTCCAAGTATCTAAACATGTGCGTACTACAACATGATTTGCAGTCTCAGACTCTGATGGTTCAGTGTTGGGGCTGTAATCCGGCTGCCTTTTCCTCCTCTTTCTCAGAGGGCCAGTGGCATGCAAATCTGAAATGTGTTTTAGAAAGCTGAAATGAATCAGATTTTTAAAATTCCCATAATGACACTCTTGTGCTAGAAATTGCATGTGCCTGCAATTTCAGGTCATTTTAAAGACACCAAAGTGCACCTGCAGTACACTGATTTATATTCTAGTCCCAGCTATGGCATGGCTGGAGGGCCTAGGGAAAGCAGCTACCCACACTGGGTAAGGAAGAGGACTATTACTGTTCCTAGTCTTGGAGCTGTAGACCATACCAATTTCTGTTTGTGTCACATGGAATATTAATAAGAGAGAAAAAAAATGCTTTGCTGTGAACCAGTGATCTGTATAGCTGAACCGAACGTGAAGCTCAGATAACAGTCCCAACATGGGAGGGATACGATCTGCTTGTGAGTCTGTGGAGATGACTCAGTGCTGCCACGGAGTTGAGAGTGTGATGCCTTGCCACTCTCACTGACACCTGACTGCAGTGCTGAAAGAGTGAGAGGGAGGGAGGGAGAGCACACAAATACGGAAAGAGAGCGAGAGAGAGCAAAATTACGTGGAAAGAGAAAAGGGGAAACAGAAAAAGAGATATTCAGGCACGAGTGGGTGTAAAAGATGCGAGAGAGAGAGAGAGAGAGAGAGAGAGAGTGAGTGAGTGAGTGTCAGTCCAGATGGCCGAGGAAAGATTAAATACCATCTGCCAGAGAGATCTGAGGCTTAGCCAAACACTAACACACAAGAAACACACAAGCGGACATAGATGGACGTGCGCACCACACACACGTGTGGCGAAAAGACGGCCTCTGTCAGTGTCACGTTTGAGCCAGGACTTAGGAAGGTTAGGAAGGGCAGCGCATGCGTAGCTATGGGTAGACAGGGCATGCTGGGCATGAGGATCGGACGTCCAGCCACTGTGAATCACCACGTGGGTAATCTGCCCCATGCTGGGGGATATATGTAAGCAAAGAAATGACACCATTCTTCTATTGACACAGCTTTGCATCGTGTTGCTGTGTCTCATGTATGGTTGTTTATATTAGCTGGCAGAACACAGCAGAGGGTGCCAGAGCTGGCATGCAGAAAACTGCAATGTTATGGAATGAGAGGGTTTGTTTGCATGTTAACCCAATAACTGCATCTGCATAAACAAATACACATCTGTAATAAACACAAACATGTACTCATACCTCCTGCCCCCTCCACCCACAAACACACAATAGCAGATACAACAAAATGATTCTAATATTTTTAAAGTCACGTTAGTTCTTTTTGTTTGGGAAACATTGCCTTCCGTGTGAAAAAAAGCCCAAAGTAATTCATATGTGCCCAAGCTCTCTGCTGGCCAAAAAGCATTCAGTTAGAGAGTGACCTGATTTAGGGCCACTTAACTCTAACGCACTCACTCACTTATTAACACGCATTATCTGCTCTTAATGTATACCCAGTCACACTCAGCATGGAGACAAAAAAAACAAACAAAAAAAAGTCACATATATTTTGCAAAGCGTGCACATGTGCAAAAATGCATGCACATGCGTGCACCCACACATATGCACACAAGCACATTTTTAAGGCAGTTGGACAATGGTTCAAATGGTTATGTTCCAAACGCTTCTATTTGATGATTTTGTAGAGTCTCAATTTAGGTACAGTCCATTCAAGCTGAAAGTAGAGGTCAGAGACAGAGCTCATGATTCACAAAAGTAAGCTGGCTGTGTGTGAGGTGAACTCTCCTTTTCCTAGCCAGAGAACAGTTCTCCAAGACTGTGTGTGTGTTTGAGTGCCTGAGTGTACACGTTCAAAAGAGAACACAAATACTAGGAAGACATTTCTAATGTCCACGCTTTCTCCATAAGATCTATAGGCCCATCTATCCTTCATTTAAAAATCAATGCCTTTTAGCACCACTGGGGATCATGGAGAGGCAGAGAGAGAGAGAGAGAGAGAGAGAGAGAAAGAGAGAGGGAGGGAGGGAAGGAAGGGAAAGAGAGAGAGTGAAAAAGAAAAGGAGACAAAGTGTAAGAGAGAGGAAGAGAGAAAGAAAGGCAGAGAGACAGATGGAGAAAGAGAAAAAGGGAAAAGAGAGTGAGAGGACCTGTGAGGTAGGTCTCAGCAAAATGACTCTGATGCCAACACGCATTCCATTAACTTCCCCTCCCACCGGATGTTCTCTTAATGCACTGCGATGACACCCACTGTACTCACACCTCTGTCTTTATGGAAATAGATATACTCCCAAAGACAAGGAACACTAGCGAGCCCAGATGTGTTTCAGGGCAGAACAGTGCACTGGAGGACTCGAGTACCTCTCGGGCTATGACATTCACAATGCTCTGGCCAAATCAATGCTCTCGCTGTCTGAAGGGATTCTGGGGTCAATAAGGCACCTTCTTTGCAAAGACGTGAGCACAGGCCCATGAGACAACAGCAGCTTCCACCCTGCCTAACCAGCATTTTTACAACTTTGCTCGAATGAGGTGCATCTTTCAACACAATTCTATCATGCTTAAGACCTGATGACATGAAAAAGGATCACAGCGAAACGGAAGGACAGAGTAGTTGATACAAAAATGGCAGAGAGGCAACAACAAGAGAGAAAGTGGAAGGGAGTTAATAGCCAACAGATAAAACATAGAGAAAGTGACTTACCTGACAGGATAAGCCATCATCATCTCCTACTGAATCCTCCAAATCATGATGTGTGTCCTGCAGTCAAAGGTGGATATGTAAGTGCATTCACATACTCACTCACTCAGTACAGCATGCTCACCAAGACAATTGATGGTCACACTAACAACTGATCTTAGTAACAGGTTCCCATACTCTCAGTGCAACTACTAAGCCTTCAGAAGTGGTTTTGCAGGAATCAAAGGCCTGAATATCAGTATTACAGAGAGTGCAAGTGATTGTTTCCCCAGCAGACAAAAGTGGCTAACGTGATCACCATAAGTGACCAGACTGTGCCTCAGACTGAAACGACTGTGCAAAAGCCACACTCCATCCTACATGCCATTATTGGGCAAATTACAGCAGTCATCACACTGGGTGCAGCCTCAGACAAGGCTCTTGGTCACTACTTAGCCAGCAGGCTGACTGATGACCTTACTGCTGACCAGTTTGACAACCGCCATTCACAGTGCAAATCACTCCAAATCAATGCACACAAGAGTTGGCACACAGAATGTTACCACCACATTTTCAGGATGTGTGGGCAATATGACAATAGAAAACTATAGAACTATAGAAAGCTGGAATTTATAATATTGTAATATCATCATTACGACTGTATGTTGGTACACTATATGATATGCTACATGTGCCAGAATATTAGTATTATACAATATACACATTGCAATGGTTTAGTAATAAGACCTCAGTTGAACATGTTTATATTCGGCAGTATTTATTTCGGATTAACAGTAACAGCAAACAAAAGACACTGGATAATTTCAGTCATGTGTAAATAGGAACTAGCCAAAATACGCCTGTAAATTCACCCTTTTTGTTGAATTACTTTTTTAAAATATCGTTTAATATTTTAAATGAACATAATAATACATCTTAAATGATTATTTCGTGTCAGTGTGCTTACTGGGGACGAGCGATGGATAATATTTGCGTTACAACTGCGTAATTTAGGCCCATCCCAAAATAACTAAAACACCATTCCTTCGAAACCTCCAGACTCTTTCCGTTCCCCGTGTCGTTTCGGTAATTGCGAACTGAAAATGACGGGGTCTATACCGTACATAAATATGCAGATATCGCCAGTAATGTGGAAGTGATATGTAGTGACAGGGCGTAATGACTAAGTATCATTGATAGCATTGAAAGGACAGGAAACGCACAATGAAGTAAAACTCTTGATCTATGATTCAGTCATACCATGACGTTCAGCTTTAGACCAAAGACAAATTGGCTCAAGTCTTAAAACTCAGCAAATATGTTGTTCACAAACAACAAACAGGCTATACAGGATGTCCGAAATCGTTCTAAAACTAACTTACCTACCTTTGATATCAAAGTCGTCTGCCATTTATAGACAGGGCAATCTTACTACACACGCTAATATACCGATACGGACACTGATTAATTCCTTGTTCAATTCCAAGCTTACATCAATGATAAAATAGCTGACACAGCTTGGAGGCTTGCCTCGCCGGCAGAAGCCAGAACCAATATAGAAACAAGCAGTTATAGTAAAAGTAACATTTAAAGTCGCCAGTTTTGATGCGTGGGATGCTGTTAGAGACTCACCTCACTCGTTGCACTCCCAATTGCCATCTTTTGCCAAGGGTCAGCTAGTTGTGCCAGGGGCATCTTCGCTATTTGAAGTTGAGCAGACGCCGCTAGAAACTGACTCTCTAACAAACCAGCGAGTCTAATGACTTTTAAGGTATTTCATACGACTATTTCCGCGTGTGTCTGAACGCTTTTTTAATTTTTTTTTTTTTTTAAATAGAAAACACTGAAGTGGGGACGTAACGGCTCGCGTGGTTAATAATTCAGAAATCGCCGCCACCTCTCCACTTTCTCCTCCGTCACGTACCTTGTTGCCCTGCAACGCCACCCTCCCTCTTTTCCCCTTTTTCTCAAGCAGAACGGTCTCACTTCCGTTTTCCCAATATGGCGTCACATATAGGCTTATCTACCTGTCAGGCAGAGAAGTCACCCCTGCGTCACCTTCAGAGGGCGGGACACAGACTGTGGCACACAAACTAGACAGGTGAGGGCGGAGGTCCGTGCGTGCCGAGTCACCCACTAGTTGTGGGTGGTTTTATGCCAGTTACAAAGCCGATGTTTTACCATGACTCATAACATATTTTTATAATTGTGACTACATTCTCGTTCTGGTCAATCACAGACTCGTAAAGTAGCCTAGCCTTTTTTTTTTTTTTTTTAAACCATGTGATACTATTTCAGAAATGTTAAATGAATAGCCTAATTTTCACCAACTGCATGACAGGGATACGTTGACGGTAGCTTTAGACAAATAGGTGTCATAAATGATTATTGCGACACCTACCGACAACAAACTCGGCATTGTTCTTAACAGCAACACTGGTACTTAAAAACAACAAAACCAGTGACAAGTAAGAGCAATGTTTATTAAGGTCCTGCCCCAATCCTTTTCCTAAGAAGAAAAGAATTCCACATTTTTGTGATGTCGAAATGTGAACAACTGGAGCATAAGTGTGATAAACTTTTATACAAGTTAACATCACTAAGACAAAGTGTTTTCCCCCTAACTTCAAAATTTCTAATATGCAAAAAATAATTTATGCTTAATCTCAGCAAACAGTGAGACACTATCCAATTTGCTTCTCCACTTTTCGGGCATCTTGTGATTGGTTTATGTGTGAAAAGTCACAGGATTATAGTGGAACATAGTTAATAGCCTACACAAAAGTGTGGTATGGAGCATAATTTTGAGAGTTGCACATCAAACACTCCTAGGAGGTGTTCCTGAGCACCCCTGACTGTGGAAAGAAATGGGACATTCTGCAGCCTTTCACCCCTAAGCAGGCTAATGCAAATAAGGGCTGTGAGTGACAGGAATGGGCCATTGCCTAAGACTCACTTGTACAAGCCGTCTTAGCTTGCCATCACACAACCTACTGAATTTGCTGAGCTGATGCATATTGTGCGGAATGTGCAAAGTGTTACTGTTTTGTGGCATTGTACTGAGGATGTTTTTGTTTTTAAATGTAAAATTTGCACTGAATAAGAAAAACACTTTATTCTTGCTTTTAAAATGCTTTGAAAATAATAAAGCCACAATAATAAACAAACAAATCATATCCTGGCTTCCGGCTGAAAGGCATTGTATAAGGTGATAATGTCTTCCAGACCAAATCTAATAATATTCGTGTAAACTTCTAACCCAAGACCACAACAAACCAGGATAATTTGTAAACATCAAGTCGCTGCTACCAAAAACAGAATCCATTTAGGCATATTTTCCCTTCATAGCCTTTTAAGAAAATAAACACTGAGCAGCAGACCAGACATTATTGAGAAGCAGACATAGATATTTATAATATTAAAAGTCTCACATTTTTATTTAAAATGTCTCTTGTTGGTCTCAGAGAAAAATAAACATTGTGACAGCCAAATGTTTTCAAAAACATGTAATTCTTGGCTTTCTACGTGATATGTCTGGGATTTATGTGTTTGCAGTTAGGTCACATAAATAAGGCACCCGAGATGTTCAATCTCTTAAGGATAGGAATGGGTTGTTAGCGCCAAGGTGCATTGTAGCAAGAATCACCCATGGAGAGAGTGAAGACAGCTTGTGATGTTTAGCTGATGGACTTGAGTTTTGACCAGGGTTTGGTGCCATGCAGTTCCGTGGGTGGCTCACTGTAGAAGAACTGATTGCACGTTTTTTCAGCAGGGGGTCTGGGTGAGCCATGGCGAAATGGGCTGCCTCTTCAATCCCATTATGGCTCTCTAAATGGCCATGGTCCTGCTGGTCATATGTGGAGCATGGAGACAGGGTCACTCCATGCTCCCTTCCTGGATCTCCTGACTTGTCCAATAATTGGTGGAAAAAAGTATGAGTTAGTGGTAATACGGCACCTAACTAAAACTGGGAAGGATAATGAAGGGTTAAAAAATAAGGATAAGATCAGGGAGGAGGGAAGGGGGATAGCAACAGCAGATGCATGGAGAAATCTACCCCCCCCCCCCCATCAAATCACCCAATCAATTCCATTAACTCTATATATAGGGACAAGCTATTTCCCATCCATGGGAAAATTTGGTTTCCTTAAAAACCATTACACATATAGCTTCTACAATTTGAAATGCTATGGGGTTTTGGTCTATGAGGGCTATCATTAAGTCTTTCCATCTGTTAGCCATGCATCATAACTGAATCTCTCAGTGCACTTGGATGTAACCAGTACAACAGACCAATGATATCACTTCATGGAAAAGCAATAGTGAGCACATTAAAATTCCTTCAGTCGATGAATATGATCAACAGGGCTCGAAATATCAGACACAGATAAGCATTAGCATCTGCTGTTTATTCCCACTTCCACCTGTCAGTGTCTTCTGCATATTTTAGCTGTTTGCCATTCATTTGAGGTCTCAGTAATGTGTTATGCCACCAGTATACAGGCCAACATTTTTCAATACACTTATCACAATTACCACTTTTAATGTAATGAATTTTCAATGCACACTATCATTATGGCGTAAAACAATTTTATTGTAAATGCAGCAAATGTTCCACATCGCATTTGTGAATGTCCAAGTCAAATGATTAACTATGTATGTATGCACAATACCCTCATTCCTGGAATGAAGTCAGCTCTCTTGTAGTAGTTGATGCTGGCCAAGACTGCTCCAATTAAGTCCCGATAATATATTTATTGTCCTCATAGGCGAAGATACACAGTTCTGCACACCGGGCACCATGTTTAAGGCCTCAAATATCTGACCCTGGCAGCCACACAAAGGGTGTGGTTTACAAAAGAATGACCTGTGTCACCTCCCACCACTACAGAAGACATTTCTGCAAGGAGTACCTCACCTCGTTAGTGGCTTGATCTCCAAACTGTGTGACACACACCTGATTGTTGCTTTGGTACCAGTGGGCAAGAACCACTCTGGCACAGACCGGAATCTTGTACGTGACAATATTTACGTCACCGGTGAAATGCTTACTGTTCAGCAAAATACTTTTTTTGGGGGCTATTCTACCCCCTTGAATTGAGAGTAGCCCTGAAACTCAAAATCAGTTTATGATGTCATAGACGAAATTCTACTTCCACTTTGTGCGAATGACTAGTGGCACAAGTTTACTAGCACGAGTCACACAAAAGCAGCCTGTGACGAACCAGGTGACCAACCTGTGAGCTCAAGCAGGATCTCCTTCACAGTCACATCACTGGTGTAGGTAACTATAAGCTCAGAAGGCTGCAATTAGCTGGTCTCTGGAGGTGATAAACTACTAGCCTCAATGGCTGCTGCACAGGCCTTCTGAATGTAAACCAGCCAGTCCATAGAGTGTATCTGAGAGAATCTCACCAAGTAAATTTAAATTAATGACATATTAGAATTTAATCAAATAAATGAATATTGTATATATTATTTATTGTCTGTCTATAGGTATTTGTATCATTTATGTTTTATTTGGCTGCTCCTTTGGAATGAATAAACCTCCAGATCTTTAAACTTTATAGCACACAAAAAGCAACTGCAATCAAATAAATACTTGTGTAAACCTAAAATATTTTTTATCTCTTAGGTAAATTTCTTAGATAATTTGTTTCCTTATACATACTGCATCACAGAGTATTGTAAACCCTTGACTTAGTACACCTTGACTTAGTTCATAACGTATCTTAAATCCCAGGTGCTCATCTGTCTGTAAAGCAGGTGATGGAAGCCTCGGATGATCCTCTGCTTGTTCAGATGGTTTGCCTTCGGTTTCATGTGTATGATGGTCGGCATGGCAACGATAACGCCTCAGCCCTTGCTCTCTGGTCAACACTGCCTGTGTGGGTGGACCAGAAGGTGCCCCTTGCATGTTTTGAGGAGATGAACACACTGTGACGTGGTGACAGTAATGGCAGTTGAAACACTTATAGTGACAGGGATAAGTAAAATAAATAAAACTTGTGGTGTGTCTTCCACAAATCCAGACACTTAGCTGAGGTATAATTTAAACTGGTTTTCTGTAATGCATTAATTAATTGTGAGTTTCTGATGGCTTACAAATCACACATAGTATAGTAGGCCCATCTTATTTTCGGGCACAGGAATTTCAAATGTTTGTGTTTTAAATGCTTATTTTCTTGTTGTTTAATTTATTATGTATTTTTTGGTCATGCTCAGTAAATAAATGTGTATAATAAATCTGCAAATAAGGCAGGATGACTGTATACAAACCAGGATATCATTTCTGTCTTCATAACATTTTATATTATTAAACTAAGCCAGCTATGTATGATGTGGCTCACTCAATTTTATTTTTATTATCGATATGATACAATACATTGCAGATGGTAGCCATGTTGTTGTTTTTTTCTTGTCTGTGACATCGTCAGATTGAATTATTTTAGGCTTTTAACTTAATTGGTGCTATGGAGTGCTTCAGCTTTTCAGAGTTGAATTTAACACAATGGTCACATATGTTAGGTGAGGTCATAAATGAACAACTGTACATGCAGTTCTACACACCACAGAAAGCAAGAACTTGTTTAGTATAATGTTATGAAAATCATATCACTTACAAAATTTTAAAAGACTGATAAAAGTGTGAAACACCCTTTCTACTTCTACAGGTTACTAAAAGGCCCAGTGTGAACAATGAACATTAACACAGCATGAAAAACTCCCACTGCCTGCAAAGTCTCATAAAAACAAAGGCTGAATATAAGAAATGTAAATTTTTGGCAAACATGCAGAAGTGAGTGATGAAAGCACAACATAATTGCACTGCTTTATTATATTCATGCTGGGACTGAAACTGCTGAATATGAAGGTATATAAGGAGACCAGATGAAACGGGAGGATTGGTTCTCAGATAAAGATGTTAGAAGATTTCTCTGGTACTGAATGACAAGGGATACTGAGATTGTTAGAAAACTCCCACACGGCCACCAGCAGCTGAAGAAAAACGGTGACGACTGAGAGGAGAAGATCCGTTCTATGAGGCTAGGTTAGTTGGTTTATTTTTAATTTTTTAAATTGTATTTTCTTAAATAAAATTCAAATTCAATCGGAGATTAATCTAAGCAGTGCACTTTAATTGAATTGACATTGTTAGGACACCCTGTAAAACAAAAGAGAACAAGAGAAGTCCATTGATTTTTCAAGACTAAATTAAATAAATGTTTGTGGTATTGTTTGGGTTTTGCTTAGAATACATTTGACAGCATTTTCATAGACCTGTGTACACAGCGACTAAACATCAGATGAGTCACAGCTGATGGACAGAAACCTCACTCATAACTACAGGACACTTTCAATGAAAGCAACTGTTCTGTACAGCCTAACTCAGTAATCTGACCACAAAGGTCGTGAAGGTGTTAGCTTTTCGGTGAACTTTACCAAATATTTCACAACTAGCTAACGCTAGCTGGGTCGCTTACTAGCTAGTAGCACAGAGAACTAGCTCACACTCGCGATACTATATAAGACACAAGGTTGGGCTAAAAAAAGTATACAATCTATGGTTAACCTTGGCTCCTAGTTAGCTACTAGCTAATGTCAACGAGAACGTAAGTAGTTAGCCTCACTGGCTAATGTTAGTAGGGAACATTACTGTGTCTGTAAACATGTTTGCCGAAGCAGATGAAACAAACAGCAATATACATACATTTTACTGTCTCAGTCTCTTACACTAAAACGAATGTAATCGTTTAGAACTGATTTTTTTTAAGGGCCAGAGAACTACACGGTAAAGGTTCCGTAACCGATCTGCGTCTTGACACCTGCCACCTTTCCCATTTGTTTTCGATCCTGAAACGATGATCAAAATCATACCCCCATCTACTGGCTGTGACGGAAAGTTTCATAATAGTAACATTTCCCTCAATAACCCAATCAAGCACTGCATGACACCATAATAAACATTTATGGAAATTGCATGTATGTTGACACACTACAGTTAAACTAAACAATAGTAATGTTTTTCTTGTAAACAGTTAAAAATATGTTGGTTTTTGTTTGCAATCCAATTTTTTGGTTTTAATCTTTCATGGGATAGCAAAATATTAATGACAGGATATAAAGTAGTCAATAAGTAAAATCTAGCTATATTTAAGCAAAACCTTTCAATGCGTCTGACCGTCAGTACGCCCAAAAGTCATAACAGTAACTGTCTTGCAAAGTAATATCTTACTAATGATATATATAATTGGAATCTTTGATAATGTCAAAACACACAACATAGCAAAGTTTAATAGTAAATGTATGACATCTCTCTTGCAGTAGGCTACAGCGTGGGGGTGTTATTCGATCCCAGACTGAGAATCACTGATTTAGTGTGCAGTGGACTATTTCTAGAAGAGATCGATATACAGCGTTTCTACACATTACAAAAACATTATCATACTTTCTCGTGAAAAATAAAGATGAGCTTTGTTTTATTTCAATCGCTTGTCATTTCTACCTTAAAATAAGCGTCTCAGCATCGATGATTTATACGAGTGTGGATGGCAGCGGGGAGCATTAACGCGATTATGGAACGACACCAACGCGTGCACTTTTTATTTTTTTCATCGCTCTTACGTCACGCATCACTAGCGGAAGGTCAGCGCACAAACGGAAGTGAGAGTAATAACCCATCCGCCATTGTGGAACAGAGTAGGGGGAATTCTGATTAGACGTTATAGAGCGTGAATGTTTCGGAGTAACTTAAGTAGCATTTGCCACCGAGGACATCTTCAGCAGGTTGACATTCGCCGCCTGTGACGATTGCACCCGAGTGTTTGAGAGGGAAACAACAGCGTGTATAAATCCAGCGAGATTGATTTAACCCGAAAGGAAAGGAAAAATAACGTTAAGCTACTAGCAGACGGCAGTGGCAGGAGAGACCGTGGACAGTAAGAACAGCTACCAGTCAGGGCTCCTGGAGGATGTCTGCGACAACTGTCGATCAGGTACACGACACTGACCGCTTTCCACTGCCTAAAATATTGCAGCGGGTTGGATTTTCCAGTCATTTCGTCCTGCAGTTAGTTATACAGCTAACTGGCTAGCTCGTTAGCAAGTCATGTCGTTTTATATGCAGAAGACTCTCATACTTGGTGGCTACAAACGGCTAACAAGCCACTGAGCTAACCTAGCTATCCGGATAGCTACCCTAGCTAGCTAGCCCACTAGCCGATGGTTGTTGTTAGGCCGAATCATTTGCCATACATCCCAGGTCAAATCATGCAGACACTTCGCCCACCTTTTACGGAATTGCCTATTTTGTGTGTAAGCGCGGACCTGTTGTTCGTGAGATCTGTATCACTTCTGACAAGCAGAATCTGGCAGGGAGCACCGTTAGTCTAACGTTGCTGCAAACTGGGCCTCAGTTCTAACGTAAACATTTGGTCGAGCAACTCTTGCCTGCAAATTCAGTTCTTAATGTTTGTGATGTTTCGATTTCATTTTGCGATTTCTCTCTCTCACTGTCGTTTTTTACACGGACTTCCCATACGGTAACAGAGACCTAAAGGACAAGGAAATAAAGGTACGTCACCTGTTGGAATTGCGATCTGACTACTGTATTTTGCAGGCACATTGGATATTCCCCACGGACACAGCAGAAGTGTACCTGTTAACATTTGTGATTTGGCAGGTCCTTTGTATGATATTCTCTCTGAATTCTGAAGGCCTTAAACTGAAGTCGAGTTTCTATTCCTTTAAAGTTTACACATTTTAAGAACATACAAATTTACCATAAACGTTTAAAAGTTTTGTTTGTCTAGTTGCATGCTTTTTCTCATATTGATTTTTAAAAAAATAACTTATGTTTTGGAAAACCTGTTTGAGTTCTTTTTCAGTGCTAAGTCACATCCTGGTAATATGGTTTTGCAATAACATGCAAAAACAGGTAGTCTTAACTGTTTGTGTATTATGTTATATAGCTGTAATTAGGCAAAGCTTTTTATTGATCTGTAGCTTACCAGGTAGTAAACAAATGCAAATGAGGTGAAAAGCTATTAATGCTTGTTCAAATCTTTCTATGGTTATTTTAGTGCAAAACGGTTCAATGCATCAGAAGGATGCAGTAAATGATGACGACTTTGAGAATTACTTAAGCAGCCAGACAAATCAGGTGAGCCAAGTAACAAGTCTTATTAAAAAATTTTAGCAACTAGTTATAATGCTCCAAAACACTACATTTATGTGATTACAATATGTTGTTAGTTGCCTCCATGACCCTGCTGTTAAAAATGCCGGCTCCCTGGGGTATTTTCTGTAAAGCCTCTTTAGGACCCTTACTTAATATTTTGTGACTGACCTTTCATTAAGATAAAATTAATTTTTAAATTGCTTCCCATACAGAGTAATAGCTACCCACCAATGTCTGACCCCTACATGCCCAGCTACTATGCCCCGTCCATTGGATTCCCTTACTCTCTGGGTGAAGCTGCTTGGTCTACTGCAGGAGATCCCCCTATGCCCTACTTGACCACCTATGGACAGATGAGCAATGGTGAGCACCACTTCATCCCTGATGGAGTTTTCAGCCAGCCCGGAGCTCTAGGCAACACACCTCCCTTTCTCAGCCAACATGGATTTAACTTCTTCCCCGGCAATGCAGACTTTTCAACCTGGGGCACCAGCGGCTCACAGGGACAGTCCACACAGAGTTCTGCATACAGCAGCAGCTACGGCTATGCCCCCAGCTCCCTGGGGAGGGCCATAGCAGATGGACAGGCAGGATTCGGCAGCGACACGCAGCTTAGCAAAGTTCCGGGCCTTAGCAGTATTGATCAGGGAATGGCTGGCCTCAAGCTTGGCTCCGACATGGCGGCTGTCACTAAAACCGTGGGCTCCCCTCTGGGAGGGACGGCGGGCATGAGCAGTATAGCTGCAAACAGCATGCCACCCGTCAGCTCCTCTGCCCCCAAGCCCACGTCATGGGCGGCGATTGCTAGGAAACCTGCTAAACCTCAGCCCAAGCTAAAGCCTAAAGCCAACCCAGGCATGGGAGGCGGCACTGCGATTCCTCCGCCACCCATCAAGCATAACATGAACATTGGCACCTGGGATGACAAAGGTTCCATCACAAAGCCTCCCCTTGCTCAGCAGATGCTGCCCCCTCAGCCACTGGTGCAGCAGCAGCTCCTGGCCCAGCCACAGCCCCTCCTGCAGAGCACCTTGCCTCCACAACCCCAACATCAGCAGCTCCAGCTGCAGTCCCCTCAGCCCCCTCAGCAACTGCCCCCAGGTCCCCCTCACCCTCTCCAACACCACCCCTCTCAGCCTGCCCCACCCCAGCCCCAGCATCCCCACCCACAGCAGAGCATCCCGCCTCAGAACCGCTGGGTGGCTCCCAGGAATCGGGCCGCAACCTTCAGTGGGGCAGAGAGCTTTGGCCTGGGTCTGGCCGGAGCCCCACTTGGCACCTCACCCTCATCTGGTGCTGGCGAGGCCCACCCTGTGCTGGAGAAGCTCAAAGCTCTCAACAACTACAACCCCAAAGACTTTGACTGGAACTTGAAGAATGGACGGGTGTTTATCATCAAGAGCTACTCAGAGGATGATATCCACCGCTCCATCAAGTACTCCATCTGGTGCAGCACGGAGCACGGCAACAAGCGTCTGGATGCGGCATACCGCTCGCTGGCGGCCAAGGGCCCACTCTACCTACTCTTCAGCGTCAACGGCAGTGGGCACTTCTGTGGCGTGGCTGAGATGAAGTCTGCCGTGGACTACAATGCCTATGCCGGTGTCTGGTCTCAGGACAAGTGGAAGGGCAAGTTTGAGGTGAAGTGGATCTTCGTCAAAGATGTGCCCAACAACCAACTGCGGCACATCCGCCTGGAGAACAATGACAACAAGCCCGTCACCAATTCCAGGGACACTCAGGAGGTGCCCCTGGAGAAGGCCAAGCAAGTGCTCAAAATTATCGCCACTTTCAAGCATACCACCTCGATCTTTGACGATTTTGCACATTATGAGAAGCGTCAGGAGGAGGAGGAAGCCATGCGCAGGGTAAGCGCGGCTTTCCCGCACACCGCACAGTAGCCGAGCGCAAGTGCCGTGTCCTTAGGTCGCTCGAGCCTTGCGGGAATAGAATGCTGTCCGCACGTCTATTCATTTCAAAGTGAGGGCATTTAACAGTGCATAAATTTTCAAGCAGTTAGTTTTTGTTTGTTTTTGTTTGTTTGTTTGTTTTTTTTGTTTTGTTTTTTGTTACATGTGCTTCAAACAAAGTAAACATGGCAAATTTAAAATTGCACCTGTGTTAAGGAAGACGGAGGATGTGAAATGATGGCAAATCTAAAATGTGTTTGTGTACTCAGGTGTCTGGAACTTAATATGCGTTACTTGTCCTCTGTATTTTAAGCATCTTCTTGGCAATGGTTTCACAGAATGGTAATTATAAAGGAAAAAAGAAGGTTGCGGATGGTGAGGAAAAAAGGCTTTAACCTCATAGCATAACACCAAAGGACTGACTAGAGACTCGACTCCAAAGGAGTTTAAACAGCAAGCAGATGTCCCATTGATAGATGGTAGACTGACACAATTTCCTGCCCACACGACTCAAATTATTAATAACCTTACCCGTTACCTCAACATCAGCTGCTTTTCATCTCCATTTGGGTCTTATGATGGCAGATGCACTTTCTAATATGTTAGCCTGCATTTCATATGGTTGACAGCAGGTTAAGTTATACTTAATGAGTGACAGCCAGCAGTATCACAGTACACTCCTGTGTACTTGGACGGGTAGTGCAAGTTCCATCATCCAAGATTGAGATGGAATATTATTTCTTTGGAGCTCTTGTTATAGCCTACTGAAAAAGTGGCAATATGTAATCTGTGGTAAAGGCAACACGAACATCTAATTTTTCTCAACTGGAGGACAGCACCTTGGAGAATTGGGTTCTGCTGACAGCCTGATGTACATCTCCAGTACATTTGGATTAACAATTTGACCTGGATTGCATGGACATTAATGAATTAAAATATTAAAGTACACCCATTCTCCCCCCGCTCCCCTTGCACATGAAAGATTTATGGAGTCTACCCCAAAAACATGAATTAGGATGGAAACGTATTTAATAAACCATACTTAATCAGTGAAAATGTTTCATTGATCAATATTATTTTTAAAACGGTTCAATTGCAGTGGCATGGTGTTGTTCCTGGATAATGTGCAAGCTTGCCCCTTACTCTGTTTCTTCTGTAACACAGTAAGGGGTTTTGCTGTGAATGCACACAATGGTTAATCTAAATGTTTGGCCTGTTGGCACAGGGCATCTCATGGTTGCTGGACCATGATTTGGTTCAAATATACACAAATGTTTAATGCACAATAGAGCGTAATGTAAATTTGTTATTTGCAGAGGACATTCTCACTCATTAGCTGTAATCTCAGTTGCTTGGATGTTAAATGGCTTGTTTTCAGTTGTGTGGCTTCTTCCACAAAAGTTCTATTGTGTCTAGGCCTTTTTTTAGATCCTGTCACTAGAAAACCACTATTTGCCCAATAAACCAAATTGTATGGGGCAGAAATGCTTTCTGTTGTTTGACAATTACAGCATAATTTAAGAGACATTTGTGGCTTATTGCAGTTTTTTTTGAAAACCTGTATTAAGAATGGCCCTGGCAGCAGAACGGTGGTCAGCCCGGCATAGGCCAGCTGGAGGCGGACATGACTGCTGTTACAGTTCACATTCCATGCATTCCTGTTCCCAGACAAAGCTAAAGCGGGATCTGCTTTTGCTTTGTACGTGAGGGATTTGCCCAGCGGCTGAGTATGCTTTGAAAACACCTTTCTTCCGAGAGCATCAGGCGGGCGGGGGGGCGGGTATGGTCTAAAAGATGAGTATCTCGGTGCTTTTAAATGAGAAGTCCAAACGAGAAGTCCAAGTATCAGCCTCACAGTGGGATGTGTGGAGTTGGGTGATTGGTGTTTGCATCACGAAATGTAGAATACGGAACCGAGGATGGAATTGGCTGTAGTGAAATAAACTGCAGGCTGTAGGATGCGAGCAGAGGGGACCGTCTCCTGCCGTCTGCCGAGTCGGCCTTGACCTGCAGGCTATCGAGCGCGCTGCCAAGTCGGTTCATTTGCACCATGTTACTCGCTCATGAATATTTCAAGAAGGCATAACGGGGAAGGCCTGAAGCTTGGCTGTCGGAGAGCGCTGACGGGATTTATTCCCGATGGTGCAGCTTCATCACATGCTGTGTTGGTGACCTGCAGTGACACACATGAACAACCACCGTGACACGCTGCCTAGCTTAATCGCACAGCATCGCTTCTTGCTTCTTCGGATGTGTCAGAAATGGTCACAGGTTGAACGGATGCAGAAGTGCCCCTGAAGAGCCAGGGGCCACTTGCAGGTGCACGGTATGGGCAGAAAATGAGCTGACTCGCAGCACACAATGGCTTTCGCGGGGGACACCATCCTAATTGGTGCCTTCACAGCCACCAGGCTAGTATAGCTGAAGGTTATTAATGGCAAAGGAACCTCTCCAGCCTCTGTCTGCTTGTTTTCTTTTCCCCAGTCATTCAGGGAGTGTTTTAGGCTGTGCTCTGCAGTCCTGGCTCGTCACACTGTGGCTGGTTAGACTATCACTTTGCCCTTGTCCCACTGGGCACTAATAATATTGCTGGCTTTTCAAAAAAAATTTTTTTAAAGGCCCTCTGTTTTACTGGGAAATGGAGTGAACATGCTGACATTAGTCTACTCTGCCTACTCCAGATCTGCTTAATACCTCCTCTGATGTGTCTCCCTAATCAGATCGTCTCATATTCTGTTTTCTTCCTTTTTTTGCAGGAGCGAACTAGAAATAAACAGTAACCTTACAGAGGTCTCCCTGCTAGAACTTCAACACTAATAATGTAGAACCTTGAATATTGCCTAACCACAGAGGAAGAAGGGGGTTCTGATATATTTTCTGCTGAAGACCATGTATGAACACTTAACACGACTATGGACTATTGTGTCAATTTTTGATGCATTTGCCCTTATCTGAAGTCTCTCATAAAAAAAGAAAACAATTTGCTCAATTAAACTGTATCTTTAAGCACTTTCAGTCCTTTCGAAAAGCTTCTACCAATACCCTTAACTCACCGGACTTCTGTTTGGTATGAACTGACTAACCAGTGTAGTTGGTTTTGAGGATTTCACCAGACTTATTTGTAGGTTTATTGTCCTTTTTATTTTATTTGGTTTTTGGAATTCCTCACGGTTTCGACGCTTTGTCGAGTGCTCTCAGAGGAGATGAAAAAGTGTATGTAAAATGACAAATCTTTACTTGAATCTGTGTGAAGCTCTGTGAAGAGATCAGGACTGAGAGGTAGGCGAGGCGTTTGCCCTACCTGATTGAAGCCCCAGTTGGAATAATCATGGCCGTTGTTGTAGACTGAATCCCCTGCCTCTTGCCCTCCCCCTGCCCCATGTAACATCTGTTTCTGTGTACCAAAAGATAATTATGCAGCTTGCTGGATGACACCAGTTAATGCACATTTTTGTTTTGTTTGTTTTTTCTTGTAATTGTCATTCAAAAGTGCATTTTTCTAAGGGGAAACTTGCTCTGTGATGCCATACTCTCACAGCTGCCCTCTCCTCTGGAGTGTATGTACCACACTGGGAAATGGGCCTGCCCACAAGCACCCCCGCTGTCGTCCCGCCACCTGCCAGAGCCCCTCACACCCACCCATCCCTCGTCGGGGCGGAGTTTTGTCCCCATCGCAGAAGCTTATCCAGAACCATTTTCTCCTTTAGGTGACTCACTAGCTAAATAAACATTATCCATGTTTAGCGATACCATGTTTTTGAGTTTTTACTTAAATCTGAAATGTGCTGTTTCTGCCGTTTAGGGGCACCAGACATATGTTGTCCAAATTTTGTCGTATTGCATGAGAGGTTTTGTTTTGGCATTTGAAACTATATATATATTGAGCATTATTCTGAGAACATGCAAAATATGAAGTAATCTATTTAGGTCTTGATTATACTGATTGATTAAAGTAAATGCATCGCTGTGGCCTGAAGTATGGAACAGTCCAAGCGGCCACATGCTGGTGGCTCCTGGCCCGAAACACCTGTGTCCGAGACCCATCCCTTCATAAGTCCCGAGCCTCACCCACATCTGTGAGCAGTATAGCGCCGTTGTTGTCTGGTATTTCCTGTTCATTAGAAGCTGCCTTTTTCCATAGGTCCAGTAGGTGTGTGTGTCTCTCTCTCTCTCTCTCTCTCTCTCTCTCTCTCTCTCTCTCTCTCTCTCTCTCTCCCCCCCCCCCCCCCCCCCCCCTGCCGTACGTTGTGCTTTGTGGATGCGGGTAAGCACTCAACCTCTGCTGAAAGTTGGAAGGGCAGCACCTCACTTCCTCGGTTGGATTCATGTTTTGGATGGAGTCGAAGGATTCAATCCCTGCAAAAAGAACCACCTCTCCCCTGTGTGGTTTGATTTGTGGCCATGTTTGTTTGGGTTTCTGTAAATCGATGCTTCGTAATGATGCTAATTGCATTATGATGTGATTAATTAATCTGATTTTAAAAATAAATATAGATTTATGGAACCAGAAAATTGTCTGAGTGCAGCAACTTCACTCATTATGCTTTCATGACCATACATTACTTTTAGCTAATATAAAGGCGTTTAATCAGTATGGTAGGTCTCCTAGTTATAAAGAATTCTAGTAACTCTAACCTTTGGATATCAATATCAGTTGCCTGCAGTGACAATCATATAATTTGTAACTGTCCCTGAATCAAAATTCCTTACCGTTTGCCAATTATTCCACGCTCAGTTTTTTGTACGGTTGAGTGCAAGTTCTGCATACAGAGTAGATCCATAACTCTTTATCTCAGTTAGTAGTGCTATTCTTTTATTTAATTGTGGAAGCCAAAATCACTAGATGGCGCCATTGCCTAATACAAGCTTATGCCCCAACAATTAGAGGACCCATTTTATGTCAGGAAAGATTCACATAGATTTTCACACATGATTTTGTATAATTATGCATTAACCACAGAACACATCATAATTAATCCCTAATTTTGCAACATTTTAGGAATAATTTGTGAGGCCAGGTGCAGAACTGTGCCGGTTTACCTATTTCATAATGGGAAGGAACTTGGCCACATTTTCCCTAATATACCCCAAACCTTGGCAAATGTATCCACTGTTGGCTAATAAATTACTTCAATAAATAAAGACTAAATCTGTTAACTCTTCTCAGTAAAAAAAAAAGTGAATCTTTTTCAAAAAGAATCTCGGTCTGCCTGATTTTTCAATTTTATCTTAGCCAAGAAAGGCATTACATTTGCATTACATTTGTAGATCTTGTGTTCACAGCCTAATGAGGCTGATGGAAAATCAGAGGATATTAGTGTGAAAACCAAGGTCTATGCCTGCTTTCCATATCTCGTGTCTATTATCCGGACAGAACCTGCAATCCTTCTGTCTCTCTCCTGGAACCTCAGTTTTAATCTGGCTGTTATAATACATGCAAGTCACTTGTTGTCCAAAAACTACCAATCAATGGTGTGTGACTGGAAGAAATCAGGTTTTTGCTCCCAGTTTTTTTGGACGAGTCTGAATGACACTTTTATCGATAATGGCTCTTAATAGACTTCACAAAACCATCTCCAAATGATTGGCCTTACTCACGGTCATGAAAAGGACTAAGACAAAATATGCAAATAGAGATATGTTTACTTGCTTTCCCTTCCTAGTTTTGAGTGCATGAGCTCCTAGCACTAGCTCAGATCTGGACATGTATCTGTCATAAATTGAATTCTTTGAGGCATTAAAATTGTAAATCTATAATTTTTTTAATCGTGTGGAGTTAACCGAGTGGATAAGAGTGGATAAAAACGGGGGTCTTTTAAAAAATTTTTTTTTTTTTTATTTTAATAAATAAAATGAGCTCACTGAATGGAATGTACCTTACAATATTGAATATTGACTTCTCAAGCCAGTGTCATATTGAACTGTCAAGAATGGGCCTTGTGTAAAGGTAAGTCAAACCAGTGTTAGGTAACCACTGCTTTGAGAAAAGAGGGCTGCATTCGTGAGAAAAAAGGGGGTCCTCACCTGCTTGCGCCATTTCCTCTTAAGCCCAGTTTTTCTTCCTTTTACCTGCAGTTCAGTCAGTGGGTAGTCACAGAGATGGCACACTGGCCCAGCAGGAATTCTCTGATATAACTTCCAGTTTCCCTGTATCTCTTTTTGGCCACGGACAGAGCGGTTACAAAATGCATTTCACTGCCAGTTATACCATGCATGACTATGTATGTACGTGACAAATAAACTTACACCATGGCAGAAAAACACATGAAGTAACCAGCTCTAGTGACCAGCTCTAGAAGTGCCTAGCTGATTAACCTTGAGAGAGCTCTGAAGCAAAACCGTGAACACTGAAACACCAACCATGTGGTGTCATAACTGTCTGCAAACCTTTCTTGTTATTTTGTATAGAATAGAGAGAGAAGATATTCTCAAACCAAAAATGCTTGAATGCAGTTTTTGGAGGCATTTGGAGTTCAGCATAAATTAATGATCATGCTTGTTAATAATTCTGTCTATACACTAAGGTAGTAATCTGCAGAGATCCTGGGCTTTACTCCAAAAGTAATTAAATACATTCAGTGTATAAAGACCTTTTTTACTTAAGGCACTTGCCCAATGTTTACCGCATGCTAATGAGAAACATAATCATAAGAGAGATAATGTATATTTATCAGTATGGTACAAGAGCACATAATGGCTCATTAAAGAAAACAACATTTCAAGAAAATACACAAAATCTAGTTAACACAGTTCTGGCCTAATATCACATAATTATATAAATAGTATTTGGAATTGATGCTATTTCTCCAGGTATAGGGCAGGGGGTCTTGTGTGTGTGTATGTGTGTGTGTGTGTGTATGTATATGTGTGTATATATATATATATAAAATATTTTTAATAAGTTAATTATAATTACTTATTCAGTTGGTTTATTACTAATAGTCAATCACTGAAATAAAACACACACATATTCTGACATTCTGTAAATGAGAAATCACCTGCAGTGAGGTAAACACTGTATCATCCTTAGGGATGTACACTCTGTTCTCCCTCAAACACAATGAGATGACTCAAGAATCCATTAATGGAGTTAAAACTCAGGCGCGAACTTTCTAAAACCAGTCCAAGTAATAGCTGTAATTTACTAGCAGAAAATTCTTTGAATAACAATTTGTGTCATGCTATTGTTCCTCGAACTTACCAGTGAGATTTCAATTATTGGCTAGCAAATCCAAAAAGCTCTGAGAAAGACAGCATGCAACTCTGATGATACCAGAGATGGACAGAAAGCAGAAAAGATGAGCTCAGCGTAAAGGAGAAAATTTACTTTTCTCATTTCAATATTTATAGAGTAACCCTTTTCTCAAAGCTTCTACAGACTCATTTGGCAAATATAATTATGATACAGGCAAAATTATTTATCTGGCTATATCACACTCAGATCAAATTAGTTGGTTGCTTCGTGAATTTACACATGACAGGTATAGAGTATTAGAAGCACAAAAACCTATGGTCCTAGTACATACTCAAAATATGTCCTAAGAAAACTTTATTAGCAGCACTGTTGCCCAGGCCCACATGACGAAGTGAAAGTGGGGGCAGCAACTCCACACAGATCTTGAACCCGTCTCCTACAGGTGAGAAGCACCTGGTGCCCTGACCACTGGACCAAAGGGCCAGGCCTCTGGCCCACCAGCCTGAGCACCTGTCATCTGCCTGAACTGCCATTCCCTGTCACATCACCCTCTCTACTTCAGGGGGTGTCAATCCAGCAGCCAGGGCGTGTGTTTATCACCCATAGGACTTGGGTTTGAGACCCGGGTGAGGTTGCTGCCCTCCGCCTCCCCCACAGGGCGTTCTGGGCCACACTGCCGACCTGCTTCGGGGCACAGCGTTCTCTTTAGCTCCAGTCATCCAACTTCCCCTCTAATACCCAATGGAGATTAAGGGCCATTAAGGCCTCTTTGCTGCATGTGCGGTTTCTATTGATCACATTGACTCAACTCATTTTAGCCAATGATCTGATTACAACTCCAGTCATCTCCTCCCTTGTCATCCTGCTTATGTCTCCCAGGGTTTACGCACCTCTGTGGTGTTAGCACGCACCCACATGCTGAAATGTACATTTCCTCCAGCCCTCCATGCTGCTCTTGGGCTTTGGCAAGGCATCCTTCCCCAGGCCAAGATCAGCAGGCCCAGTATTCTGAAGGAGACCAGCAGAAGAGCACACAGGGCTGCTGAAAGGAGAAGAGGTGGTCCTACACGTTCCGAAGGCCGAAGATGGGCTTCTAGGCCACAGGACCCCTGAGGAGCTTATGCTTGAAAGTCATTGCAGTTATTACAGTTGACAAAGTGTATCATTCATTTATTTGGATCTCTGCTCACAAAGAATGTCCCATTGGGCGTTGGAGCTCCCTGTTTCTCTCTCTCCCTCTTGCTCTCTCTTTCTGTCTCTCACACACAGACGCACACACATATTCTGTCGTTCTCTCTCCTTCTCCCTCTCTCGCTAACTCGGATCAAACATTGTAATAAGCACAGCCCAGCGTTATTAGCCGCATGTCCCTTGGAGAAACCTCTCGTTATGCCATGCTTTAATCAGATTCTCGACGACTGCTGTTCTTCCACGAGCATGAAATGATGAACATTCTTCACTCTGAGTGGGCTCTCTCTTGGCCCTGCACCCAGCAGGTGATCAGACAAAGGCTCTCACCCAGTCCGTCTGTCTGCACCCGAAGAGCAGCTTACCTCCCAGTGGCCTCTGACTAAGCTCAGGAGCCCATGTGAAGAGCATGACAGAACTGGGTCTCTGATTACAGCTCCTCGTTCCCAGACACTCACCCTCCCACCCACCCATGCTCTCTGATCTGACACACACCACTCCCAACAAGAATGATAGATCCAGGACAAGCAAGAAGCAAATAAAGCCAAGGGATGCATCATATATCACAGAGCACTGTGAGACTGTGCCTCAGCACTGAATGAAACAATGCACATCTACAGAGAGCCAGTCGGGCAGGTGCTGTTTTAAACTGTTGTCTTGATTTTAATTAGATATCTGGATTTTTTTGCATGTGGAAATGTTAATAATTTTCCCTTTTTCAGCTGCATAGAAATTTCAAGTGAAGAAATTTCAAGCCATCCATGCAAACTTGACAATCATGTTCACAGCAAGATGACAGTTTGACTGGAATAAAAAATCTGTTTGTGAAGAAAATCCCATGCAAGTGTGTAATCATCTGAAATGAACATTTATGTTCATCTTGGCTTCTTAAGGCATTGCTCTCAGAAACGAATTTTGGAGTTTGGGGCTTTGAACTTTATGTGAATAAAACTTTGTTTTAGAAAGTATAAAAGAAAAAAACCAACTAATTGGGAGTTCAGAGCCAAAAAACAAGACAATGTCCTAAGTTCCCTTTGAACAAATGCTTGGGACATCTTCGCTGTATCACGAGAGCAAAAGGACAGCAATAGAAGGTGAAAGTGGTTTAAAGTGTTCTTGCCATTGGTGCTGGGTACAGTAGGTGCCCTTTATCCTCCTTTAGAGTGTGCTGCACTGAGAGGTTAATGACAGCCCCTCATTACCCTTGTCAGATATGTATGAATGTATTGCTGTGTGTGTGTGTGTGTGTGTGTGTGTGTGTGTGTGTGTGTGTGCAGTAGGCAGATGGTCACTGCATGAATAGAGACCCTCAGACTGCGGCAGTCCCTCACTAGTGAGGCAGGCAGCTGGGGCACATAGGCCTGGTGGGTGGGTCAGGCCCTGAATACTAACACCAGCCTTCTGTAAACACACACATCATTTATAGGGTTAATTTAATAGAACCAGCTATTTCAGTTGCCTGTATGTATATGTATTTTAGATTGTCTTGGCGCAGGTTCTCCCGAAACAAAATGAGATTTGCAGTTTGAATATCTGACATTTTCACTGCGCTTTGCTTGTGTCAGCCTCTGACAGAGTATGAGGACACTATTGATTCCTCAGAACACTTTTCTGTTGAAAAACTAAAAATGCTTCTTTTCATCTGCAGTGTTTTCCAAAACACCACAACTGGAACAACACAGTTGTTGAGGAGGACAAAATCAGGCTATTGTTTTAAAACTCAGTGTTCTCAGGTCTTCATCTATTGTTTGTGTTGGAGCTTTCCCCTCCTTTACTCCCAGTTAGAGAGTACAACAAACTACTTAAATAGACTAAACTAGATCAAATTGAACGAACCCCTCGGGCAGGGTGGTGATAAAAGCTGATCAAGGAATGTAACGTGCTGCACCATGCGACTGCAGGAGCAGTCATTAAATCTGGGGTCTCTGGGACCTGGGGGGCTTCCATGAGGCCATCGCCATTGCCAACGGTGGCCCTCAATAAAAGAGAGAAGGAACATTTTCCACCATAAGTCATGTTGATCTTGAATAAAGCCCAGCCATTGCAGCAAGCGGGCGTGGCTGTGTTGCCGCTTTGATATGGCGTGGGGGGCTTTTCACCATAGCGCCCGAGCTGCACGCCACTGCAATTACATCACAGGGCTGCTCGGGCTGCACAGCACCGCATAAATATTCATGGATGTGCTGGAGGCAGGACGGACACCTTTGATTCGCCGGGATCTGAGCCAGCCAATGCATGACAAGCAGCCGCGCACACGGAGAGCATAATGCCTTTCTGCTTGGGGAGAGGACCCCTGTTTACCCAGCAATCGGCCCAGATCAAAGAGATGTGCACATGCTTCCGCAGGCTAGATGCACGGGTGTGTGTGTGTGTGTGTTATGCAGTGTGTGTAAGTGGAAAAAAATAGCAAAAAGATGTGATTCTTACGGGCTGAGCTGGTGTGACAATATGCTGCAGCACACGTGTACGAAAACCTCCATCAAAGCTCCATAAACCTGGAGAAACATGCACCTATTTTCACCAGCCTCACCACACAGTGCACATCTAATTACCCAAGCAGTTTAAAGGGAAACCAGACCAAAATGTTTTTTAACTTAGCTCCCAGCCACTCTTCACTGCACACAGCAAGTCTACATCAGAGAGGAATGTGACTAGATGTTGCACAACTGCAGCTAGCTGCCAAAACACTTGAATAAATGGGATATCTAATTATGTAAGTGCTGGTGCCTCAGCACAATTAATGCAGTTAATGCTGCATGTTAGGCCCTATTGTCTATGACGAGAGCAGTTCCTGCTACAGTGACACAGCCGTCCATTGGGCACGAGAGGACAGGCAAGGGTCTGTTGAGCACGCACAGGATGTGAATGGGAGGACATCACACTACTGATTGCTCCCCTTCCATGTGCTTCTTACTGCAGGCCCTTTTAGTTTTCTGTCAACACGTCTCTGTGCGGAGGAAAACCACCAAGGCCAATGCCTCACTTCCGACAATTAAAGACTCCGAAAACAAGCTGTCGAAACACTTGCAAAGCATGGATGTAAACGCTGGCAGTGAACTCAAACAGAAGTACACACAAACACAAAAGACCTGTATGACAGTTTAAACCGACTCAGAAGTGAGAAATGCTGTAGTTTTGGTGATGAGTGAATGGTGGTCTTGATCAAAGGCAGATTTCCAGAGATCGACTTTCCCACCAAAATTGCTGGGAGAGAGACAAGCTTCCAGAGAGTGCCAGTCTTAGGACTGAAATGGAACATCATTCTTATGTTAACATCATGATAGAGCATCATTTCTAGCTGTCAGAAGAGAGGGAACAGTGAGTGATGGATATGGGCAGCGGCTGGAGGAAATTAATGAGAAGACATAGTGCTATTGCTTGTGCCTAGCATATCCAGACCAGCTTTCAAGTACAGTTTACAGTGCCAAGTGCCGTACACAGAATCTTGAAGTTTCAGCTATGACAAAAAGGAGCTTTAATGATTTTGCCCCTGAAAGTCAAGAACTGCTAATATAAACTGCTCACCTACTGTGGAGAGGAAACCAGGATTGATTCCTGCAAAGGAAGCTCATCTTAGCTCCATGTGTTTTAACAGTGTTCCTTCACATGGCTTTTACTTTACCCTGTAATCAGTCCATCCAGTATTGATAAAACGGTGGGGCTGGAGGCAGAGAGCAGATACCTTAGCTATCACTGCCACTGCACTTAGGCTTAAAGAACAGCATTCATCTCCAGAATATTAATTGTATTTTATTTCATGATGTATCAACTGAGGACTGGCAAAAAATGCTTGAATCAAGTTAGAGTTGCGTCCAATGCAATAATGGTGTATGTGCTGGTTCCACCAACAGAGGTCCTCATTGCACTGAAGCCAGTTATTTCTAGGACTGACTCTAGTTTATCTGGCCTTTACTAAGATGTATAATAAGACACAAATTGCAGAGTATTTTAACCCTGACAGGTGAATGTCAAATTGAATTTTGAATTAACAATTACTCTATTGCGGGTCTGTGAGACAGACACTGAAACCTTCACTATGTTGAAATCTGCACTGAATCGTGCATTAAAACTTGCACAGAAACACGCTAGATGCATAGCGTGTTCTCACGGCAGCAGCACAAGCCTGCTGCAATCTGAGACCAACATGCTGAGGAAGGTCATATGCAGTGTGCCTTTGGTCATTAGTGGGGTTTGAAGGCTTAGCCCTGTGGGAGTGGGACAGAACACCCAGACACAGAGGAGTGAGCTCAGGCTGCATTATCCAGCACAGATAAGGAACACGTGTCCACGCACGTGGAAATGTGAATGCTTTTGGAATCACAACTGCACTAATTAAATCAGTATCTTTGAAATTAGTTGATAGTAACAGCCTGGAAGATGATTCACAAATTGTATATTTTAGTTTGGATTTCTCCAGACTTACACAACACCATCTGGTTCACCCACCTCTTAAAGTTGGGAGTGAATTCTGTCAATAAACCGGCTCTGTGTGTTGGAACTCTAATGGAGCTCAAAACCAACTACATGATGAACAGGTCTGCAAATCTGCACAAATACATCCCGACTTCCAAACTGCCCATCAGTTCCTAAATCATCTTGATCAGGGATTTAATTACATGGTAATCTTTTTAAAACACAAACTGATATGGGGATGGTCGTGTAACTGGATACAGACACACTAGAGGGCTTGTTTCCTTTTCAAATACATCCCCCCCCACACACACACTACCACACAACCTAAAAAAAACTAAGAAGAAAACTTAAACGAATGAGGGTTGTGTGTGGGAGGGAGGTGAGGGGTAGTTTCTAGCCATTGTATTGATGATGGGCTCCAGGATGCGGCCCAGCTGTGGTCGCCATGCATCCTGTACGAAGGCTGCAGCTGCTCTGGAGTGTATGCTTCGCCCCCGGCGCGAGAGAGTCAGCCACTGCATCGATCTGCATGCCACTCTCAAAGTCATGTGAAGTATTAAAAACACATAGTGCACGTTCCTGTCGTGGCTCTGCAGGTGCATTTCAGAGTGTAGCAAAACCCATTCAACTTTCAAACTAAACTATATTTTAAATAATGAAAAAGAAGGTATATCGTTAAATATGCTAATTACATGGTAGTGTTTTTAAATCTGTAGTTAGGAGTGTTTAAAATAACAGTTTCTCTGAGAAATGCAAAGTAATTTTACATTTAACATATTTGACATTAATATGTAAAACGGGAATAAAAGAGGTTGCACATAATTACTGAAAATTTCAACCTGTAATTGCAGCTGTTGTTATCAACTATCTATTACAAGGAATAAAATCATCCCCTCCCCCTGACAATATAATCTCTTTCTCTCTTTCTTCAGACACACACATGCATGCACGCACACACACACACACACACACACACACACACACACACACAATGATTTACATATCGTCTGCAGCCATCTGCTGTAAATGATGAGTAATTAACTCGGCACCATTGTCTTTCTCTTGCTGCTCCACTGACATGTATGGACTTTTTAAGAGAATATTTGACTGAGATAACGAGCTGGAGAGTGGGGGTGGGGGGACACAAGAAAGAAGATAATATGAGGCAAAAAAGGATTGCGAGACAGGCTAAGAGAAAACACAGACAGAAGAATAGTCATCAGCCCGCCAGCCAGTCAGATGGGCTAGTAAACATGAATCTCAATGTGAATGAATAATACTGCAGGACTGACCTGTAAAGCAACACAGGAAACCCATTAAGGTGATGGTGGGAGGACACGGCTCAAAAAGTCTTCAGTTTGTGTGCGTGAGACAGAGAGAGAGAGAGAGAGAGAGAGATAAAGAGAAAAAGAGCAAAGAGCAAGAGAGAGCGAGAGACATTGACAGGCAGAGAGAGAGTGTGTGAATGAAAGATCTGAGAGAGTACCGCGGCCAAGGTCAGGATGCATTAGACAGTGCTGCAACAGCCGTACATTACTGTAACATTTTAATGAGCCATATCCTCTCCATTCAAAACAGAGCTACAGCAGAGCGAAGCAGGAAGAGGGAGGGAGACCCAGACTGAGTAATACCCATAAAACAGCCATCAGTTCAATCAGTGCTGCATATCAAGGCAGTTTTCCTTCTACGGCGTAATCCCACAGGTCTAAGAGCTGTGCTGGCACTGAGGGCATTATAATCTAGCTGCTCATCCAACTCTCTCACAGAGTGCCCGCTGTCTATTCAACACCACACACACACACACACACACGCACACACACACGCACACGCACACACATACACACACACTCACACTATAAATAAGGAGGCAACACCCAAACCTTCTACAGGCCTCAGCTGAGGGCGGTTCCATAAGAACACTGATAAAACACAACAAACTGCTAAAGGTTCTGTTTATGGAAAAAGCTACATAGGTTGGAAAAAATTCAGAAATCACTGGAACATTAGCCTATGCAGCTAAATGCAGCACAGCTCTCTGCTTTACTGGCTCTTGGTGCTAAAGGTATCTCTGCTTCATGGCAGCTTCTGCTCCGAGAGCTTCCTCACTGCTGCTCGCTGATTGCGGAACTGTGTGCAGCTCTACATGTGCCAATCCTCTGGCCACTGCGGAACGTTTCCATAGTCTGCTCAGTCATGTGCGTGTCTGTGTGTGTGTGTGTGTGCTCTCCTGGGTTGCTGGCTTTAGTATTTCGTGTCCATAGTTTTGGTCTCTTCTCCTACTGAGTGGGCTATCTAAATAAACAAACACTTTTGTACAACACACACACACAGGACAGACCAAACTCCAAAGTATATCCAAAGAATATAGCAAAGATATGTTTCTTAAGTCACAGTTAGTGGGGATCAAGACTCCATGTTACATTTAAGAGCAGAGGTTTGATAGCGCTTTGAGGGTGCCTGTCTTTCTGAGGTCATTCCACCGACAGTAGGACCCCACCTATTTTCTCTCTCAGCCCGTAACGTATGAACTGTGCACCATAACGCTGGCCATCATGCCCTCCATCCACTGTAAGCCTGCCTATGAATTATTGAGATGAGTGGAGCACCCTCTCCGATTATCCTCTGATCGATATTCCTTGCGTGCCTCCCTGTAACATCAAACAAGCTCCGCTATTGATCTAACCGGTCACGCATGCCTGCCACATCTGAGGAGAGCTGCATAAGCTTGATTGGGCATACAGCAGACAGTGTACCAAGCTCGCAACATGTTCTTTCTCCCACCCTCTCTCTTTCTTTGTCAGATCAGAGCTCTAAAGTCAGATGACTGGCGAGCTCCATGCCACAAAGCGGTTTGGTACGCCATTTTACTGCACAGCGAATGGGCTGCTCTGTTGCCGTGGCACTGGACTGGGCTGTAACGGATGGTCTGACAGCCACCTGCATGTGGTCACCAGGGACCAGAAGGTGCATCAGATTTTAGAGGCTGGTCTTTATCTGGACCAGCCCAGCAGAACGGGGTAGAAGGTAGGTGGGGGTGGCGAGGGGTGTCCATGGATCTATTCATTCCAGTGAAGCCTGTACTCCTGGGAGATGGCAACCTCAAGTGAGTTTTATTGATTTTTCTTTTTCAATTACGTAGTCCAAGGTAAATCACAGTCAGAGGTGTTTCAAAATGAGCAGCATAAATACAAATAGAGCGCATGTAAGCGTGCAATTATACTAGCAACTGCCCTGCCACACTGCCCCAACCAGTTCAGCACACTGCAAGGCTATTATTACCGAGATGGAATTGGTTGTGCTGTGTGTGTATGTCCGTGTGTGTGTGTGTGTGTCAGTATGCTGTGCTTTCTGCACATGTGCACTAATGACTCTATGTCCATTGCACCACTTATAAAATGTAGAGTATGATGGTAGGCTCTGACTACGAAGACGTTCTCTCTGTGCACGTGTGTGTTTCTGCTTGAGCATTTTTGTTTGCTCACTTGTACAGCCACTGCAGTGTAGTGTGGTGCAGGCCCGCAGAGCTGCAGCTTCTGGTGCCTCTTTCTCTCTCTATCTATCTACGTCTTCTCCTCTCCCTTCTCTCCTCCTCTCTCTCAGTCTCTCTTTCTCTATCTCTCTCTCTCTCTCTCCCCCTCTCTCTCTCTCTCTCACTCTCTCTCTCTCTCTCTCACATTCAGCTGATTGATTACACAACGGCACTTTAAAGTCTCCCAAGCGGTCTGAGAACAGCAGCGAGCGATGGTCGGTATGGCGGATTGTTGGAGTGGAGCGACCATTCCATCAACACAACGAGGACGTAGTGCAGCGAATGGCAACCCAGCAGGCAATGCCGGCCTGCACTCAAACACCCGATGGAGAAGCAGACTGCAGAAGCAGCGGTGGGCTGCATGAGGGCTTGTCTGCTCGTCAGTTCGCAGGAGGGCATGCTGTTACGGTGCTAGTTTTTACAGAGACCCAGTCTGTTGAGTTTAGTAATATGCGCAGAACACAGCGAGTGCTAAAATTCGGCCAGCCCGAATTCTTAAAGCAAGAATGCTTCATAACCTCTAAGTGAAAGGAGACCAGAAGTGGTTTTTCCATACAAGACATCGGGTACACTACAGTTCTGCAGAGGGCAGTTTCATTTGGCACCAGGTGGTGGCAGTGTTCTCACTTAGCCTGACTGGCCGGTCCCATTCACTGCCTCTGTAGAGGAACTCATCTGTATTATATGAGACAGAAAACACACACTTGCTCTCTCTCGCTCTCTCTCTTAACTCACATACACGTATGCATGCTTTGAATTATGTTTTAAATTTGACACGGCCTGACTCCTTGGGCTGTATGGTTCCCAGGGCATTGATTAGGTAGGGAGTGCATTGTCAAATGGGCAGCTAAGCTCAGGATCAGGTGGCTCTGTCTGGCTTCAGATGAGGATCTGAGGTGCAGTGATGTTCTCAGAGAGGATCATGGGAGCTTTCTTTAGGATGCTCTTGTCACCTTAGCTATAATGTGCAGCTGTGGAAGAGAATGTGTAAGCATGTGTGTGCCCCCCCCCCCCCCCACCCAAGAATCTGAAGATGGAGGTGTGGAGAGAAAGACGAAGCTTAAGACTTTCAGTGGATTCTGTGAAATGTGAAAGGTGAAACTGCAACAGCCACTTTAAATGATGTTAAATGATGTTTAGTAATTATATAGTAAATGTTTAGTATAAAATAAAAATACAAAATAAACAAATACTAAATAAATAAATAAATAAAAAACTAAAGTAATTTGAGACCAGTTAAATTTTTATTTAATTTAGTTTCATTTTTAACAGTGTTAGTGCAGTATCCATACTGCAGGTGCAAGGTGCATTTGAAGCTTCAATATGCACGCACGCACACACACACACACACACACACACACACACACACACACACACACACACACTCAGCATTGCCCCATCTAACCTAACCACCAGTGCTACCATCCAGTTCCACTCATGGTCGGGTACAGAAGGCGAGAGCAGTGCCTCGATGCCATCCCAAGGAGGAAATTCACTGGTAAAAATCAATCTGTCAGCTCCTTTCACAGAGCATCTTCTACCACTGCTGGGTGTTTCTGGAACTTTTTAGGCAGTTTTCCACTTCAGGAATGCTGCTCCGCTATTTCACTTGCATCCATTTTCACAACATTCTACCATCAGAACAAACAGAATGTAAAGCTAAATAATAAATTAACATGTTATTCAAAACAGTTCAATGTACAAAGAGACAATGTTTTCAGTTTTACTTTATATTTTTATGTAACTGTTGTAGCCTTTGTGCAGTAGTGGCTATCTTAGGTTAAGCAGCTAAACACACTAGCTTGACCATTAGCAAAATGCTGGTGATATGGTTGAATCCAGGTGGGCTGTAAAACCCAAAAATCTGCTTACATATGAAAATCACACTGGATCATTTATGTGTAGCCACAGAACAAACATTACAGAAAGTTTTTGTTGTTGTTGTTTATCCAGAAACTGTTGATATCTTTGGCTTCTGGGTGAATATTACTTTCCTTAGAATACCATTTTATATGTTTTTGGCTTTTGTTAGTATAAAAAAACTAATGATAATAATAATAAACATTTTAGGTTTGTAGATGTGTTTATATGACATTCATGTGGTGTCCACAGGCTCAGCGTGCCCCAGAAGGCGTGCTGTTGAGAACAAGGCATCATCATAGAACTCAGTGCCTCTCTAGCAAGGTCAGGGGAAGGACGGTGCAGAAGGGCATCACAGGAGGAAACAGAGAGAGAGAGAGAGAGACAGAGGTGGGAAGAGGATGGCAGTGACAACAGAGGGGAAACCAGAGAGCAAGAGCGAGAGAGAGAGAGAGAGAGAGAGAGAGAGAGAGAGAGAGAGAAAGAGAGAGAGAGCATACGAGCGTGAACAATCGACTCTCAGACAAGACACAGGGATCGGATGGGCTGGGAGGGCAATGCTCATATAAATAGCTCAGCTAATGTTTCAGTGCACGGGCCTAACCCTGCATCACAGGTGAGAATCATGAAAGCCACAGGAAGCAAAGATCCATTTCTTAGCCTTATGCTCACATCAATAGCCCTCGAGCTCCCGTGGGGAGTGGGGGTGGCATACAACTGGCTTACAATCTCACAGCCGTGCTGCAGTGAGTGAAGCAATGGCATTTCCAAGCAGTATTTTAATACCTTTTGGTATCTACAAGTAATAGAGACTCGATTTAGCACCATATATAGTTTGTATAGTTGCTTAGTAAATTCTGCTAAGGGGCCTTGTTTCTGACCTGCCTTTGTGATGATAAAGAAAATTCTTACACTGTGTGTGAGATTTTCAGCACCTGCTAGTGGACAGTTCCCAGGCACATTTCTGTACTACAGTGTGTACAGCATCTCAGTTTCACACACACACACACACACACACACACACACACACACACACATTCGGTTTTATTACCTTGCCAGGATGTGGTGTCATACATATGTCATATATACATTATATGAATGTAACTACCTAGATGTAACAGGAATTTTTTATGCCTAACAGTATCCTTAATTTAATGAACCAGAAACATATACATATACATACATATATGCTACATGTACATATACATACATATATGCTACATATACATATACATACATATACATATATATTTTGCCCTTTCAGTATTAAATAAGTGAAATATGTAACTTTTGAAAAAGCTTTTTTTCTATTGTGCTTTTTCTGTCAAGGTAAGTTACCCCTCATTTTCTATTTTCTACAGAGTAAGGGCATTTTTGTCCAGTAGGGGAAAAACTGAAAACACATTTCTGTACTACAGGGTGTACAGCATCTCAGTTTCACACACACACACACACACACACACACACACACACACACACACACACACACACACACACACACACATACACACACACAAACACCATAAACAAATAAAAGATGCAGAACTGTGATATAATTTAAATTCAGAAAGCATGTATGATGTGAATGTAGTGACTGTGATAGATAAAGATGTGTATTCAGACATCTGTCCTGCACAGCTGCTATAGCTGTTCCAGTGTACTTGAGCTTTTGGGTTTAAGAGAATTTTGGTAAAACAAGCAACACATTCAAATTATTTCAGAGAAAGGCTACACATCATTGAAATATGCATCAAATAAGTTATAGTTTTATGACAATATTTTAAATAAGATCAGATTGGAATGAAGTAGATGAAGATTTTCTTTGCATGCAATGAATACTAATGTCAGAGAGTATTTAATAAATCCCCAACCCTGATTTATGAGCATGCACACACACACACACACACACACACACACACACACACACACACACACTCAAATGTTTCATAAATATAAATGGGCATAACAAAACCTCTTAAATGTCATTCTAAGTACATTAAACAGCTAATCCAGTAAACTGCAGGGTCCAAACAGAGCAGAGCGCTATCCATCAGTCTAGAACGACAGAATGATGCAGTTTCCCATTCCCATGATTTTATCCCCAAAAAATGCAGCAATACTGTATATCATAACAGTAAAGAAAAGCTCCCAAAACCAGCTAACACAGGCAGCCATGTTTTACAGAGGAACAATGCATTCACTGAGCTTTGTTGAGTATATATATATATATATATATATATATATATATATATATATATATATATATATATATATATATATATATATAACACCACTTAGATTAGTCAGAATTGAATGGATCATCATTCTGTACTGTACAATAGCATATTACTGTAATATTCTTCATAAATAACTGCCCTCATTACATAATTATTTTTCTTTCCTCATGTAAAGTGCATTGGTTGAAGCCAGGGTCAAATTCTATTCTTCTTGTCTGGAATTATGTATTTCTAAATAAATTATTACACTATTCTGGATATCATACTACAGACATGGTTGGCTTAAACATATGCAGCCATTGATGTGTTTTGGGAAAGAATTATCAGTGAATGCATTTTGACTGAACATTAACATTTAATGCCCTACCAAACACTCTTATCAGTGCACACAACACTTATGTGATATCACAGTTCACTCAGATCATTTGTATAGTGATAACCTCACTAAGACTATTAAGATAAATGCACTGAAGCCTGCAAAATTCCTGCTTAAGTCTAATATTTTTTAAATGCCTCTTTGCATCCTCTTCTGCACCCCACCATGCTCATTACATTTTGCTGGAAGGTAAAACATAATGAATCAAAACTAAACAATGAGTAGGTTTCCATAGAAACACATATAATTATGATAATTAGCCAACCATGAATGTTCATATCCTCCAAACAGAGTAAATATGCATCTTTTACACGAGCACAAATATCTGCTCTCACTTTTACACTGAGAACTTGGAAAACTTTCCTCATGTTATTATTACAGCCTTCTGTTTCTCCCTCATCTAATAAATAAATACTTCATCATTATACTGCCATCTTCACAGTTTTTTTGTTTCCAGTCAGTGTGCAGTACTGACCTCTCCAAATTGCCAACAATCCCAATCAATCACAATGCATAAATCACTCCGGATCATTATCTAAATAATATCACTTAGGCAAAAAAAAAAAAACAAAAACCTTAATTAGAATTTTTTTTAAACCTTTGCAAAATAATACTCAAGGGTATTGTTCAATGCTTGTTTTAAATATATACAAAAACTGATTTTTTTAATGATAGCAGGCTGGCAAGCCCCCAAATAAGAATTTAGACATACATACATTTTTATGTTTTTTGTTTTTATTAAACAAATGGGATTTTCATTTGGGGAAGCAGTTTTTCTTTTCCATTTGGCCCCTTTATATTCCTGAGGCAGTGGCTTCAGCCGTCTGGGTGCGGTTCAGACGGCTGGGGTCAGCTCACTGGACCGAGGGGCAGCGTTGCCTGTCAGAGACCCTGCCATGCCGTCAAGAGAGCTCCAGTACTAAACATCTGTCCTCTGTGGCTGGGTCATATGGCCATGATCGTCCTCCTGACTGGAGCGTCGCCGCCGGGTGAGAGCGATGGACGTAAGCACCTGCAGATTGACTTCAAAATACAGTCCATGCATTGCCTTGTTTCAGTCAACTCTACCTGCTTATGTGTCACTTGGGATCGAATATTGATGGATCACTTGTCCTAAAAAGAGAGCGTGGGAGTGGCTAATGAGGCACATTACTATGAAAGTAAAAAGAAATGGGATGGGCCTAGACTCTCTTTTCACCATCAAACATTTTTCTAGGTTTTTAAATTTTTTTTATTATTTTTTTATTTTTTTTACATTTAATTCCCCCCAAAATCCTTATTACTTTTTAGTTGGCCATTTGATATTCTGTATTTCTGAATTTCACCCACAGATGGTGAATAATCGTGGGATTATTGACTTGTATGTGGATAATAGAAGAACCTTTACAGATCTAGCAAGCCCAACAAATGTGATTATTCACTGGTATTAACAGCAACAGATTTTGTGTCCATATGCTTATGCCCAAAACATGAGCAGTATTACAAATCATCAGACCTGTTTCGATAAATCAGTGGTGCCTTTTGTCATAAGTGTCCAGAGTGGCCTAATGTTCCACTTCACGGTTCTTTCATGGTGCGAAAAGGAGCAGATATGTAGATCTGTGTGTTTAATTGAAATCCATTAACATAATGCACTCCACCTTGTGTATTATTCATATTCAAATGGGCTCATTTGAACTGAGCATAATTCACACCCCTCCGAGCTGATTGCAAATTGAGGTGTGGGGCCAGAGATCACTGCTTTAAATTACAGCTGAGACAACACAGGGATTTGCCTCACACGTAGGTCCTCACCTTCACTGATAAAACTAACATGCACAATATTGAATATGAAAATAAACATAAAATGTATTAACCTTTAAATTCACTGATCTGGTGACCACTCTTCGTGCATGGGATTTTGGTTGCTCAAAAATGCAATGAATGCAGCAAAGGGAATAAGGAAAGAATTTATTCTTTACATGCCCTGGCAGAAGAGCCCCAGCTCACCATGGGACATAAATGGAGTGTGTAAAAAGGGAGAATGATCAAATTCGGCAGCTCAGAGAGGCCTCTGTGGTCTGGAGTTGAAGGTCCATCTGGAGAGGTTTCCTGCTGCAGCCGTCACCTTGCCTTAGCTAAGTCTGATTAGTATCCACCAATTTGTCATGCAAATATCTCTTGTTCTCTACCAGCTATAAGGACTAACACCCTATATAATTGTCCCCCTGTGTGGAGGCCTGAATCCGGGAGCACGGTGAACATGCACACCTCCTCCCTGAGATTCCTCTGTGGGGTGCTCCTCAGTTTTCCATCAAGTCCCTTCTACATTTATTTCCACTGCAGATATTGGGAAGTTGGAACCATAGAACCTCTGTCCTGGAATTTTATAGCATGTGATGCATGAATAAGAACCTAATTGCTATATACTCTGCAAACAAATCATGGTACTATCACATATATACTCAGGTAGAAACATCAGCTGACTGCTTCTGAGTGAATAAGATTTCCGAAAATATATACTTATTCCATCTCCACATTCAGACTTCATTATTGCATGGATTTTAAATGTCTGTTTTGCTATTTGTAACCAGTAGCACCCGATACCTTTGGCAGTTAAGCAATGTATTTAAACAGAAACTAAAAAAAAAAATCCTTACATTAAGTCAGTGAGTATACTTTCCAAATTTCAAAGTTCTTAGGATCTCCTGAGAATAAATCTGTTTCTTGAGCTCACTTACTGTTTGAAATGTTATTCTGCTTTTTCTTCCACATAAACATTTAGTTGAAAGGCTAACAACAACAACAACAACAACAACAGCTGTGTATGAAAGGAGAGCTGGAATGCATCTCTTTGCTTTGGAAGGGAAGGAGCAGTAACGCATGAGAACTCCAAACTGGGAAACGTGAAAGCACCAAATGTCACGGGATTACTGCCCTGCAGAGCCATGGCAAAGGATGGTGGGGGAAAAGCCTCAGTAAGAGGGAGTTGAAGGAAGAGACACAAGGGAGTAGCTGACATGAGGGCAGGAGAAAGGGAAACAGAGTGAGAGAAGGAGAGAGAGAGGAAGAGGAGGAGGTGTCATCTTTTTACTTGTCTCCAAAGGCAACTGTGCCATTCATTAGAGTTTGCGCAATGCTTACTTAGTTGCACTCTGGGAATTCACCTAATCACTGCCATTTAAAACCCTAGCACATTCAGTAACACCAACAGTCCCTATCACTGCGAGGAGCGGGATCTCTTCAGAAGAGTGATAGCATCATTGTACTTCAACTCTATTAGCCTGCGCTACCAGGTACTGCTGTCCTCGCTGCATTGTTTCAGTATTATCTCAGCCTGGTATGGGCATCTGGGACCCATCTCTTTTCTGCCTCGCTCTATAGATGGGAGCTGCAGCCAGAGTCTTGGAGAAGCGTGGGCTAAATTTATCAGCCTGGACTCAAGTCTCCTGATAGCTGAAATGAGCAGGATGCTCTGTGAGAGGAGAGGAGACGAGAGGAGAGAAGACACAGGCTTGTGTATGTGTACCTCGCCTCTGGTCCTCCACTGGTTACCCTACCCAAACAAATCACCAACGCATCACTGGACACACACAGGACAGTTTGTGGGGGGTGGGGGGGTGGGGGGGTTCTATTGTGTTCATTTCATCGTCCTTTTCCAGATAAAGAGGTTGTGAGGCTTGTTCATAGCATGATGGAGGTCTAAGTGCATGCAAGCAACCAACCCTGCACATGTTGTACAAATGAGACACAAATGTAGAACAAGAACAATTAGCAAAAGGCCTCTTGTTAAAATCTAAAATGTGCTAAAATGTGCTTCCTGTTTCTCTGTTTGCATCATCAGCTCTCAGAATGCCATGAGTAGCTTACAAAGCTACAGCAGGAGCACGTTTACTGCAGTCATGTATCTCTCTCTCTCTCTCTCTCTGTCTCTTTCTCTCTCTGCATCTTGCTCTCGCTCAGCTCCCTCCATTACAAATTCTCGGCGCCGCTCTGGAAAATGGCCACACCCTACTCGCAGCGCTGATGTCACGGAGGAAACAGGCATTCGGAAATCGGGGTGGAGCGGCATGTGCATTCAACCCCCCCCCCAATCCCCCCCCAACCCCCCCACGGTCTCGCGCAGACTGAGATTATGGCTGGCGTATTGGCGGTGGCGGGACGCTCGGCCCTTTGTTATTAATAGCCGGCTTTAATCAGGGCGCGTCCCAGGGTGCCGCATCCCTGCAGGAGCTGCAGCGGCGGCCCGATCTGCAGCCGCCTCGAGGGCGGGGGGAGAGGCGGGGTAGAGGCAGGAGCTGTTTGTTTAGCCCCTGCCATGTTCAGATGTGAACGCGGAGAAGGCAGCAGCGGAGGCCGCTGGTGGAAAGCGCCCGGCAACTGACTGCACTTCTCCCTCACTCCGGAAAGTGAAAAGGGAGCGGAATGAATTATTAAGTTGAAAATGATCAATGCTGGGGCATTTCCACATCCGCTGTAATGCATGTCCTCCCATTCAGACTGAGAGATAAATAGGCACCGGGGCTGGCTTGACAAAAATTGACAGTGACTTCCACCTCCCCAGCCAGAACCGGTTTTAGCCTGATTGCAGGCAGTGCTGCAGCTGGCAATTTCCAGAATAATCTGCAGTTCATGGCTGACCCCACCCCCCACAAATTCATAAGCCCCTCCCCCATCACCCCCTAAGAATATTCTACCACCTCTCCAGCACCCCTGCCCCCACCTCCTCTCTTCTCCCCTCTCTTTTTCTCTCTCCCTCCAACTCCTCTGCTGATTCAGAAGTTCCTCTGGCCACTGCTGACTGATCATGCAGATGAGAATTGATGCCATGAGAGAAAGAGAGAAAGAGAGAGAGAGAGAGAGAGAAAGAGAGAGACCACTACAGTTCCAAACATGATTGTGCATTGATTTTTCAATCTATTACATTTTTTTTTATCTACAATTAAACAGTGACAGGAAAAGCAATACATAATCAAAAGGATGGGGGTAATTTCTCTAAAAGTAATACAATTACAATACAGAAAATCTGTTGCCTGCAAGAGTTTTTTGTTAACACTGACATTTGGAAAAAATACTGCACATGAAGTAAATATAGAAGTGAATGTGAAAGACGAAAATGATTCACATTATCACAATAACTATGTGAGTATTCTCTGATGAAGGCGTATATCACCACCAATATTCACCTCATTTTCAGACAGGAACATGTGCGATATTTGAAAACCTTGAGCGTTAATGCACAAAACTCACTGTGGTGAATGTGATCATTGTTGATTCATGGTTGACTTTCAGGAAGCTCCAGCCTTTTTCCCTGCAAGCAGTGGAGTTAGCAGCACTCCGTCTTCCTGGGGGGAACTGTAGCTCATTCCGGTGCATTATTCTTCATGCTTACACAGAATGCTGGATCGATAGCCAGAGCTGCGAAGACCTGACCATCCTTGTAGGTGTAAGTCATTTCCAGGGCCATGAGTCTTTATCCAAGGGAGGGCATGAACATGGTAGTGTCTCCCCTGCTTACTCAGCCATAATTGTGACCTACTCTCTTTATGCACCAGACCACACATTGCAGATGCAAATGACTTTTTTACATTCTCTTTTTCTTCACCTCACGTTTTTTTTAAACACACACACACACACACACACACACACACACACACATATATATATGTATATATATATATATATATATATACACACACACACACACACACACACACACACACACACACACATACACACACACACACACACATACACACATAGATAAAAATGCTTGGGCAAAATGTCGTGATGGATTTTTGAAGTATATTTTTGAAGCAAAGTGTCTAGTGCTGTCAAAATATCCAGTGATTGACAAACAGAACAGCACAAACAACATACTGCTACTGTACTTGTATCCAAAGAATTTTATTCAAGATTGCACAACAGAAAAGTTGACCAAAATGAATAAGTGAAAGCTCAGGGGCAGTGGTAGCTCAGTGGTTAAGGTACTTGACATGTTCAAGCTCCACCACCACCAAATTGCCACTGTTGGGCCGCTGAGCAAGGCCCTTAACCCTTAATTGCTCAAGTTGTACTCATAATTGTAAGTTGCTTGGGATAAAAGTGTCATCTTAATAATGTAAATGTCAGCTATAAAATGTAAATAAACACAGCAGCTTTGTCACCCATATCTCAGAGTATCTCAGACAGATGTCAATGCTCAGAGTATCTCAGACAGATCTCAGTGCTCTTCCCCACTGGAGTACCAACCCATTTCCAGTACTCAAACACATGTCATGTAGCCCAGTTTTGAAACCAGGATAAAGAACAATTCTCCCAATCTTCATTTACATTGTAACTGGTATCATTATGTGCAAGCACCACTACTGTTCCAGGTCTGGAAAGTACTGAACTTGCATGCTAAAGGTACTTCGTTTTAAAGTAACAAAGTGTTAATCACTTCCACCAATTTCAAACATGCCAGTGTTAAAAAGCTGGGTGACGCAATTTTCAGCCAATAGTCAACACTATGAAATTTACCTTTCTAATCCATTGTTTATGCTCTGCGTAGCATGTCAAGCCAATTTAAGAATCTCCAGTGTACTGGGTCTAGTGTAAAAGTACTGCAGAGTGTGACGTAGTCTTGAAGGATTAACCCCTACACTTGCCAGAAAGCGCTCACAGACATGAAGGGTGCCTGAACACATGAAGGTGATTAATGTGATTTTTAAAAGAAAGGTATTATGTATTTTACCTTAATAGCACAAGTTAATGTGATAGCAATGCAAGATACTTTTTAAATTGAACGTAAGGCTGAATGTGACCTACTGCTTTGGGGAGGGCAAACAGGGTCAAAAGGTATTATGTTGTTGTGTGAGTTGATCTGTCCCACACACCACATCTTTCATATTTTGCAGCTCTAAATATATGACAACAAATTACATTTTCATTCACCACAAAGACTGAAACGGTTGCAGAAAAAAAACGAACAATGCGCCGTCTAATTAAAAGGAAACTCTTTAGGGAAATGGGGAAATGTAGTGTTAACAACCTCATGCCTGCTCTAATCACTGTGGGGTATGCATGCGACTAATTATAAACTTGTATTAAGGGCCTGCCTTATACCACAAGAGAGTGTGCAGAGCAGAAAGACTTCCTCTCTATCTGATGTCTTTATAGGTCTTGTTCAGTCATTCTTTCAAGCATGCAGTAGCACAAACGGGGCCGTTTGGAACTTGGCTCCCAAGTCAGGAGGGATGCGTGTTCCATATTAATGCGTGCAGCAGAACTCAGCCAGTGTGGAGTCAGGCAAGACCCGCAGGAAAGAACAGTCTTGGGAATTAGCAGAACACTACATCAGATACATGGCATGGACCATATGCATGGTGTAAAAAGCAAGGAAACTACTGTGAACAACTCATGTTTTGTCTAGGATTTTTTTATAGACAACAATCATTTAAAAATAAAATCACACAGAACAAAATAATACAATTAACAAATTTTAGATTTGTATAATTACTACTCTCTTTATATATATATATATAAAAAGATTAAGGATGTTCAAGAAAGCCATTTTTGGTTTCACCAGTGTACATTTTCCCCCTCCCAATGGACGGTGGATTTGTCATTCTGTTAGCACCATCTTTATGGACCAGACTAATGAGATGTAAATGAGCTATGTAAGAATATAGAGCAGCATGCAGAGTCTCAGAATCAGGAGTTACAGTGTGTGTATGCGTGTGTGTGTGTGTGTGTGTGTGTGTGTGTGTGTGTGTGTGTGTGTGTGTGTGTGTGTGTGTGTGAATGAGTAGTAGAAATAACAGAGACATGGACAGAGGTAGTGAGGGAGAGCGAGAGTGAGAGAGTACATGACACCCCATGCAATTTGCTCAAACATTCTCTCAGCAAATCTCTGATCTTGAACCACGTCGTGCGGGTGAATTAAAATAGCAGTCCCAGCATGTACACCTGGAGGTGCAGGGAGTAAGAGCAGGAGAGAAAATGTGTACTTTTAGAACCGCTGGAACAATAACTGCTGCTAATAGCCTAATAGGCTGGTCACAGTGATAGCAAAGGTGTCCTGTAAGGAACACCTCAGTATTTAACAAAAGCCCTAATAGAGTTTGCATCGAGTGACTTAGTGCAGTGCCAAGTCTCCTTGCAGGGGTAAAATGGAAACTAATGGGCAAGTTTGCAAATGTGAAGAAAGCTTTTATAGTTGTTGTTAACCTCCTAGTCCAGAATTTTTAAAAAAGGAACAGTGTGTGGCCCCATTGACTAGACTGCTAAAATATTGGTATAGTACCTGGGCTGCCTACTTATTTGTCACGTGACATCCTGGCTAATGGATCAGGAAATGATTATAATCATTATATATTGGTGAAAGGACGTCTTTCACTGCATTCACTGCCATGGAATGAGAAAACAATCAGAACTGCTGATATATTGTCACTGTATGTATACAATTGTATGACAATTACAATAATGTCATTTGAAAGCTTAAATATTTGCCTTCTGGAATTTTTACTGCCTTGACTGTAAAACAAGTATAGCTGACACACTGCAGTCCCAGTTAGGCTATAGTTTGCCTACAGCCAGCCTGTTAGCAACATACTTTGTGACTGCTGGGTCAGCATGTGGAACAGACCCTGCTGCTTGGACATATGGATCAGTTCTTAGGTGTGCACTAAAACTTCATTTTATTACGTTTATTAAGTTTGTGTCATAGTAACAGTAGTGTTTCAAAAATCTTTGTCTCAAAGTCATGAGAGGGAAAACCAAGAAGCATAATTCTGTTATCCTTTGATAGCTGAGAATAACAGGCTGCCATGTTTGTAGGGTGGTGTCATCACAGAGATGCAGCAGCTCACCTAGACAAGGACATGCATGGAAGAGGGCCTGGCTGTAAGGAGTAAAATAAAAGAGCTTCTGTTCATTAACCCAAGAAATGAACCAACCAACTATTTCAAATGGCATCACAGTAGTGACTTGTAACAGTTAATCAGCCCAAAACTACTTTAGGAAAATGCAAATTTGATGAAATTTCCATTCAAAGGTGCAGAATAGGAAAAAAGCTACTAACTCCCATTTAGGTATCAGAGCATTCTGCCAGCATGTTTCTTTCTTTTTTTTCCTTTCTTTCTTTCTTTCTTTCTTTTTTTTTTTTTTTTTTTTTTTTTTTTTTAACAGTATTTGCACATGTGAATAATTAAATGGGTGTAAAAAAGCCAGTCCATAAGCAAGAGCTGCAGGCCCCAAATATTTGCCAATGGCTCTCATTAAATATCTGCAATCAAATTTACTAATGGTTAATGGCTCCTGAAGTTAACGACTGGAAATCCCAAAGATTAAAGACATTTATTCCTGAACTTCCCTCTGTACTTATAATACATTTCATGCTCTAGGAATTCTCAAATTGGGGCATTGTGGACTCATTGTTAAGGCAGCCCCTCCTGTTGTTGGCTCGGTGGGCTGGAATCTCACCCTGCTCCTGAAGCGCAGAGCTAGTATTCACAACTTTGCAGCTTAAGATGTTTGTGGCTCATGGGTGTCCGAGTTAATGCCTGCAATGTTTACAGATCGGCTGGGGGAATGAATGGGGCCTCAAGGATTGAATGGGGCCTTGGGGAGTCAATTGGGCCTTTGTCTCAGGGCCAACTGGGAGAGGCATGGGGCCATGTCTGTGTGTGGGTGCATGTTTGCTTCACATTTAGGCACTCGTCCTGGTAATTGGCAGCGGCACAACGAAGACATTCTTGTTGCTGGTGTGGCTGGAGTAAATTCAGGGGCCAACAGTACTGGGGGCCTGACAGCAAGAGCCAGTGTAGCCTCGAGAGCCCTGCTCCATCACTGGACACCCAGACACGGTTGGAATGGATTTCATCTGATGGCCTTCAGTGTGACACGCTCGGTTAAAACCTGCCATGCCTTGCTGCCCAAAAGCCTAATGCAGGTAGAGTGTAAAGGGATTAGGTAAAGAATGGTCATTGATGTGCCACATTACAGTAATAACATTTAATAACAATACGATTTCCTCTAAGCCTATGAAACTAAGTTGATAATATAGTTCATACACCAAACTAAATGTAGAACATGATTATATGCATTTCTTGAAGATGAAATATGAGTCCTACATTGGAACAGGAACCCTGGGTATGAAATCAGTCCATGACCTACAGCGGTAACATCTTTTACACACACACACACACACACACACACACACACACACACACACACACACACACACACACACACACACACAAACACACACACACACAAGCATTATGGACCTAGTCATACATGCATGCTCACATAGACCAAATAAGATGGTTAAGTTCTACACCTCTAAGAATGTCACAAATGTAGAAGGCAAGTGGGACTCACGCCTTCACAGACTGGCCCATTTTAGATTTCATGGATGGCTTCCCAGGAGACATTTCATGTTGGACTGTTTGATAACCTCACATCGATGCTAAAAATTCAAATGATAATAATACATTGTGAATTCTTCTGGCACATCCAAATTTGTGTCAGTATACTAAAGTTGCAGCTTCACAGGAATGGGGAAGAGAAACTGAACTTCACGCATCTGTGGGGTGTGCAGAAAGGGAATGAATAGTGCGCATTGAAGTTCTACTGTTTGTTGTGGAGGCTGCAGAGAAGACTGCTTTTGCTCACCTGATCTTCCTTACCAGGCAAGTCTTACTGTCCACCCCCTGAGAATGTGTCCCCACAGTGGCATGAATGCAAGCATGTCTGCATTTCAGCCAAGCTTTTGTGTGCCGTGCTTGTGAGCTTGTCCATGGTCTGTGCTTTCTGGGGGGCCATTAAACAAAGACAAAACATGGTCCACTCTTCTCCTCCCTCTAGAACAGTCCAGCAGGAGCCTGAATAGAACAGTGCGGCAACACGCAGCACGGCCTCGCCGTAGGCGCACTAGCCCTGTACTGACATGAAGCATCTAGCAGTGCGGCATTGAGCCAGTCCAGCGCTGCTGTGGAAACAAATGAAATGGCACCAGCTGCTTGCACTCTCCTTGGGTGTTGTGCTGCCTCTGCTTAGCATGCCCACATACACCACAAACTCCCAAACTCACGCGAAGAGTGTCTCTGCCCTGAAGCAATTAACACTCCTGTTCCTAGCCAGATACTACTGCATTATATTTCCTTTCCTTTTCATTTTATAAAAATCATTAAATCTAGTGTCCATGAAATGAAATGGAACCAGCCCATACTTTCTTGTTCCATCCTGTGCTGAAATCGGGCGCCGTGTCACAGTCTAGTCAAGGTAAGCATGGCATCAGCTGGCACGGCCACCCTACACGTGCCACACTCCAGTGCATAGCCAAGTCCAGTGTGGACGACGGGCTGTGGGCGGAGGGGGGGGTCACCAGGCTCTACATCACTGGAAGGGTATCGGCTAATGTGGATGACGGACAAATGTGATGAATGAAAAGCATGAGTCTGCCATGTTGGGATCAGCGCATTGTATTGATTGACTCCTAAATGAAATGGCAGGTTAAAGGCAGGTGAAATTCTTTTGGCTGGAATGCGTGATCCTGCTTTGGTGTGAATCTTCTTTATCAGATCTTTAAATATAGAGAGTATGCCGGGAGGGAGAGGGAGAGTGAAAGGGAGAGAGGCTTCAGTAACTTTGAAGCTTTAATAAATTATTCAGTGTACTACCACCCGTCCGACAGCCCATAGTCCGACTGCAATCCCAAAGCATGCACACACACACACACACACACACACACACACACACACACACACACACACACACACACACACACACACAATCTCACATACAGACACACACACACATAGATGCACGTGCACGAAAAGCACATGTGCATATACACAATTAAAGAGATAATTTTGCTGTGAAAGGTACTTCAATCTCTCACATACACACATAGCTTAATTACTAATGCACATATGTCATGGTTAATGCAGATAAAATCACACTTACAATTAACATTGTATTTGTATGTACAGGCTTGTTTGGGTTTAAGATTTGAATTTTATGAATGGCTGGGAGGCACATACGTAATTCAACTAAACTTTATTTGCTTGGCTTAATTTCTGAAAACCTGAAAAACAATCATACAATTAAGATTGAAATAAAATTTTCACCAATTGAAATACGATTTTCACCAAATGAATGAGCCACAAAAAGAATTCAAACTTGACACTCAAAACACACATTGGCCCATGATTTCAATCAGTGACTGCAAATATAATCACAGGAATCATGAACATACCCAGGTCACGTGCTTCTGACTGCAATCGTTTGTTCTGGTCTGCTGAAACCAGGTAGACTGCTGCCATCCAAACTTGCACAATTCACAAGACAAAAACAAACAAACAAACAAAAACCCACCACAACATGCATGTATAGTCTAACAGTCAGGAAAGACGTGGATGCGGGCAACAGAGACTGAAATGGAAATTGGCAACCGGGTGCATGCCACCGTACCCTTGTGATTAGTGAATCTAAGTTTAACTGGCATTGTGTGCTTCCGGGTTCACCTTTAACTGGATATATTAGAGCACAGCTCTCAATGTGTGTCCTCGTTTATGTGTGTACATGCTCGTGTGTGTTTAAGATTTGCATTTTACGGGTGACTAGGGGGCATCAACACTGTCAGCAGAAAAGGGGTACTGCATATGGCCCCTATAAGATGAGATTTATATGTACCTGATTTCGATTGACTAGGCAAAGCATACAAGAACCTTGACACTGGGTTATACTACAAGGCAGGATTTGTTCATGTAATTAAAGTGATGAGGACACCAATGTATATTTTGGATGTACATAGATAGTTTGGACAAATGTTTGTATTTTCTCACTTTTACTTAAAAAACACCTACTTTATTCGTAGCCATAACTGCCACTCAGTAACCTTAGCCATATATTTATGTAGGTAAAACATCTCCTATATATATATATATATATAAACCCAACTTAGACAAGAGAAACCCAACTTAGACAGCTAGCCAGAAAACTTTGTAGGTTTTAAAACAATAAAGATCCAGATGACCACAATATTATTATTAATATTATTATATTGTGGGTTTATCTTGCTAGTGAACACAGTCTGCTCTTTTCTTCATCTTTCGGGTATCTGTAAAATATAGTTCTGAATAGTTGCACAAAAACTCTTTCATATTGTAGTTTTTGTGTTTGCATGGCATTCAGATTGAACGATACGCTGTCACTCAGTGGGTGGAACTGCCGAGACGCTCAACAGCTGTAACACCACATGCATATCCTCTGTTGCAGCTGTAACACAGCAGAGTAGATAAGCGATAATGCTAATCTAGCCATGCTAAAATGGGAAAAACTTGTTGGAAGGACATTCTGAATCATTTTAGAGTTTCTATGTCATACATTATTATTATTTAATCATAACCTTGACAGATACCTTGTCATCACAGTTTGCATAATAAATATTAAAAACTAAAGCTAATCTACAGAAAAAAAACAATAACAGCTATTTATGCCGCTGTTAAATCAACTAAAACTAAACTAAACCAAATTAAAACTAAGTAAAAATAGAAACTAAGGAGAATTTTAAAAGTATAACAGATGTGTGCATGTGCGCACACACACTCTCTTACACAGCAATATAGAATGTTTATTCTAATCATCTCCTAACGACAACGACTTATGTTCTTAGATGATTTGTTTCCTGGGATTTAAGTGTGGATTATTTCCATGGCAGAGACTTAGCATAAACCATTTAGAAACCACAAGCACTGCACTTCAGCCTTGCATTGGGATTTTAGCCAAACCTAATCTGATTAAAGTAGTATTTCTCTATCTTTCTCTCCCTCTCTGTCTGTCTCTCACATGCCACACGGCCCTTAAAGTCCAACATGAGACTCTAGAAACAAATTGCTTGTAACAAAGGCAGAAAAGTTGGTCTGGTGAAAATAAAAGGTTTGCTCGGGCCAGAATTGTTTGTACAGCAGGAGTTCCAGCACAGCACACCAACTCCCTAGTGCATTCTTCTATTGTCTGTTTGCCACAATGCATCTTCTTTTAACATTTTTGAGATGGCAACAATTTTGTTCTGTCCAAGACACATGTTTCTGTAAAGATCAATAGAATGGGAAAACTGTTTTGGACAAACTGAATGGGACAAAGCTTTTTACAACCAAGCAACCATAAATAATACACTTTCACACACTGGATGATGAAATTAATATATTACAGAGGAAAGTTTAAAAGAAAAGAAACATGATTTACATTATAATTTGTAGCCTGTTATCAGCAGTGCATATTGTCCCAGGAGTTCTCCATAAAACTTGTAAGGCATGCATTGTACCACAGGTGTTAATCACATTTTTATACAAATATGAAATCTGCTCTCCTGACCTTGACAAAATTGTATAATAAAATTTTCATGACAATTAGTTACCTAAGGCTAAAACACTACTGCTGGGACCAATATTTGCCTCAACAGTAAAAGGGGCCCAGCAGAAAGATCACCTAAATCATTTCAGCTCAACAGGGAAATGTTAATTTGAGCTGAGAAGTCTTTTTTTAAGCCTGAAAACAATGTGTGTGAACCACAACTTTTCCAGAGTCATTCCTACAATTCTGCAAAGCCAAAACTTATACAGACCTAAGTCCTAAGACCCACGACCCAAGACCTAAGGTTGTGAGACAGACCTTCAATACTGGTTTCTGGACTGACCTGGATCCTTCAATGAGTTAATTGAACCAAGGAGATACTTTGGGGGGGGGGGGGCACAGATGGCTTTTCATGTCCTTTGTGTCTGTATTATGAAAGCTTATCAAAAAGCCTGGCCCTCCACATGACCAGCAAATCCATCCTGCTTCCTCGGCACTGTACAAAGCCACTATGTGGGAAAGAAGTAATACTGTATATAATCATAATGAAAAATACAATCCCTTTTTGCATTGAAAGCAAATATAATGGGAGGAGACAAAGAGGAGTGAAGTCAGAATTGGGCTGAGTCCAGTGTGCACTCATGCTGCAAATTTCATCAGCAATGTCAGTATCACTCTAAAGCCTCAGAAACAGAGGATATGATTTTGGAGGGGCAAGGATATCCACGGGAGTCAGGTATTTCATCTGTGCTACTGCACACGGGTCAGCAAGAAAAAGGACACTGGTTCCAAATATTCTTGGCATGCAGCCATATTCCTATAGATATTACATTACAATCACATGTATGTCCTTCTAAAAAACAAACAAACCTGTCAGCTGCAGTGCTCCTGGAAGCTTCTGCAAGTGGTGACTCACAGCTCATCTGATGGGAACTAAGCCCAGAGTTGTTGGTTATGGAAAATGATAAGGGGGCAGGGGTAGTTATAGGGAGTGAGTTTGAGCCACTTCCTTCACTGGTCCTTCTCAGCATAAGCTTGTCTGCGGAGTGTAGCTTTCAAAAGTGGCCTACAGAGAGAACGTGCAGGACTGAGCGTTTGGCGGGCTGGACCGAACAATCAAAACTCACACGATATTATGAGCTGAGCACTCCCAGCTGTCAATACAGCACCCGCGCTTTCAAGCTGCCAGGCTTGCTGTTGTCCCACCTATGCAATCTTACTTCACTAATGGATACACATGTCCATGCAGAAAAAGTGCAGCTGCTTATTTGAAAGAGAGCAAGACATGGAGGTTCTCTGCCCAAGGCAGCACGGCCATGTGAAAGCCCAGGGCTGTGGCTGCCTCTACAAAGGGAGGCTTGGGAAGGCAGAGAGGGCTGTCTTTCTGAACGAAATCCCTGATGCTAAAACCACTGCTCTCAAAGAACAACAACAACAAAAAAAAATTACAAGCCCTATTGAAAGCTGCTCCTCCATCTTTTGAAGCTATCTATAAAAGGCATCTGTTTAGGCCTGATAAGATGACCTAAAAGGAATAATGAACTAGAAGAGGCCAATTTACTAACAGGCTGATTCCAATCGTTTTCTGTACGACATGCTGTGCTAGCCCTGAACAGCTCTTCAGAGAGACAGGGTAACTGAGTCAGCCTGGAAAAAAGGTCCTAAAATAGCAGAGCTAAAACCCCAGAGTATTACACAACATCACCACCAAAAACGAAGACGCTTCCATAAGACACCAGCTCGCATTTCAGCGGCAAACAAATCACTTACACCCCCCCCCCCCTTATTTATTTCTTTATTTTTTAGCCTTAAAGTTTACGTCAGATCAAGAAAAGCCACAGTCATTACACGAGGTGGTGACATATGATGAGCTGTCTCTGCCTTTGAAAGAGGCATGTAATTAAATAGCTGGGGAGGAAAGGCAAACACAACCAAAGCAGTTGCTGACCTGGGTCAATAATCAGAGGGTCCAGCTGCTCAATCTGCCATGGTATTGACTTATGCTAAATCTATTCTATTGTTTCGCCATGCGGCTATTCTTCCTGAAGCCCTCTTCCAATGCACGGCTCTCAGTCTCTGATTTAAGTATTAGATAACCTCATTATTTTAAGCATATACATGAACTTCACATTGTTTATTAATATGAGGCATTGTTGGTGCTATATATACTATTGCTGTGGATTGAGAGAAATCTGATTAGTTTTAAATGGGGAAACAGATGTCTGACATTGATTAAAAAATTATTTTCTTTGTGTTTACCTAATGCATGAATGAGTGTGGATTTGATTTTATGGAGGTTTTAGACTATGAACATCAGGTAACTCACACATGTAGGTATTAGACATTACCTTTCATAAAGGGATTATGGGTTTCGGACAGGGAACATCATAAATTCACTTTTAAAAAATCAGTTCAGCAAAACCGTAAGATTTAAGTAATCATAGAAACACACACCTAAAATGGCTACACAGTAAATTGTCTTTCATGCACACACACATACAGCAATCTAGTCATGGCATGGCAAGTCTAAATTTTGTTACTCCGTACAGAAGTGAGTGTGCGAGTGTGTCTGAGTGCATGTGTGTGCGTGTGTGCACGTGTGTGTGTGTGCTAGCAAGGGCAGTGATGCTTGGTAATTGAAGAACAGCCCTGTCACTGGTGACCTGCAGGAGGTCAGGGATGAAATGTATTCCATTTTCTCTGTTTTGCACTGGAATTGACAGCCTGCTGAGGCTGGGCTCTGACAGGCCTGACTGAGGAGTTGCCCCACTGATCCCAGCCCTGTGTCTGTGCAGCAGCCTCCCCTGTGCCTCTCTCTCACCTGCTCCCCTGCAGCTCACGAGTACACAGGCCTTTGCCCTCCACACTTGCTTACACACACACACACACACACACACACACACACACACACACACACACACACACACACACACACACACACACACACACACACACACACACACACACACAATCTCCAATACAGCAGTGTCCACATAATCACACTATGATCTCTTCCCTAGCCTGTTCTATTAATTCAGTGTCACATGGCTTTTGTGCGGACCTGGTGTTCGTGTGGCGCGCCCTCTACGCCGCCTCTGATTTCTACCGTGTCGTGCCACAGAGGCCTTAAACCTTTAGCTCATTATTTTATTCGGTTTCAGATTTACAACATGTCACTTTCCATCCTGCTCAGCCTGGTCACAGGAGAGAGAGAGTGGGAGAGAGAGAGAGAGAGTTTGTAATAAGGACCTAGTTGCACACTATCGTGGTGTGTTCCTTCTGACGGGTGTAGGGAGAAACCCACTTTGCATGTTAAAAAAAAAAATCTAAAACAAATCCATCCACCTTTCCCCCTCTGGAAGTTGTGCACAAAGCAGAATGACATTGGGACAGATTAATGTATCCGAAGCCCATAATTTCTGCCCTTTATGCCATTCCACTCATCGTTTCTAATGTGAAAATCTAATCCCGACCTGGAAAAGCAGATTATGGTGCATTAAATTCTCTTAAACAGGACTATTTTAATACCACATTTGCACTGGAAAGGCCATGTGGACAGATTACGGATGAGCAATCCAAATGTCACAAGCAAAATATAAGAGTTCAGCTGTTACTAGAGGACTCTCTCAAATAATGATCCAGCATTAATATTTTAAATAATTTATCATGTCTCATAGACATCAGTGAATAAAAGTCTTTTTGTAAAGATTTTATCTGAAACCAATTTTAAAGAGGTTATGTAAAACAATTATTGAATTGTCTAATGGATAATATTTTAGAACATATTGTTTCTTTAATTTAAAATACATTCAAAATGCATTACGTCATGAATACAACAAAGAATATATAATGGATAATTATGATACATTCATGTTTTCTATTCTATACATTGTTTTTATTGGTCTTAGTTGAATATTTTGCTACAAAGGCAGTACATTAGTGTGAAACATGACCATGACCAAGAGCCCCATCTACCTCTGTCTCTGTTGCAAATAATTGATATTAAGACACAGAAATTCAGAAAGACACACTAAAATAAAAGTGTTACTGAGCTTTGGAGCAATCTGTTACAGTTTTTATTTTTGGTTGATGAACGTCCAATGTTTTGGACAATGCTGTGATTGAGAATCTTGCTCCATGAGGAAGTTAGACTATAAGAATGCAAAAGCGAATAAAACAACACACCTTGCCTGACTCTCTGTGTTTTAAGGCTAAGCAAATTACAATCTTACAGCCAAGAAAGTCCCAGGAGCTAAAGTTGTCCAAATTAGGAGCTGAGGGGACAATGTAGCATGCAAAAAGTCAGCATTCAGCCTCATTTATGTTCTGCCTATAGGGGACAGTTAATGCTGCACTGTGTTACCTGTCCATCATTCAGGCCAGTCATTAAAACACGGCAGGAGCACAATGCGAGCTTTGTTCTTGCCTCAAACAGAAAAAAAGGAACAGAAAAGAACAAAGGACAGAAATGAGAAAGAACTTGAGGGGAGAAGCAGTCCAAGCCCCACAAAGGAAGTTATACAACCTTCCAAAATCTCTTACTTTTCACTTCAGCCAGTTATTGACAAGTAAATTCTAGATCACAAAAATTTACACTTGCTATTTAATTTTTATATCCAGCTATAGCTATGTTTTGACATTAAACTGCCATTTTTAAAATGCGAATGAACTCCCAGCCACAAAGTTGTATTACTAACGTTTGTGATAGACACACTGAAATCCACATGTCTTGCCAGCACATTCTCTTGACTTTGACAAGGGCGTGATCCTGAGGCACTGATATGTGTTGAGCTGGTGTGTGTTCATTGGCACACGGTGCCGCTGGGTGTACCTGTCCCTGCTGGGCTGCAGGCTATTCCTGGGTGAGATAATGAGACAGCTAGCACTCATCTGCCCCATGAGCCCCAGAGACAGGCTAGACCACCACACAGGCCTAACCTCTGACCCCAGGATTAGGGATGGACCATGTGGCCCACTGAGTGGGGGTGACAGAAGGCAGGGAGGAGGCAAGATCATGGCTCCCACCTCCAGCTGAGAATGCAATATCACTTCAGATATGTGGGCAAATGCATACAGACACCTCCAAGTCCTATGGCCCTAATTTAAAGGGGGGCATGAGGTATCTATGGACAGTAATAACTTCAACACTCTAGAATAACACAAATATTAATGGTATGGATAACTGATTATCTTGAACTACATAATTCCTTTCACAATCTCTCTGTCTTGTACACACACTCACACACATATACAGTGGGCCTACACAACTGCATGGAACAATTTGCTGTAGTATATTAATTAATCTACAAACAATATCTACTATCTAATGTTACTTCTGTCAGTTAACTCTACTTTCCTTTGATGGACCTAATTACCACTGCTTTCTCATTGTGACCAATAAACTCCAGGCTTACAGCAGCAGCAGCCAATGGCAGGGCCCAGTGCCTTCACTCTGGTGATTAGCACTGGTGCTGGTTTCAGAGTCCTGTGCATTTCTGTACTGTGAAACAAACCTGCTTTGCCCCCAACAACTATGGGTACCCGCAGGTCCTCAGACAAAAGAACACATCTTGAACTCTGTCATATGCAATCACTGAAAGCCCATTTGAGCTTCTCTTCAGATCTAACAGCCCAGGGGCCTAGTTCCAAAAACCCACCAATCACAACTCGGCCCACAGCTGTACACCCCTCCTACCCTCGCATAAGACCAATGATAGGTGGCAGAGTGACTGAAAGACTGAACAGGCATGTGCACGAGCATGCCTGATATCATGATATATCCATGTGAACACACACACATGCCGGTGGGCACACACGGTGCCGGTTTAAACAGGCGCGTATGCACATGCACACACACGTGGCTTGTTTGCACAAGAGAGCATAAGCTCATGCACATGCACACACACACCCACACACACACACAACCTCTCATCTCATCTGAGTTCAACACAAGAAGAAAAACCAGGGGGCTTTGTGGGACCAGAATGTGCTGATCTGCCACTTCTGCATGTATTTCCAGCATCTCAACTTTCTCATAAAAGCATATTTGCACGTTCACCCCTCTTGCATGGAAATGAACACTCCTGCCCCCTGCCACTAGCATTCCAGTGAGCACAGGTAAGAGAGAAACTAACAGGATGAGATACTCATCAACCCTGCAATGACGAACCGCTCCACAGATACGCTGCATCACATCCAGCAGGCGCCTCATAGCCCACAGCCTATCTGGGTCACCCTCATGCTTTTTTGACCTTCTCCACACATCAGATAATACCCCTGTCCCACTTTCACATTCATACTTGGTACAACTGGGTATTTGCATACAATTTGCATTTGTACTTATCTGAATTGAACTGATCCTCCTCCTGCGCTTATGGTAAAGTGCACTTTGCAGCCAGAGTCTTGGAAACCACACTTTGAGAACTATAATTTAAATAATTCAAATCATTCATGTCTGTTGGCTGACAAACTTTAACATGCATGAAACCATGTTGCCTGCTTGTCCCAACACGTACAAAAAGATACACATGCATGAAACAAGAAAATATGAATTCCGCTCATTATAATGTATCATATATCATAAAATGGCATGCCAATTAGCATTACAGAGTCAACATGGGTGCAGGGTCTGCAGAGTAATTAAATTGAAATATTAATGATGAAATGTCCTCGCAGGCCTTCAGCCCATTATCAATCTGTGGCTAATGAGTCATTCATCTCTGCGTGCTGAGCTGTGCTCTGTCCTGGAGCACACTCTGAGACCAGCCTGTGCTTGGGGTTGCTGATGAAGTCGGTGCAAATCAACAGCTAAACAAAACCAATTTGTATTTAATAGCATTATTTTCCCTGAGACTGGCCCACACTGCAGGGTGTGTTTGTGTGTGTGCACAGTGTGGAAGCAGAGGGCTTCTTTTACTTCAGTGTTTCGTTGAAGATTCTTTTCTTTTTCAACCTGGAATGGCATCTTTCCTATGGTTGTGTTTTCAGAGAGCTGATACAATCTTTGTCTGAAGTGTCTCTGAGCCCTAGGGGGTCAAGAATATTTGACATTGCATGAATTAATTTTAGTGCATTCCTTTAAATGGAACCATCCTTATTCAAGAAAGCCATGATGTCTGCTAGTGGAATGCCTGCTTTCAGTCCTGCTGGTGCAGAACAAGCTCTCTCTCCCTCCTATTACGTGTGTGTGTGTGTGTGCGGGGAGTAGGAGGGTGGGGGGGGCTATAACTCTCAGTCAAGGGTGGGGGTAATGCTCCACTTCTTTCCATTCTCTTTCACTGTTGAGATGCACTGTCTTAGCTGCTGACTCATTATGCTGCTCCTCCGCTCAGCACCACGCGCCTCTATCAGAGCCAACCAACTATTTGGAGGCTTCTTAGCCCTGAGGCAGGCAGCCAAGGCCAGCTTCATCCCCTCGCTCCAATCAGAGCCTTCCCTGTCTGGGCCAGTAACAAGAGTTCCACCTATTAGAAGAGCAGAGGTGGGACGCTTCTGTGAAGCAAGAAAGCCAAGTTTAAACCATTTACTCACTCCTCAAGTTCAAATGATGTTCCCATGAAGTTGACAGAATAGATGAGGTGTGTGTGTGTTGGAGGAATGGACACGATTAATTAAGCACTATTGAGAGGAGCCATCTTTGGGTATTTTGTTATCTACACACGAGCTGCAGCCAGCCAAGTTGGCAAATAAGGGTTTAAACATGCCTTTGCTTGAATATGCATTACCTCCCAAAGGGCAAACAAATTAATGAATATTCATACTCAATCTATAGCCTAGGGCAGCATATGCATTATTCATACATTTTCTGTTGTAGTCCAGAACAGACAGATCAACCTGGTAATTAAAAAGAATAAATTTAATTTTTAGGAAAAATGTTTTTTGGAGACTGAAGTGTGTTATTAAATTAAATTGTCCACCCTGGGAAATATTACAATAACTTTAAATCCAAGCGCTCAGTGCATATTTCAAGTAGTGCTGCATGATATGGACAAAAGATCCTACTGCAATTATTGCACTACATATTGTGATTGCATATTCAATCTAATGCTTAAAAACATTGCTGCACCCTTGATGTGACATGGTTGAAAACTGCATTATTTTGACAAAAATTACTTATATTTATGTCGGTTGGATCATCGTAACGCTGTACTCATAGTGTCCAATAAAAAAAAAATCATGACTTGATACTGCATATTGCAAGCTTTTGCCATATCAGTATTGCCGGCACCAATATCATCATATTATTGATTAACAAAGCATATGATTTGCAGTTTGTAGCCATACAAACATTGTATGGGAAAAAACATTGCTATGATAAAAACAGCCTTTTTGACTTCTGGCTGACAGCACATCTTTGGGTTTGCAGCCCATTGAATGAACTACTGAGATGTGGCCCAAACACACTTTTAAATGCAACCATTATTTCCTTTCATTTCCTTCAAATCTGAAGTCATATTTAAGCAAGAAAGCCGTCACACGGCTACTTTGCTTCTTCCAGGCTGCTGTAGTTGGTGACCAAGAAGTGGACACACCCAGCTAAAAGGTTTCTTCCCAGGACAAGAGGCAGTTCAGATGACAGTTTAAAAGCTCTCCACTTCCTAAAAAAATGTGCTACCTTTTTCCACACAATTGCACTAGAATCGTATTAGTAATGGACTGGGGCTTTAAGGTGCAAAACAGTGGAGCGTAAACAAAGCATATTTGTTGCATGGACGTGTCCTGAAAGTGCCCCGTCTCTGCCAATGATGGTTATGCTGTTGTGAATTTTTTCTCCAAATGCGATCAAGTATATAGTCATCAGCGAAACGATACCAGGCTGGCACCTGTCTCACTTACAGAGTTCTTGTGAGCAGGAACTTGCTTTGGCCAACCTCAACAACTTTGTGCCAGTGCAGTGGTTGTCTGACTTTTGTTCATAAGACCCAAAACAATGGACGTCAACACAGATCACCAGACCTGGGGCTGAGGAGGCCCTTTAAAAACTGGTGGTTTTGAAGGAGCTTTGATATTTTGTGTTGCAGAGGGGGCTGTCTTGTAGGATTGGCCTTCTTCTTGCCTTTGTTTGGTGGTCAGGCAGATCCACATGGTTTACAGGTCTCCTCACACGATGCAAGGCGAACAACACAATTATTCTGTAACTGTTTGGAGAAGTGTGCCATCTTCAAAAGAGAAATCATTAGAATTTATATAATCGCATGCGCATGCAAATGAAGAAGCAATGCAACACTATTTGACCAAATATGAATATTCAATGGCCTTTATAGTGAGGAATAATTAGAAGAACATTTGCATTTTATTATTTGTCTTCCTGAAAGCTTGCTGAACATATTATTCATCCTTTCAAATCCAGGGAGCTTAGTTCCGCTCTTTAGAATGCCTTTATATAAATTTCAACAATGCACCAATGTAGGTTAGTTAAAAGACCTGCAAAGGAAAGTGAAAGAAAGCAAGCAGGAAGCAATGAGACTAATTATAACTTTCCTCATCTGTGATTCCACCATGAATTAAATAGTAAAATAGAAAAAAAACATTATGACAGGGAGGATTTATAAGACACAGAGTTGACATTTGGTGACAAAATCCAAGAAAAGTTGCCCTTATCAGCTGCATCTAATTAAAGGTCAGAACCTTCCTCAGTTTAATGCCACATTATTTGATTTGGAGGAGTTTCCTCCTTTGGTCTCTGTTTTAGCAAGGACTCGGCCACTCGTGAGGTAATGGCAGGTGATGAGCACAGGGCAAGAAAAATGTTGCTGTGCAGTTTCCACTTAATTTCCCTTCCTTTAGTTTTAGTATAGGTCCATTCAGAGGAACACGCACTGACCTGGTGCATTACCTCTAATCTGGGGAAAACCACAAGCACCTAAATAACACCAGCTGAGAAGTGTAAATACAAAAACTGCTAATGACTTTGCTGACTTTATGCAACCATGGCCTGCACAGGGAGCCATTCTGATGTAGTGAAATAGGCTAATGAAAAGAGAAAGAAGGAGATATGTGCATGGTGGGGTAGAGGGAGGGGGGGGGTGTGTGCGCGTGTGCGTGCGACAGACATCCGGATTCCAGCTTACTCAGAACATGAGAACAGCTAATCATAGCTCAGGAAAAATACATCATGCCACCACAACCTTTTCACAGCACATGCCCGGTGTGACGATGAGACCCAGGCCCGACCTCAGCAAGCCAGCTAAATGGCGGAGAGTGGTGAAGGTTAAGGCATGACGTAGCAGGGCTTGGTGAGCATTAGCGTCGGCGCGATCTTTAGTAGTGGGTGAGTACAGCGAGACTGTGGAGCTGAGACAGACATAGTGTGCGCACACACACACACACACACACACACACACACACACACACACACACACACACACACACACACACACACACACACACACACACACACACACACACACACACACACACACACACACACACGCGCGCGCGCTTGCCCATAAAACTCACACAGACATGAAACACATTCAGGCCAGCACACAGAAAAATGTGCAATAAGCAGGAAATATCATTGTAGACAGATAAATACACATGGACAGACATTAAAGCACAGATGCATACACAAGTGTAAATAGCAAATGAAATGACCTTGTCAGGCGCATGTGAACTGAGTCAAATCCGGCACATGGCTCACATGCAGTGCACACACAGGCAATAGATGGATAAAAATTCTATTACTAAAATAATTCAAATGATGAATGTGACACATTAGGATGAAATGACAGAGACCAACAATTTTTCAGCACAATTATTTTAGCCAGATTGTTCCACTGATGCTGGCTTATGAAATAATTATATCCCTGTCAGACAAAAGCTAATATTTGCAACATCTCTCATTCACTCGATATGCAGTTATGCTCTCACTTCATCCATGCATGGTACACACATTCATCATATCAGAACAACATTTTCAAACGAAGGCGTGAAATAAAGCAATCCACTGCCCCTATCTTCGGCCTTCGCCTCCTGCACCCCAAAGTCGGCTCCTAATCATCAAAACGAGCGTCTCTTAAACAGAAGCAAGGTTGAGTGTCCTGGCCTGGTGCGTTTCTCAAAAAAAAAGGTGTGTGTGGGGTTGGTGGGGGGGACAGATCAGCCGGGTTATACAGCACAGTGAAAAGGGGGTGTGGGGCTTGTTTGTGTGTGCGCGCGTGCACATGGTGGCGGTTGTGGGGGAACTGCTTTGCTGAGGAAGCTCTACCCTGTTCTGTCCATAAATCATTCATGGTCTTCTCTCCACGTCCACACAAAGAGCGCACTTACACTGCTGCAGCGGGGGCTCTGCCGAACAAACCGTCGGCACACACACACACACACAACCAGCAAGAGAGAAAAGAAAGAGATAGAATACATTACTATTTACAAGCATTTTACTGAGAGAAAATCAAATAAAGGCATAGCACATTTTTGTCCTTGACCCCACGGGTGTGAGAAATATTCACAAAGTGCAAGCAAAAATACGAATTTCAAAGAAATATAAAATATAAATACAAAAATTCTATATTGTCTGAAAGTGACTCTATATAAAATTAACCATCAATTAATACGATATACATTTAAACATATATTTAAATAAAGGAAGTGCTACTAAAAAATGGCGACGCTTCTGCTATACAGTGTAATAATTAATTTTCTTTTGAAGCCAGACACAAGTAGCACAAAGGGAATCATGCTTAGCTGGCATGGAGGCTGTTATCGTAGGGCAGAGCACAGTACAGCACTGATCTGAGTGCAGCTTAGTGCCCACGCTGCATTAATAAATAGGTCAGAGAGCTTTTTACCCTCTGAATGTTTTCAGGCCTGGCTTGGCAAATTGAACATAATTAAAGCCCAAGGCGAAGGCTGCACTTTCCCTGGCGTGGCAGACCATGCGGCCGCCAGGCGGAGGGGGGTGGAGGCCGGCCGGCCGGCCGGCCGTCTTCTCCGAGGGCCCGCCCAGGTGGGGGTGGGCTGCAGCCTCTGTCCTGCAGGACGGAGCCCCACCAGCATCCTTTACACCGTCCCACGGATGCTGTGCCTGACAAACAGAGGTGGGACGGTTCCTGGGGCAGCAGTCGGTGTTGCCAGACACGCCAGAGTTTTTTTGTTGTTGTTGTTGAGGCAGCGGTCATGCATGAATATGTGCACACACGCCCACATTCAAGGGCAAATGTGAGATTCATGAGAGGAGGTGAGGGGAGGCGGAGTCTCGTGCCCTTGTGGGAGGCTGGCCAGACTGGGACATGGCAGCTCGGTTTGCCACTTTTAGCCAGTAAAGAAGTGATACGATTATACTTAGCAGGATATAAGCTGCGTCTACTGCACCAATGAACATGCCTGGGCTAATCAGCTAAGGGCAAGTAAGAGCTTTTTCCAGGCCCATCTGGCACTGCTCTGTTTTAGACAGGAGCACACGAGGCCATGGGGGGGAAGCGGGCGAAAGCCTGCTGGAGACAGGCCCCCTCACCGCATGCACCAAAGCCACACATCATCACATGAGATCCAGTCAAAAAACTGGGATGAAGTTCCATGCTTCACAAATCTAAAATTATACCTCATCTTTCAAATATCTCAAATATCATCCTTTACTGCTGGTAATCTATACCTTTAACATATCCATAAAAAAACAAACAACAACAACAAAAACAATAGTTCCACTCCAACTAAACAGTTTGATTTATATAGCACAGTACAGAACCAGAGCTTTTCACATGTAACAATATTGCTCAGAAGAGAATAAAATTATGCCACTCAAATGGTTTGTAACACAGACTTATGAATTCCATTGCTGGTAAATGTTTCATAATGATAAGAAAGGGCTGTCACATGTGGTTGTCCATTCAATTCCTAATGATGCAGAAAGAAATCTAATTTTGTTAGAACTATGTGTCTATCACATGAGAAATATTTTCAATCTAATGCCGATAATGAGAGCATGCCTTTTCTTACATAAATATCCCCTATGCCACATCAGAAATAAAGGAAATTTCATATTCTACATACTTTGGCAATTATAGCATCGTGAGAAATTGAATTGGAAGACATTAGCAAATAAACTGCTTGTATCTGACATTTTCAAAAAACCTTTTCATCTGTAAACCAATTATGTTTTACAGAATATCTTTACCACGCAAAGGCTTATTATATCTTATTAATCCAGTTAAGGAGAAAATGACCAAAATAATTTGGCACTACTCATAGAATACAAAAATGCACTCAAAGTGGATAGTTTTCCAATTTGTGCAGGAAGACATACAGGTCGGAAGGGAAGTTTGAAGGCATTTCCGGCATGGCACTGACCTTGTGCTGGGTGTTGGACATGCAGTGGGCCCCTGCTTTCCTGGAGGAGTAGAATGGGCACTGAGCACTCCCCTCACTGGGACAGCCCCAGCTGGGCTGAACACCTTCTCCGCTGCCTCATGAGATTAATGGCAGAAAATCACAACCTGGAGGCTTTGATCCTCCATAGGGGGCCCAAGGACTGATTAATATGCAACATTATCAACTGTCTCTGACAGTGAGTGCACACACGTATGCATACATGTGCACATGCGCATGCACACACAGACACAGACACAGACAAGCACGCACGCACACACACACACACGCGCGCACTCACAATTCTATAGCTTCATTTAGATGCTTCCTTTTACCAGCCCTGTATTTAACATGAGATACAAATGTCTTTGTGCAATGCTTTAAAATATCTAGGACAGCATTTCCTCTCCCCGATTTAACTCCCCCTTCCTGATCTCACACCACCATCTTCCCACCTCTTTGCTGCCTTTTAATTATTCCCTTTTTCGGTTAAGCTCCAGTATTTCTTTTTCTAAACAATAAAACATGCAAGCATTGAAAATAATTAATTGAAACCTTTAGCAACCAATTTTGGGCCATTTACTCAAGTCATCAATGGCACGTCCCGTTTCAGCCTGAGAGAGAGGGAGGTTATGGGTGCAAAAGATGAGAAAGGAAAATGGACACATTTTAAGGGGGAAAATAAGAAAAAGATGAAGAATGTACTGTGAAAGAATGGGGGAAGGAAATTGGTGGGAAGAGGACAAGAATGTGGGGACTAGGGTGAAGGAGCGAAGGAGAGAGAAGGGAAGAGGAGAGAGAGAGAGAGAGCACCAGATGCCATCCGTCATGGACCCTCCCCCAGTCTCCAGTTCTCACACTGCATGTGTGTGGAGGACAAGATTGCAGCATAAAATAAGATCCTGTGTGTGAGAGTGTGTGTGTGCGCGTGTATGCACATACGCGCATGCGTGCACTGAAGGCATCTTCAGGAGGAGCGTCAGGACACATTGCTGTCAACCGCTGCTCTCTAGCTGCACAGACAAATAAAAACAGATAATCAGCATGTGCTGGGGAAGGCAGCCTCATTACCTCTAACTCATCTTCCACACGACCCGCCACATCACATGTCCTTCCCACTGCAAGCTCAGGCACAGGTTAGAGCATGGCATGCATGCAGCACAGTAGCATCTTCATCTAACCAGTGACTTCAATAGCACTGGGACAAAACCCTGTGATGTAGCAAAAGCTTGACTGCTCGATAAAATAAGGCAATTAATTAAAGAAATATATGAATATGCGAATAGGTACAAGGCGAGTGCACTGGTGAGAGACGGGGGGGAATAGGGTAATATATGATAACTGTCATACAACTGATCTGCTATAAAGAAACCGCATAAATTAGCCGGCAGTCGTCATGCTGTGGGTGGAGTGAGTGCAGTGTTCCAGTGTATATTATCTAGGTCATCCTGCAATGGCTTGGTGAGTTGACACACAGCGAGGGGCTCTGCTCGCATGCCGCGCTCTGCTCTCTACCATCTCCTGCACCTCTGCACGCACACGCTCTCTTTCACACACAATCACACACACACACAATCACACTTGCATGATCACAAGAAAAATAACAATAAGAATCCGCTCCAATCGCAATACCATAAGCAGTTCCTGAATACTGTATGAAGAACATAAATGAATGTCATGCACAAACAGACGGATCCTACAACAGTGATTACATAATTGCATCAAATCAGCTCCATTTTTTCCTTTGCTCATACAAGGACAGATTTTGTGGGTTTGATTTCAGCCCGGCGGCGAGGACAGTAGCAAAAGAGCACAGGCCCGCTGCAGCCCAGTCAACAACATTGCTCGTTTCTTTGCCCAGCAAGTGTGACCTCTGTTTGCTGGCACACAATGTCATCTGCCGTCTGCCTCATGCAGTCCACCTCCCCCCACAAACACACCCTTCTCTCCCCCCCCTCCCCCCCCCCACCACCACCACCTTGGCAGTGGACATGTGGCATGGATGCCAAGGCCAGTGGCATGCATGGCGATGGACAGATGGAGACGGTGCGCTCAACAAGTGTGAAGCGGCGAGGAAGTTAGCCGATTGCAGATTTGCAATTGCTGTGGAAAGCGAGCGAAAAAGAAAGGAGAGACAGACAGAAAGAGAGGGAGAAAGATGCAGAGAGAGAGAGAGACAGAATGAGAGGGAGAGAGAGGAGGGAGGGGGGCCAGACGCGAGTGTACCTGTACAGATGGCAGGCTAGCCCACAGGGACATGCTGTCACTGCTTTCCCAGGCTGCAGAAGAGAAACAGCTCCATGCACAGCTCTTGGGCTCAGCAGGCCTGGGCATGGCCCTGCAGCTGCACGGCTCTGTCCCGGCTGCTGAGAGGACAGACGGAAAGCACTGCATTAATGTCCCGCTGTGCCAGTTCTAACTAGCACAGATGAACCTTACATTTTTTAAAAAGTATTTGTGTGTGTGCTTTACATGGATTGTTAATAAGATATGAAAGAAATAGCCAACATTCTGGATCTGATAAATAATAGCTTAGCAGTGAACTGCATGTGTTCAGCAGAGTTTATCTACTGTCAGCAGTTCGTGTTTTCCATCACGTTGTTTTCCATCAGCTCCACAAAATAAATATTCGTAGTAAAAATACGTCAGAATACATCTTACCAGAAATAGTGTTTTTTCTCCTTCTAAATGGAGTCTCATTGGTGGTTGGTCGTGATGTCAGGTTGATTTATGTCTCGTCTGGGTCAGACTGTAGCCTCTGCGCACAGCGTGGGAGCAGTAGTCCCTGCATCGCTCGCGATCTGGGAACAGACACGATAACAAAATGCAGCCACGCTGCCGACTTCCGGCGAGTGACCGCTGCGACTGCAGGCGAACCCCGGCGCATGCAAAGGTCCATTACAGGAAATTAGAAAGAGCGGACGTCTCTGTGAGGTCATCATTCACTTTTATCTAGTCGGAGGCATGGCTCTGGGTGCACTGTGTGTACTTGTCAATAAACGGCAATTCACTGAGAGCCGATGGGCTGACATATAGCTGTGTAATAAGTCCTCTGGCAGCTTTGCGCTTGGGCCCGCACGCATGGCCAGACTCCTCACCTCGATCCCGCCCTTGGGAACAATGCAAAGAAAAATGTCATAGGCCTGATTAAATTTAAATACAGGACAGAGATTCCAGTTAGGATATCAAGGCTACAGTCACAGCACATAGCATAAATCACCTCTAACAAAGGGCCTGTGTGTTTTTATGGTCTTAATGAGCTGACATACGCAGCACAAATTCACACAAATGTACTGCACATTTTTAGTTCTAATAAGAACATAAAGGACGTTTTCTAGAATATGTTACTCCCTTGCAGTCAAACGGGTCTGTAGATAAACACTACAGACACAGAGGAGGCACTGTGTACTGTTAACGAAACAAAATAAATAAATAAATAAAACGACAAAAAAACAAGAAAACAACAACAAGAAAGGCAAACAAAGCGTGTTCGCTACATAGTCAGCCGTGCATGTATACGGCACACCTCTCTAATTCAGCGCTCAGCTCGGCAGCGCGTTTGGCCTGCTCGTTATCTGCAGTTTAAATGCAAACAAAGGCGTCTCTCCCTCCCCCCACAGCACGCAGGTTTCCCCCGGCAGATAAAGGGGGACGGCCACATCTTTGGGCCTAGATCATGTCGCAAACCTAACCCTGACAAATTCTTTGCGGGGAGCCCAATCCCCACAACTTGCGTGTGCATCTCACAAGATAATTCTCGCAGCAGCGAATCAATAATGCAACAGTAAATTCCATTTAAGATCACATTAGCGAACCCGCCTAATTAAAGGAGCTTCATCCGCAATTTGTCAATGTCACACGCACTCACCTCTTTGATGTCCATATGAATATTCCATTGATGCCCCTGTCCCCCACAGAAAGACACAGGCAGGAGGAATTTTCCTTTTTTTGCCGTCCATAAACACGCTCAGTAAGATTCTGTATGACAAAAGCAATGAAATATAATATAGGCCTACAATCTAAATCAAATTAGGAGTCATAAACGGAGTGGAGAAGGAGGGGGGTATGTGAAAAAAAACGGCATATGCTGAATATCTAATTATTCCAATCTGCATATAAGTCACCTGATCAAACGCTTCAGCAATTATGAACGCCATCAATCAAACGCAGGACAGTTAAACCACGCCCACATAAATTACTTACTTCTGTGGATTGCTTTTTTAGCAGCTTCTCAAAATCAGGAAGTCTAAAACACTAATGCGGTATTTAGGCCTAAGAACATTGTACTACAAAGAGATACATTGTTCTACTCAGCTATGACCAACAAACTTTACTGTAGGCCTGATAAAAAGACTACACAATCTGACAACTGCATGTTGATAGAAGCGAAGTGTGAGGCCATTAAATGCTTCAGCCAATGCCTCTCCAAAAATTTGTTCGAGCCAGAAGTCTTTGTTGGCAGGCTAACCATGCTTTGCTCTAAAAGTAGCAGAGTGGGTGTACAGCATGCCAAAAGTAATCCATGCTTTACAAAGAGACAAAGAAACCATCACATAAACAGATGATACTGACATTACAATTCAACACATAGAAAAACAGTATACAGTTTACCGATTACAACTATACTGCAATAGAAAGAATGACTTAGAGTCAAATGTTTAATGGAGGGTTTAAGTAGATGACGCCTCAGCGCTATTGTTAGCAACATGGAAGGGAAGCAAACCGCAGCATAACTCTGGATCTGGGAGTAGATGCTTCAAATCCCCCCAGTTTGTGCAGTGGCAGAGCCAGCGAGAGGGTTTCAACAGTCTTAAGTATGCTATCATGGCGTCTCTTGTGTGGGGCTCTTTTATTTGCCGCCGTCAGGTTAATGAGCCTACCAGCCCACTCGATGTCGAGAGGCCTGCCACAAAGCCGCGCCTCATTAGAGGCTGCCTGGCACAGCGCGGTGAGACAAAAGCGCATTCACCCGCCGCTGAATGCCTTCACGCTCCTCAGTGCTGCCAGCCTGTGGAGCTGCGGCCATGCCATCCCTCCCCGCACGCATGTCCTGGCAGCTGGCCAGCGCCGCCTCCCAGCCCCCTCTCCGTCGAGGGAGAGGCCACCGGCCCAGGGTCCCGGTGGGGCTGCAGCAGCACAAGGCTGCACAAGGGGCGTGGGGGGCACACGCCAGAGGTGGCACAGTGCCAGGGGAGATCCTCGCATGCACCCGCACGTGCCCCTCGCCTCTGTGCCAGAGATAGCTGGGACTTGACTATCATCCTTCTCTAGCACACTCTAAAAGTAATGGGGGAAGGGGGGGGTGGTAGGAGGGGGGAGGGTACAGGACCACAATAAGCCAGTCACTCTGGGCAAGGGTCCATTATCCATGGAAACGAGATCAATAGGGGAGAGGGTATATTAGGCTTGTCCACTGCATGGCTTGTATGTGTTATCTGTCTGCATGCAGGTGTGCTTTTTTAACAGTCCTCGGCATGGCATGATGGGTAAACGACAAATATCTTCAAAGACGGCTGACGTCCACTGCTCCTGTGTTATTCATGGCTTAGGCTCAGCTCAGATTTGTTCATATTTATGTGCATGTTATGTAATGTCTAAAGAGAAATCAACTGTGATGGTGGACAGTTTTTGTTGTTTGGGCTTTGTATTACAGCATACAGTATTTGAAATGAATCAATGAATTGATGATAAAGTTTAAGTGCAAGAATGGATTTAATTCAAGATTTAATTCAAGGAAATTTACATCTGCATGAAAATGTAAACACTAAAGCTCTTGGTATACAAACACCCCCATTTGTTTTTATACACACACCATCATTCTCTTATTTAGTACTTAGCTGTCTATCCTTTGTGATTAGTGAACGCCTGCAGCCCACACACCCAGTCCGCTGCTGGATTTCTTCCCTGGTGATGCTCTGCCTGCATGCAATGAAGCCAGTTTCATTTCCTGCTAGTCCTGAGTTTAATTTGCCTTTGTTTCGTCTCCAGGAGGGAAATGTGCTCAGCATTGCTCTGCTTTTTAGCAGCATTGCTTATGTTTCAGCTGTTGCCCTGCTGTATGGCACACCATTCTCCTAGATTTGAGGCATTTCGCTCAAGTCTGAGCAGTGAGGAACTCGGCCTACTGCTGCTGTCAGCAGTCATGTCATCAGTACAGATGAGCGCACCAGTTCCACGGCTGCCATATGTGTCCACACTGCCATGTTTTCCAGAAGAGGTGTGCTGATTTTTTGAGACATGGGCAGCTTCACCCCCCTGCCCCCCCAATCAAACTTTCTTCATTGTGTCACTTTTGGTAAAGTGGATAACTGTAAGCTCAAGCTACCTTTTTGTGTAATTTGACCATTTTTGTTCTTGGGTCATATCAATGATTTGTTTGTAAACTTTTGCTGTGGTCTGATATTATCTGATACATCTATACCTACATCCTCGACAGTGTTCTTGATCTGCTCAGCAGGAAGGTTTTCATGCATTTCTTGGTTATCCATTATGGTCCACCAGGTCATTTTCGACTGCTGAGCTCAAGTGTGGCATTTTGTTTTATAACTATTCTTGTTTTCAATTGATTCTCTTATTGATGTATTCTGATTTTACATCCTTTGCTTTGCTAGCTGATGATGCAGAGAAACTGTCCATCAGCTGGCAAAGAAACTTCTCAGATTCAGTTGTCCAATTCCTTCATATGATACAGGTTTAAATAAATTAAATTAAATTTTCTATTCTGCACTTTAACCTCATATTATTTAAAATCCAGTGGGACAATAATGCTAAAATTTTTCTCAACATGAAATTACTTAGAAAGTGCATTATATATGTATATAAAAGAAGTACTTGTGTGTGTGTATATATACATATATACTATATATGTATATATAAGAAGTGTAGAGCTGATAAAAGACCTCTGAAAAACACCCTGTTTCTCTGGAAACCTTGTGTACTACATTGCAATTTTTACTACCTCCCTCTCATATATTATATATATGCACTAATTACAGATTGAATTATTAACATTTTTAAAGTGTCACTTCTTCTTTCATAGTTTTCCCTTAGTTTAGTTTTCCCTTAGTTTTGTCTTACATACAGTGGAAATAGATATTTTGTGTATCTGCCTTACCGATATGATTTCAGCATGAAATGAATATGGAGTAGACTCTAAAAGGTTATCTGCGAGTTATAGTAAAGACTGAGGAGTTTAGTAAAAAAGGGGAGTCCATGTGCAACATTTACACATGGCTGGAAACAAATATTAAGTCAATGAAAATAAGAGCACTGCCACGAGCAGAGGTGCATGCGAGAAAAGAAAAATCATGCGTGACCAAATTGCCCTCACGCAGTAGGCCACGTTTACTTTGACAAAAAGCCAATATCTTTCAAGGCATGGGGTCAGGAGAGTTAAAGATTTCTCTGCATTACTGGGGCCCACTTCCCCCCTTGTGCACTATTTATAGAATGCAGGCAGAACCAGCTGAGCTGACTGCAGTGATGTCACTGGTGCTGATGGAATGCTTTGTTCCACAGCGTGTGCGCATGCCACCTGGGTCTGAGCAAAAGCCTGTGAGATGCGTGCTCTGTGTGTGTGTCTGTGCATGCGTGCGTGCGTGTGTGCGTGTGTGTGTGTCTGTGCGTGCGTGCGTGCGTGCGTGCATGCGTGTGTGTGTGTATGTGTGTGTTATTTGCTTGCAGCAAGATGGCCGACACTTGCCTACTTCAGTTCAATTACACGAGGCACTAGTGCACTGAAGGCTGGTAAAATGATGCAAAAACCTTGCAGAAGCACTTTTTTACTGTACCTTTCAGTAGAAGAAGTAAAGTATCTGTTACTTATTTATTTTTGATGTGACGCTATTTTAGATAATGAAATGCACAGGCTTATCTGAATTTAGACACTTTTAACAGCCTCTATTCTGACCCATTGTAAATTGTGCCAGTTTATCCTGACTGCTCATGGTATGCCGTGAGTATAATGTGCTGGGTTAGCTGAAGTATTAATGGAGCATTATACTCTTATATATTTTTAGCAAGCCTTTGGGCACTTCCAGTGTCCCTAAAAGAACATGGTTGCTAGGCAACCATTATTGTTGCCATGGAGATTCACGTGTTGGCAGCTGCTGCAATCAGCATTAACTCAAGGCACATATTCTCATTCCAATAGTCAGGCGATAGCAGACAAGTAGGACAGCACGTCACCAGGATAGGAATCACTGTAAAACATATGCTCATGCATTACTCGCTGCATTAATAACATCATATATGACAAAAATGATAGCTATGCTTCAGCACAATGATTACTGGCAGAATTAAATATCACCCTGTTCACTACCATAAGGGTATTAATTGCAAAAAGCTATTTTAAGGTGTGTGTCCATTTTTAAACGGTACAAGGTAGGATTGCAAATAATTGGTAGCACCTACTTAATGGAACAGAGCTTGCTATGGAACAGAGCTTGCTAAAATTCTTAATGCAAGTATTTGTGTTTATATATTTACTTTTTTTTTTTTAAATGGTAACCACCAATCTGGTTACTCCAGCAATGCTGTATGGATTTAACATTATTTGTATTCAAATACACAGATTCAAAAATGATGTAAATCCACAAATTAAGATGAAAGTAGTTGGTTACATTTGATAATACGGAGGATGTGCTGAATTCCTGGATGCTCAGAGCCAGAGCGGACGTGGGTGGAGGCACAAAACCCACCACACAAGCTTTCCCAGTACCTTTCCTTTCCTCTCATTTATGTTAGCTGATGCTGGCAAGGCAGCGTGGCCAAACCGAGTGTTTCCAGCACAGGCGCAGAGGCCAACTGCACAGCGATCTGAAAGGCTATAGGGAACAAGTGATATTTTCTTTCGATTGAATTGTTTCTTGTAAGGTGAAGTGAACAAAATCATTGGAAGGATAGTGGCACGAGTCCACGTGAGCATGGAGCAAACATGTGTAATAACAGTTATTTGGGGCGCCACTTTATCTGTCACTTTGCAGGTGACATCACAGAGATATGCAGGAATAAAGTGTAGCAGAGAAACCATAAACGTCATTGACCTTTGTTTATGACCCCGGGTCAAGTGCACAGATGCTCCCACTGTCGGCTCGACGGTATTCCAAGTGCTAGGTAAAAGTGATAAAAGTCGAGATATTTAATGGCAATGCAGTTTACTGCTGAGCATAAGATAAGACTGAGGTTAACAGAGAAGTCTACAAGTGAACATACTTTTACTTCAAATGTGAAGAATATGAAGAATTGTACAGCAATAGCATCGTCACTTAAACAGGAAATAATGCTAATATGGGATGTATTGAATTTGAAATGTCATATTTGTATAAGGAGAGAGGGAGAGAAAAGGAAACATATACATAGTTAAAAGTTAAAAGAAGCATGCCAAAATTCACTGTAGATTTTTTAATTTCATTATTTAGAGAAATGTAAAAAATAACTACTCTTGCACTCAGAAAGTGTACACACACACAAACACAGAGCCTGCCGGTCTGAATATAAAGTAGACTGAATATACCGCAAAGAAAAAACCCTTTAAACTCTTAGAGTTGGCCTTCTGGTTATAGATTAGGCCTAGTCCTGAACTAAATTACACTGTCATTTATACTCCACTGAAAATCTATTGTAGCATCAGCAAGCATTAATCTGTGACCAGAAAACCAGCCTATAAACCTGCTTAAAGTGGTGAATGGAAACAACAGGAAAATTAGCTAAGTCTGTTAAGTGTGGAATTGTGGAAGGTGAAAGTCGTGATTGGCGGGGGTGTTCATGCAGTCATCACTAGCCACTGCTGTGTCTGTGCACTGGTAATGGGTCCATAAATTACATTTTCTTTCCACTGTCTTTAATTGCCAGACAAAAGATGGAACGGTGCAAGGAGCTCGCGCCGAGAAGCTGGGGGGCAGGTGGGTGAAAAGGTCCAGAAAGATCCTCTCTTTAAACGCATTCTGCTGACATTTCCCTGCACAATGTGAGAAGGGCTGTTAGACCAGGTGCCTTGACATGTATGTTTGACCTGTGGAAAAGTCGAAGGGCAAAGGGCTTGAATGCAGGCCAGGGTCATCTCCAGCTGAGGACGAGTGTGCAGTGTGCATATCACGCATACCTTCCTTACCACAATGCCTGAGGCACTACAATGGCACATACAGCACCATGCATTGCAACAAGGGTGAACTACACCACAGCGAGACACAGTGTGATCTGCTGTGAAGAGTACAGGTTCGGTCCACTACCATTTGAGTGACTTGTGTGGAGCTGCCTTTTTGCAAACCCCCCCCCCCCCCCCCAAAACAAACAAACAAACAACCAAAAAAAAAAAAAAAAACAACCAAAAAATAAAAATCAAATCACACACAAAAGGGAAGATAGCAGATATACCATTCAGAGGTCCAGGCTGCAGATGACCAACGCCATGCACAGATGACATGACAAGCTTCTCCTGGGCTGCCTGGATGGGGAGAACCCCCCAGCATCCAGCACGCTTGCGCCCCTGTTCACAAGATGCAGCAACGAGGATATGCTGCATCTCCTGCAACTCATTATCAACCAAATTAGGTCACAGTGGGAGGGAGGAGGGAGAGGATTCAGTGCCATTCTTGCACGTGGATGTGGATAATCTACATTAGACAGAGCAGCCGCAAGCGGTGGAAGAGTGCATAATATGTCCACAGAGAGGGCTAGGAGACAGAGACCAGGGCAGCACAAACATTACAAAATAAAAAAAACATCAAGCAAGCACCTTTGCTTCAGTTCCTTACAAGTAAACGCGAATGTCCAAAGCAGAAATGTGTTAAATGAATCTAGAGGGTTAGCACAAGGCATGGATCAATCACAGGTGAATAAAGAATCAGTACATGTTGGTAGAATAGTCACATAACTCTGCTGACGAATTTGCGACAGTGCTGCCGGCAGCATTCATTCACTCAAATCTAATTTCGCTTTCTCCTCTTGAAGATTAAATCACATTATTGATCATGAACAATATGATGATATCACGTGATCAATGAAAATCTCCATTGTAATCATGTGCAGTCATATATATTGACTACAAATGGATGAGCTACTCTGTGGTTGACAGAGCAGTTTCATGGTAATCCAAATCATGAAATAGTCGTAACAACAAACACTAATGTAAACCTCGTTGCTTTTAAAAATATCAGAGCCCAGTCGCCTCAACATCATTGTAGAGAAGGCTTACCATCTGATAATCTTTCTACCATTTTACCAGTGATAGTTGAGCTACGACGTTCAGAAACTAATCCCAGATGTCAATTTTCAAACGCTTTATCATTTATAAACTAATCTGCGTTATAGTAGAAAAAGCAATCTATATTAAATTAATTTTCAGTGCATCGACAAAATTCCTGTGGAAAAGATGAAACTGAAAGTTTCGGTCTTTTTCGGTCATTTTTCGGTCTTGTTCAAAATAGCTTACTAAGAAATGAGCTCAGATATTCTTTCCCTCAGAAAAAACACATTTGCTGGAAAAACTGAAATGCATGTGAAAGTCTGCGAGGCTACACGTTGTGCTAATGGATACGGGGAGACATACACGTTGCTACAGCTGAGACAAGCTCCTTTCCTCTGTCCACAAATCATTTCACTTGCAAACGGCGCGCTACAAACATTGCGGTCTCCTCTGCTTACTGTCATTCGCTTATGCAGTTTACTTCAGGAAGATTTGTAGACTAGCAAAATATTAAACTGGGTCAAAACATCCAATTTTTGTAAGATAAAGGAGCAGAACTCCAGCTTTACCTTTTCTGTTGGATACAGTACAGGCTTTGCAATTTTTGCAGCGTGACCTACTTTTAGGTTTCTACTTCGAATAACTGATTGAAACCCAGCTATAGGTTACTGTAAATTGCAACGAATTTGTACCTATTTTTAAAGGCGGTCATTGGTTTTCGGAGGGGCAAAACGCTAGCTGTAAATCGATATTTCCCACATTGTGTATTTGCAGTCTAGCCTGGGTTTAATAACATTTAAAATATAATTTAAATAGGTTTACAAAAACCTTTTCTGGAAGATATATTGTTATACAGATCTTTTATTTACAAATACATAATTGCAGGCATAAAATGTAATACATTTAACTGTATCATCCATAAAGGTCATTTCCTGAACAAACTGACACACAATATTTCTTTAGGTATTATCTCCATTATTGGGTGACGTTAATCACCACTGTTCGACATCTCGGGCGAAATACAATGCTTAGAAAAAATGTTCTTTGACACTCAATCTATTTCACTTTAACAACGAAAATTTATGCTGTAATAGACAAAAACATTTTATCTTAGCTTTAATTCAAACGTTTGGTTAAAAAATGCCTTGGAAGGAAAAATAAATCTCTATAAGATGCTGTGAAAATATTTACTTATGTTTTGGACCCCAGGCCTGCGGAGATGACAATCACTGAACATTTGCTAACCCTATATCGATGGGAAGTTATTTTTCATATTTACAATGTTCTTTAAGAAACGCACGATAGACATCAATAATTGCTTAGAGAAATAATGAAACGTTGGCACATTCCCAAAAACACGAAACTGACTTTCAACTTAAGACAGAATCTGTGATGCTGACAGGGCAAATTCTAAACTATTATGAGCTACTTCATCTAGCTACAAGAAAAACGTTTGCCTCGTATAGACAATAACATGCCCAAAAAAATCTTACTTGGGGTATATCTGTAGTCCTTTCATCCACCACAAGACGCTTATTATTAGCATATAACGTCACATCTTCTGCTGGTTTGGACTACTCCTGACCTAACAGTGGAAGTTGCAACTGGAAGCAATAGTTACTTTCTTTCCCACTTTTTCCCATATTCCACTCCCTCCTTTTGCTTTAGTTTTCCTGTGAAACATGGGCCTCTGGTCAGCCCTGATTAATAAATGTTTATCTGTTTTGAAGTGCAGGACAATGGGGGGTGCCCTGTGACCCTGCGCAGCCTCGACCTCGCGCAGCTTTATTGTGGAGTGCTGGAAAGGGGGCCTTGGGGCCTGAGACCCTATGCACTGACCCGCGCACATCCCAGAGCTTTCCCATTCACCGCCGCAGTCGCCTACAGCTTCCATTGTTTCAGCGTGAACAATGGGGTTTTCCCAGGGAAAATAAGCTCTTTAAAATTCCCTTTAAAGTTGCTGCCCGACACCAAGCCACCGTCAGTTACTCCACCAGCTCTCTAGTACGGAGAAGCTGAATGCTGAAACATATGCGAATTTCTAAATGCTAAGGATTTTTAAAATTAGCATTATATGTTAATTCACTTCCATCTTCAGCGTAATGCTCTTTGTCCCATCTCAGAAGACAGGAGGAAAATGCTTTAAACAATGTCTTCTCTCTCTCTCTCTCAATGACACCAAGGCTTGTCCTTTTGGACAGAAAAGGCCTCTGCTAACCACGGAGGCGCACCTTTATCTGAACAAAAGGCTGCCGCATTCGGCTCAAGATTCAAACCCGCATAAGAAGTTATGCTATATGTGCACCTGACCTTTGTAATCTCCCCTGGTCCGCGTGAGAGTGTTTTACCTGTGAAATGAAACTGGTGCAGTTCCATAAGATGGCCCCAATGTTGCTGTTTCTCCTGCAGTTGTGTGTCTTTATAACAAAAGAAACAGGATCTAGCACCAGAATGGTGGTGAGAAACCGTGACTTGGCTTAGACAACTGTGCCTTTTACTTTCCTTAATAATTAATGCAACATCAGCTCTCCGAGTTAGTTTTGACAGGTGAGGTGATAATCACTGGCACATCACAGTCGAACAAGCCGGTTTTTTTTTGTTTTGTTTTGTTTTCAGAGAGTTTGGAGCATCTTGCGCGTTATATAACGTACCGACTAAAGCATAGCAAATTTTCTTAACGCTTGTTTTAAAATAGCTTGTGTTAAACTCACCTTAAATGCTATCTACAATGACTCGACACAGATTTAAGTTAAAGGGTAGCCTTTGTGGAAGAACCAACAGCATATGCGATATAGGTTATTCTTTCAGTCTGGTGTTCTATTAGATAACTGTCTATAGGTTTTTAGAATAGCTTACTAGGAGAGCACAAATAACCACGAATAGTACTTGTATATAAAAATTACTAAACAAGCGAACCTCTCATGTTCCGACATCTAATTTAATTGCTGCGAAATAAATTGTCATTTAAAATTACAACTGATTCATGAGAGGGATGAAAAAAATACTCCAAGATATACAGTGGGATTGAATAATGATGCAGCGGTGTAATGTGTATCACTATAGCGTAGTAATGGACCACTCAGGACAAACGGTATTAAACATGACAAATTGCGTTCAACACATGGAAGCGACGATTCAATAGTGTGCATTTATTACGCACTCGTAATCTAAGGTCTGAGATAATCGCTGATGCAACAAATCTGCGCTAATATGATTTACTGCATTGATAAATATAGTATCGCCCATGGATGTACGTGTCCGGCAACGCCGTTAGAGAACTGCAATATTATAAATGCTATTTTTTCCACAAATTTCATTTTAGAATTTAGAACACAACGCGGTCGGTGTGTGTGTGTGTGTGTGTGTGTGTGTGTGTGTGTGTGTGTGTGTGTGCGTGTGTGTTTGCATGCCGATCGAGAGAGTGCGTGAGAGGGAGGAAGAGGCAGAGGGAGAGAGAGATTTAACTCATTATAATGCATAGAACGACCTGCCCTCTTTCGGAAAAAAAGGAAAACGCGCTGCCATGCTTTGCAGAGGCTCGAGCCCCTGACTCACTCTAAGATAGGGCAAGTCGCTTAACGGATGCCTCCTCCTGCATATCCACATTCCATGAGAACCAGGAATACAAATAAAATCGTTTTAATCCACGAGAAACGCACAATACCGCGGTGATTTCAAAAAGAATAACGGATATGATTCCAAGGCATATGACCTACCATCTACAATGGCGTGGACCGAAAGCGTAAGTAGCCCATGGACCGTTGTACCCTACTCTTTACGGATTACATGTTATCCTCCTTACTATGCAGTATTAAAGAAAATGTCGTTTTTTGCTTACATACGTATCGAACCAGGAAAACGAAACGTTGGGCTTGCACGTCTTAAAGCTCAGTCGTTCTCAACATCAGGAACACATAACGGAACAGCCTTCCCACGTTGCACTTGCCATTGTTTTTCCCGTGTCGAACACGTCCGGGCAAAAACGCCCGTAAAATAAAGGGCAGCGACGGTTCTCGACCGCTGGTCCCTTGATTATGGCAGAGCGCATATTTCAATGCAAAAAAACCCCATGTTCGTAGATTACGTGTCGGTTTTGCTTTGTTTATTAGCGCCTGATTCTCAGAGACAATAGATTATGCACATAGGGTCAACTGGGTCAAATTTTAGTGTCCATCCATAAGAGAGCAAATGCCGATAAAACAAACCCTACGTAATAAATAACACGGCGTACATGCTGATGTGTTTTAAAAGAAAATACACTTTGAATAGGATTTTTTTTTCTCACTAAAATGGCGTTTCCCTTTGTTTCACGAGCTCATCCATACTGCTGTAATGCACAATATGAAATGGATATTTTGTGCAGAACTTGCCAAGGGATTCGCAGCAAGGGCGCACGAACGTCTTCTAGAGATGTTACCGATGATACAATGACTAGTGCCGATTGGTAGGCTAATGGTACTGCATTAGTGTAAGTGGTGGTTCTGCGGCTGTGCTGCGATGGCTTAGGCTACTGAATTTCACATAGCATAAGACACAGCCAGAAGCTTAGAAATATTATAACACGTAGAAATATGTAATACTCACAAAGAAATAGGAATAGCCCACAGACAGGATCATAGAGTAGTACTTCACCGGGCCTTTAATTACGTTCAAAATGTGTAGCACTCTTTCGGACCAAGCGCCATGCTATATATAGGTTGCCTGGATTATGGCACAAAACGCTTAGTTGTTTCGTAGTACTACGAACAAAGGCTTATATTTGGGACCTTTGGGACAGGTTGTATATCAAGCAAACACTGTCAAACAAATTGGAATGTAAATATTTTCAAAGGGTTCCATCTTCAACTGACACATTTTATCTATTTTTTGATAAACCTTTTGACAAACAAATGACAATATCACATTATCAGGAGCAGACGATGAGGGTTGGAATATGTCAGTAGACGACGCAGTGTACCAGAACACTGCACGGCGCGCTTATTTCTGTGCTTAGGTGTGCGCAAGCGCGTGCGTGTTTGTGAGACTGAAGGTGCCCTGCATAAAAAAAAGAAACAGGAAGTTTTTACTCAAAGTAAAAGAATGCTATGATTACATCAGTACACGCGCAACATACGCAATATATTCCATTTATTCTTTTAAAGGAAACAAGTGCATGAATACACCGCAGCCCCCGCTTCATTTGCATAATGTATTTTGTAGAAAGGAGCTAACGCATTTAAATGTACGGATTTCAACTGCGAGCTTTAAACTCTCTAAATGCATTCAGTAATTTAATAGATGCATCTGTAAGATGAAGGTGGCAGCTGTGGGAACAGCGAAGTAATGACTGGGAGGGAAATAAATAGAATTATTATGTCAGAGTAAACGTGCGTTCACTTTAGTTTCAAGGACGCGAGGAGACGGTCAGGACGTTGGTCGCAAACATCTGTTTGTCCAGTGACGTCACCGCCCCGTGCAATCCTCTTGTGCTCACGGCAGATGCCTTAATTTGTTTGGTTGGAGAGCGATTAATTCCAAAGTAAGTCAGCCAAGGGAAAGACTGGACAGAGGGGGATCAGTATCATTTAACGCCACAGACGCTGGGAATATACACCTCGTCCATGGTCCCAGAAGGATTTGTGGGGGAGCGGTGTCTTTGTGGGTTTTGCTTGAATATGGAATATTCTATGCGTTTAAGCTTCCTCCAGCCTACACCTTGCGCCGACATGTTTTTTTTTTTTTTTGTGGTAACGCTTACGATGGGACCCACATTCTCCTAATGTAATTGATCTAATGTCTTTTTAGCATCTTTTAATGAAGCATCATATAGGACATTGAAGTTTTTACTTCACGTTCAAAGAAAGCCATGTCAGTCTTAACTGAGCATTTAAAACTAATGATACGTTTTTGTGTTTTTTTCTTGTAGGTGTTTGAGGGTGTAGCCTTCGGTCATGAAGCCACGGATGCTTTTTTTTTTTTTACACCGCCGACGTCCTTTGAAGCAGATAAAATAAACCTCTCTTCGCCTCATTTGGTCGGCAATCTTTTTAAATCTAGCTCCAAAAATTTAGCAACAATGGAGGCGGCCTTTCTTGACGGCGTGCAATGTCTTAAGTAATTCGCTCGACCCACCCCCCGCTCATCAAAAGGGGAAGCTTTTCATCAGCACAGGATTCAAACGAAACAGCATTTCAAGAGTGTCATGCGCTGGAAAACAAAACTAATGTTCCTGGTAAACTGGGATAAATAAGGATTTGCAAGGATTTTGCGATGTAACAGTGGCTATGACATAGTTATGATGATTCAGAAATTAAAAGGAGAAAAAAAATCACCGCGTGAGTATATTTGTAGCAAGTAGCCAGGTTCTGAGTGATCTGGGACTCTAGCTCTCCGTGTTCACAGCGGACCTTGATTTAATGTCTTACAATTAAGGCACGCGGTGAATGCCAAGAGCGGAGCCTTCCACCGTCAGCACGCTTGCGTTGCACTTTAAAAATGCCTGGACGCAAAACGTCGTAGGTTTGAGTTATGTTTGAGTTTATGATTACTTTACATTGCATTTTATTTCCTAATAAAATACAGTATAACACGATCATTAGGTCTGGGTTGTATCTTTTGGTTAGTTTGATTTGTAGTTACAGATATTATGGCGTTCCACGTCATGGTGCAGGAGTTCTGTAACCCTGCAAATAATGAGGCGCTGTCCACTTCTTGTGGTGCTGAATTTTCTAGCTACATCCTGAACGGTCCAAAAGGCCTATTCTTAACCCAAAATGTAAAAAAAGAATATACATATGTATTCGATTGGAAATCATAGTCGTGCATTATGCTATAATTCACTGTTAGTTATTCGTAAGTGAGGGAAATTAATAAAATCGACTTTTGTCCTTGTAAGTTAAATAGCACAGTATATAAAGCCTTTGAATTTCTATCATATCTACGTTAATCTAGGTTTGCAGGACAGTTTTGACTAATACTTACTTTTCATAGCCAAGCGACTGTGTGTTAGGGATGACAAATGTGAGAAAGGCCTACATTTGGAATCATAAGATAAAGATTATGACCGCGTAGCCAATTAAAATCTTGTACTTGCAGCAAGGATAAAATTAAAACAAGGTTATATATATATATATATATATATATATATATATATATATATATATATATATATATATACACACAGACCAATGTCGAATAGTTCTCTCTGGTCACAGGCCTCTCCTAATCTGCATTTCACGTCAATCTCAGGCAATAGCCTAGAGCAGTATGCATTAAAACTGTCAATATTATATAACACCTTCGATCATGAGTACATGTCCAAATGAAGTTAATCACCAACGTGTATATCATTAACGTCATAATGCCAAAATTATTTAAACTATTTAAACATTCTCAAGACCCATATAAACTTAAATACCCACGAATAAATACATATATTCAAAATTTGTTTAGCCTATTTTAGACCGTTGACAGTATTTTATATAGATTAAAACACGATACAAAAGTCAATGAAAATAATTAAGACAAAAATAACTTCTGCTTGTGTAGGCAAACAAAACCATTGGTAAATTAAGACTCATAATGGCCACCAATGTACAGTGTGGTGTTAATGTAAAAGTGGTGATTTTACACCTTCACTATCTATCTATCTATCTATCTATCTATCTATCTATCTATCTATCTATCTATCTATCTATCTATCTATCTATCTATCTATCTATCTATCTATCTATCTATCTATCTATCTATCTATCTGTGTGTGTGTGGGGGGGGGGGTTAGTTTGACAAGTACGTCAGGATCTCCGTGGCAACTTAAAATTCAGTTATGAAGTTCGTCGTTTTTAGAATTAGTGATTATTTTATAGCCTGTTCTTACCATTTTATAACACGTTCTTACCATGTAAATTAGGCCCACATTAAGAGCGTGTTACTCAGTTTCACCTAATAGAAAATTACCATGAATGCAGTATCATGCATCAACGTTGAATCATACGAAGTTTAAAGAAAGGGATCTTCGGGAGACAATGTAAGTATGTACTCATTAAAATCAAAATAGAAACCTGACCTCCTCTTTCATTTACTCGCGTACAATAAGTGCGCACTTATAGGAAATAGCGCCATCTATTAGTAATCCTGCAAAACCTCAACCACAAAGATGACCACAAAGCAATAGGTGAACATTGGTCAGAACCACTTAGTTTATTAATTCAGATAAGATTATTTAAAATAAATCCTAAATGAAGTTATAAACTACATCATTAGGAACGATCTTAACAATATTATTGTACAGGAACATTTTCATGTTGCTATAAGACTTACCAGAATGAACAATCTTGCAAAGAAGGAAAAATCTCTCCAATTTTACATCCTTCAGTAAACACCGCCACAATCTAAGAGCTCTTAAATGACGAGATATTAATATACTATAAGTAGAGGCCTCCAAATTCTAAAGGTTTGGCTGATATTTAATGCAAAAGTAAAATGTTAACTGAGCTATTCTCAGCCATGATTTTGTCTTGACATCTTGTGTGTCATGTGACATGCTGCTGTGGCACTATCAATATCTTGATAGTGAGCTATATGCATGCTTCATGGTATTTTGAATTTGAGATTTCATTAAATATCAAGCCATCTCATGGGTCATACCCTCAAAAAATCATTACTGCATTAAAAATCCCAGTAATCAGCATTATTTCAGGCCCTAATGTATCTGTTACCATTTCACATGTACACACATGTGAAGGTATTTCTGCAAAGCACTCTGGCTAAAGCATATATGCCACATGCATACAACCTAGCAAAGTAAGTGAACCATCCCCGCAGAGAATGCATGCATCAAAGATGTGGTTACATCATTATTCCAAACATGCCTTGGGGCAGGACAGGGCAGCCCGCAAAGCTGCGGTAGCTAGCTCTCACATGAAGAGCACAGACTAATTGGTATGAAGTGACCACTCTGAAATGATGAAATTGCTACTTGCTGGAAAAAAGAAAATAACATCTCTTAATTCGATTGTGTTGCTAAGCAACTGATGTTTGTTAAAGGCACAAAAGGGAGCAAGAGAAGTAATTGAATTAGCATGCATTATGCATGCCAAACTTCAGCACTTGCACTCAGCAGGACTGCGAAGATGTGCCATGCTGCGGGAGTGAAGCAGTTCTGCCCCCACCTGAACAGAGAGAGCATTGCTGCTTATTCTGCAGTCTATGGAAGTCATCTACAGGACACTGCCCTTCATTTACACTTGTGGCAAGATGCTCAAAGAAAGGTTGGATGGATAAATGGATGGACAGCAGGAGAGGAGGGAGGAAGGAAAGATGGACAGATGGATGGATAATATTTCCAGGCAGAACCTTGTCAGAGCCCTTTATGAAACCTTTATTCATCCTCTTCACAGAGGAGAAGAACAGCTTTACCTCAACCCAAAGTCAATCCAAAAGTAGGAACTTTACTCTTACATACACATTTACATGTTTCTTTCCACCACAACTTGGAGACTAGTTCTTTATTTAAGGGTGCTCTGAAAGAATACAATGTGCTGGTTTTGATATTACACAAATTGGTATTGGTTTGGCCATTCCATTGTACAGTATTTGGAGAATGGTACCATTATCTGAAAATAGCATTTCCTAAGTTTCATTCAAAGCACACTGTATGCTTGTTTATGTACAAGTTAAAACCCAGGTGAACGACAGGAAGCACTGGTAGTGAGGAACACAGTATGAAGCAGAATTATTTTCTTTTTAACTCAAGCACCATTTTCTTCATGACTTCTCTTACTTGGACTTAAGTAGTGCCCAGAAAAATAGCCACTGCAGTGTCCTTAGAGTCATATGTTACTGTGGAGATAATAACAGAAAAAATACATAACTTGAATAAAAGTAATTTTAATTTTAGTAAAATGAAAGTCCATCATACAAAATGAGTTAAAGTATAAAGTGCTTACACTAAAATATAAAACTCCAAAACTAAAACCAAATACTACATCCATGACTCACATTACATAAATTTAAGGACAAAATAGCATAAAGCAGATTACTGAATTTCCTTATTTCGTCATATAAACAATTACAATTATTGTTGCAAAATAATAGTTCATTGTTTAGTTATTTGTTTATAACAGTGCATTATTTATTAGAATCACGCTTACATGTAATAATCTTATGAACTCCCCAAAGTGACAAGGCTTTAGAGAACTATGGAGCTGTCATTCATCATAAAACAATTATTTTAAAAATGCAATAAAAAAAAATACAGCACACACAAAGGCTCATCACAAAGCAATGAAATGCATGAACAAGTAAATGCAAGTGCAAAGTGAGGCCTCTAAGCTAAGTAAATGAAGTGCCGTTAGTGCATGGGGAAAGAAAGGCTCCACAGTATCTTTCAGTTTTACTTGTCTCTTAGTGGCATCCACTTTTACAATTCATTGTACAGGGTATTTGGGAGCTGTCTGCAGCTTAACAGAGAACCTTTAGGGGTTCCTTAAAACGCACAGACCTGGCCACCTAATTCAAAGGTGTAATGATCACATGCAGAGTTAGGCCTGGGTATTAGGACTGGGTGTGTGGTGTACAATGAAAGGAGCTGAATCTGCACTGTTTCTGTCATAAATATGAGTGCCACCATACCTGTGTATAGCTTCCAGACTTCTTTACTAAAATGTTATCATCATACGGTTGTTATATTCACATGGTTGATCTTTAACTTAGAACAACATTGAAGAATCTTTTAAGTACTTCTAAGTTTAGTAAAAAAGTAACAAACAGATTACATTGGAAAGGTTTTTAGAAAAAAATGAAACTTCATAAATTTAATCAACAAAGCAAGATCTCTGAAATGACTGTTAAGTATGAAACGTCTATGCATATACTGACATCAGGTGGTACACGTATGTTACTGCAAGTAATTTACTGAGCTATGAAAATTAATATTAATTTTCATCACCATTTTTAAACATAAATTAATGCATTTAAATATTTATGTTTAAATACTCAAACACACACCCACACCATGCTTTTTTAACATATGACTGTTAAACATTTTTTAACATATGTATAACATATTTTACATATAACATAGAACATATTTAACATATGTATATAGGGAGTTCTGTAGGTCCTTGAGAATATTGATAAATATTCCAGTATCCTCTCTCTCTGCTGCCCTATAGCACCTCCCATCTGCCTCCCTTGTACTATTGTTTTCTTGCTCCGCCAGCTTATATGCCTCTCTCTCCCTCTCTCTTTCTTTCTCTCTCCCTTTCTTTCTCTCTCTCTCTCTCTCTCTTTCTCTCTCTCTCTCTCTCTCTCTCTCTCTCTCTCTCTCTCTCTCTCTCTCTCTCTCTCTCTCATTTCCTTCTAACAAAACAAGAACATTTTTTATTATAAACTCTTATTATAGCAGGTCTCCACACTTGGCTCTAGCTCAGTAGCTGGCTGCTGGCAGCCGGGCTCAGGATATAGGCCGTCCTGGCTCATCTTGTCTCATTAGGGATGTTTGATTGGCCATGAAGGTGTTCCTGCACTATCACAAGACAAAGAGCATGCCTCAGGCTCTCATCTGCCTGAAAAGTGTTCTATCCCACTGCATGGCCACAGCCCCACACACCCAGTCCACAATTACAATATCTGCACAAGCCCTTACAATTTGCATCTCAACAGAGATTTGTTTTTGCATCACCATCAAGAGCAATAACAATAATAATAAATGTGCATTTGCCTTCAAGTGGATGATATGCCAAGTTTGTTGCATACTAGCGCGTGGTTTACTACGGTCAATTTTGACCACGTGTTTGTTGCCTTTGCATGAACTGTTAACATGTGACCACTTGGTGGCGATACAAGCTCAACAATTCTTTACTAATATGAATTCTATACATTTTTGAGATACCTATAAAATGAACTTCTAAACTCGAGCATTCGTAAAATACAGATTAGGCGATGCAGAGATTATGAGCAATATAAACATATCCGAATTAACCACACAATGAATTTGCTCAATATTTACCCTATTCAGTTTTGGTTTTAACATTTTTATTCGGACCTACATTACAAATCGATTATTAATTATTAATCTACGTTAGTGAAATGTTGCACTTGGGCAAAATAATCATGACTAAGTGAGAAAAATGAAAAATTCACAAATATGACATCATCTATCCTCAAATATCAACTATCACTCTGAGTAAGCAAAAGCAGTTGTCTATATTACAGCCCGGCAGGAAAACAAAGATGAAGGATAGCATAAATGAAAAAATAATAAACCAGTGTCACTGTACTGAACTAAGATCAAAAACGATTTCTCAAACGTAATACTTCAGTTATGACACAACGAAAGCCTAATTTGTTTTAATTTAAAATAATGGATCTGCAAGTAATTGCGGAAAGAGTCAAAGGTTCTGGAAAGCCAAGCGCTCTCCGGTTGCAATAATCTTTAAGAATGATTCTGTCCAAAGTCATTATATACATGTTTAAATGACCACAAAGAGGACACTATGAGCAGCTCTTGCTCACAAATAGACTTGAAAGGGCATAAAGCAATAATCCTAAACACAACTTCATGTAACTAAATACATGAACTACATCTAACTAAATAAAAGAACCGGTCCTTAAATTGACCTTCTGTTTAGGGCACTACAAAAAGTTGAGAACGCATCAGATTCGGACACAAAGGTAAGGCTCTGAATAAAAAAGGACATGCTTTCCTATATGAGCTACAGCCTACAGACGATATCCGGAATGAAAGACTTAAGAGCCTTTTAAAACGCTGCGAGGAACCCCTCCGATAAGAGCGGAGCGCGCGCACTAAGCAGACGGAGAGGACAACCCACACGCGGGAATGTTTGTTACCGTTTTAATCCCATAAATTAAAACGTTAACCTGATTGGGTAGAGTGCTTGGTCCCAATAGGCGAATGCTCTTTATATTAATAACCCGCCTCGAGATAATGATGTAAAAGACTCCCCCTTCTGTTGCTGATGCTGATCGTTTTGAAGATCTGGGGTAAGGTGACTCAAACCACGATAAACGCAGAGCAGAGCACATTAGGAGGAGGCACTGTTTCCTCACCTCACTTGACAAGTGTAGACAGCACTACAACAGCACTTTCTATGACAGAAACGTAACGCGACTATCGAGGACAGCTACAAGAGACGTCTCTATCAAACTGACCTTTTCGGAGATTATGGACAGGAGAATGAACTTGGGTGCACCCGGAGACATTTTTCACAAAAGTCTGAGCGCGGTCTCCAGCAAAAAGATGGACTCTTTTCGACCGACTTCGGGTGTCGAGCCACCTTCCAGGGACCGTCAGTCGCCAATCAGCTGCTTCGACCCGACTGACTCAGACTCCGTTCAGCCCGGAGGGCTGGCAGGAGGGCGAGGAGGAACGCTTGGTCTCCCGACCGGATCTTTGTGTGTGAAATACGGCGAGAGCGCAAACAGGACTTCGGCGGCTGAGAGCAGCGGCGGGGAACAGAGCCCGGACGATGATAGTGATGGCAGGTGTGAGATGATGCTGATGCAAGACGGGAGGACAGCGGTGCCCGGAACGAAGTCTGATGGAGGTAAGAAAAACAAAGAGCAGAAAATGCTGAGGCTAAACATCAACGCCCGGGAGAGAAGGAGGATGCACGATCTGAACGACGCCCTCGATGAACTGCGAGCGGTGATCCCCTACGCGCACAGCCCGTCCGTACGGAAACTCTCCAAAATTGCCACCTTGCTGCTAGCCAAAAATTACATCCTCATGCAGGCACAAGCGCTGGAGGAGATGAGAAGGCTAGTTGCATATCTCAACCAAGGCCAGGCTATTTCGGCTGCGTCGATCCCTGCAACCACAGCTCTCACGCCAGGCTTAGGCGCATACGAACAGCCGCCTGGGTATCCGTTCCCCACCGGAGTTGCAGCCTCCTCCTGTCCCGACAAATGTGCCCTATTCAACAATGTCACCTCCAGCCTCTGTAAACAGTGTACTGACAAGCCTTAAATACTACAGCTAATGACTCTTATAGAAGCACCTGCGCAACCTTGACTTTGAAATTGACACCACTAGACTATTTGGTATGGAGGTCAATAGAAAAGGCTAAAAGAAAACCTTTTTCTTACATCGCGATTTCATGCCAACAATCGCAGTTTTTGTTCAAATACTTGATTGTGTATATGAAGTGGTCTGGAACTGTTGGTGAGAGTGAGTTAAAACCAAACAAAACCTATGTGACTGCAAGACTGGTGAGAAGTGACAGTTTATTCTCTCGCGCAAATACCGGCACTACAGACTGACGAGTATTGACCTGGCAACATGCAACCATAACAAGGCCTGCCACACTTTTCGGGATATTTGCTTAATCTGCAATAATACTGATGCTGCTTTCGGTTAATGTTGCCTGAATGTTTGCTTTTTTTGGTGCATCTTGTAATTTGAAAAGTAGCAACATGACTACCTTAAAGAACAGAGAAGTACATTACAAAACTATGGACTTTTAACTCAAATTAGATTTTAGCATATTTCACATCTTAGTTTAACGTGATAAGTTAAATGATGATATAATACACTACAAGTTTGGTGGAATCGTTAAAGTTGACTTTTTGGTTTGAATTTATTTAAGGACTGTGAATATAGTTAAATTGGTCTGCATGCAAGATTTCGTTCGGCACAGAACCTTCGCTGTAAATTTCGCATATTATTTTCCCCCAGACTCACGCGGTCGGCTATAGATTAGGTAACGGTTTCGGTTTGTTGTCAGGTCAAAATGGTGAGCATTGTAGATACATTCGTTTCAGTATGACTGCAGAGGGCCGTTTGTATATGTTGATGTACTGGAAAGCTTTATTAAAATATTTTGATCAAACTTATACTTTCGCCTGGTTGTCTGTTGTGAGGACGCAAACGATTAAGTGATGAACGGCTGTTGTGTCAGATAAGATAAATACAGTAAGTCCTGAAAAAGATTAGAAAGATAACTAATTTATGCATTTGTCTTGCGTCCTTGGGGTAAATACAGTCTACGGTTTATTACAGGATTTACTTCGTCAACAGAGAAAAACAAACAGAGACAATTCTTGTTTATTTCTTAAAACTTGCTGTGTCTAATAAGTTGAACATTACAATGACAGGATAGTAACATAAGTATAATATACTAAATCAGTAGTATACAGTGTCATAACATGCACAATTATGATGAAACACGAAGCCTTAGAAGAGCATAAGAGTCATCGTGTTGGGAAACGATGCCTCCCTACCATAAGTGGAAATCCTCGGGTGTTAAAAAACTAGGGAGACCCCAAATATTGTTATTAAAAAATTTCCATGACGGTATCTAATGTGTTAATTGGAAAACAATTGTGTATGAAAACTGTCGACTGCAGTACCTACATTTTTTAATGAAACACATCGTTAAGACAATTACACCTTCCGGATGTGATTAAGAAATATAATTACGACAATGTTCATTGCTGTAATTGGGTGTCTTTAATCATAGGGCACAGCGACGATCATCAATGCCATTACACTGCATTGTTCTGTCTCTGTTGTACATCACTTTGATTGGAATTAAACACAGCTAAGGGGCAGCCTTTTCGGATGACTGTAGCAAAGAATGTGTGCAGAAGTTTCGACTACTAGATCCAATGCAGCGATTGCAATCAAAGTCACGACAAAACGATAACGCCAAACTCAAATCAATACTTTTATCGAGCGTTTAATACAAAATGTGGCAGTTATATATATATAATTATATATATATAATGCTTAAATTAAGGAAGTAACCGGTTTAACATAAATACTACGTATTTAAAATATAAAAAGCACAGTGTTTTGTAAAGATAAATATGCAGCAAATACTCTGGAAACAATGTGATCTCCAAAATAATTTTTAACTTTTAATGTTAATAAAATTAATAAATTCGTTCCATTATTATTATCATTGGTATTCTTAGTGTTATTATTGTGATTGTCAAAGACAAAACAGTCTCAGAAAATGTTCAATTATCTACATTTTAAAAAGACTAAAAACAACTCTGGATAACTTTTTTATTATTTGATTCATTAACACAATAATGGGCAAAACAAAAGGCTAAAAGTAACTAAAACAGACTGCAGTTTAAACGCGACAAGTTATTTCAGGAGTTTCCTCACACTTATGTTAGATATTTACGTTAAAAATAAATTGTTTCAGTGCAAGCTGATAGTGTTATAGGTATGTCTTTATACAGCAAAAGTCTTACTAATTTAAAACACACATATAGCGATATATTCGTTTGTTTTCTAAACAGAAGGTGTAGATTATTGCATGTCCACAACTTGATTTCTCATCCTAAATGCACGACCTGACTGCTCACAAACTTCGTTTTTTAACGAAAACCTCCAAATGTATACAGCCACGTATTTAATTTATTTTTTCTTTCTTTCTTTCATTTTTTTTTTTGGGGGGGGGGGGGGGGGGGGTGGATATAATACTGTAATCTAGAACTGGGGATCAACCGTCATCTTGATGTGCAAAAATACTCCATTTCAGCACCAGGGACAGCTACTTTCGTGTAATATAAATGTTTTTCTAAAGTTCACTGATTAAAAAGCCCTATAAATGTTTAAAGGGGAACGTTCAAAAACTACTTCCCATCCAAAACAAATCAGTTGCAACGTGGAACGTCCCTTACCATGTCGACATTGTATGTTGGGGTATGAATAAGGTCACTTAAATTATGAACAATGTGTAGCTAATTGTCACTTAGCGTAGGCTGGTGGGGGCAAGGCCTCAACAAAATATACCTCAACAAATCTCATTCAAGAAAAAGTGCAAAAATTTAACCTTCAAAAAAAGACTTCCTCCCTTTAATCACACATGCTTCTCTATCATAACAGAGGCATAAGCCAGGAGGAGAGATTGCTGGGCAGGGTTCCACTTTTTCTAATGTGTCCGCTCTGTTATTAGCCATTTAGACAACAGTGATATTACTCTGTCTTCTCTAATCCTGAGCTCGGCACAGATGCAAAGCCCTGTGCTCGAGTCGTTAATCAGGGCCAGCGGTAATCAGCCGTCACTGAGCTCTGCCGGATAAATACTGTCAGCAATTACTGTTTGGAGTCAACTACTTCCAGGGTTTCTTCCTTGTTCCTCTCTGGTCACCTCCCTACTTCTACTTTGCTCGCTGCAATGCTTATGCCTTAACCTGGGACTATAAGTGTCAGACCACTATAAGCCACCATGAGACTATTAATTATGGATGCTGGAGAAATGCATTATTTAATGCAGCAATTAGCCCATGTCAAAGGTCTTAATTCTCCAGGGAAGGAAAACAGGGTGCGCTGAGAGTGATGCATTCTTACACAGGGATCAAAGCCTCAAAGTTTAAGCCTTCTGTTTTTTTGCTCGTTTTTCATCAGATTGTTTTTCAGACAGATAAGCTTCAGCCAAAAGGCTCAGAACAGTCCCTGCCCGATATTCACTCTTCTCAACCTGTATGTTTCTCTATAGGATGCTACAGAGAAGGAACTACTAAAGTAAATACTGATAAAAACTGATAAAGCAGTTCCCTAAGGGTGCAATGTATTACCAGGGATACAGAAACAAGTGCATTTTTTGCCCAAGTTTTCTTTCTTTTTTTTTATTATTCATGAATCCAATAAAACTTAACCTGTCTGTAATATGTTTGCATATAGCCTCAGAGGTCATGACTACAAGGGAAATCATTTTTTTAAATGTGCCTTTCTATAAACCATAAAATATCCAATTTACCATATCAAGAGCCACCAGCATGCTTATTTATAATATAGATGTGCTGTAGTCTAAGGATGATAAAGAGGGATATTGAGAAATATGCATACAATTGGGGAAGTGGACTATCCTCCTTCATATCAGTACCACACCAGTATTGTGGGAACTGAATCATCTCTCTCTCCAAGGGAGGGAAGAAATATTCCACACATAGTCTGTGCCTCCCACTGTCAGATGCTGTAATTCACAAGTGTCTGCCATGACACATTTATGTCCCTTCGAAACAACTACATTAAACATGAACGCTGAAAATGAACACTCATCAAAAGGGCTTTGATCATTTAAAGATTGCATTTAGTTCAATTGAAATTCAACAAATTTACTTCATTTGAAATTAATAAAAAAATACATAGTTGACGAAAATCTGTTTATAAGTTCAATTTGTTCCATAATTTTGGTTTAGTGTACTTTTACCAGATTTAGCAATGAAAGTGCCTGACTTAGAAATGCATAGGAATCGAGAGCTAGATTCTTTTGTCATTACGATTACCTGTTCTTCAGACAAAGCGGAGTTACTGAATTACATTACAGAGCATTCTCGCTGAATGAGCTTAATAACTGGCAGTGTTAGGATCAAACCCGATGCATCACAAAAGATAGCGCTTTCCATGTGTGACAACCACGTCACTCCAGGGACCTCACAGACAGAGCATTCCTATGTAGCACTGCTAGATTACAGTTAGCACTCTGCTGCTTACTTTAGGATGCCAAACAGGGAAAACAAAGTTTTGGTGTTATTCACTGAAAGTATTTTAAACAACATGTTTTATAGAGAACAAGACAAGTGGAAAAGCTCACTGTCTGCAGGACACACAGGCAATCCTAAAGCTCGCGGTGTCCATGCCTTGTGCCTTGCCTACATTGTCTGCTTTATAAAAGAAAATAAAGACTTCAAGCAGCAGCAAAAAGATTACTTTTACCGTAGTCCGCAGTGCCTTTCTTTATAAAGGCATCACATGCTGTAGTCTGCAGTGACCTTAACGTACAGTCATGTGATCAAGTCTTGTATATCATTGGGGTAAGCTGGAAGGTTTGCAGCCCTCAACCCCCCACCCCCACCTACAGCACAGTCACAATGGGAAACATTTACACTCTTTGATATTCATTAAATGTGTCCACGGTGTGGGCGGGGCACCAACGCAATGACCCAATTACTGCCGGAGTTGGTCCGAGGTCAGAGTACTGACTGTGATGCCCTCTGCCCTGCCTCCTGCTCTACCTCCCACCCTACAGGACAGGATAGAAGGCCCTGGCCCATGTGAAAATGAGACACACATTGCATGTGCAAAGTGGAAGGGAGCCCCTTACTGACAACAGCTGTAATGCTGCTCACAGCAGACTACATATGTTCACAATTATCATTTTGTGGTGATGGTTATGTAAGGATCTGGCAACATGATTTGAGTTTGTTACAGTTAGATCTGTGTACTGCAGCTTGTGATCAGACCACAATCCAAGGTCAGCTTCTGTCAGCTTCTGTGATCAGGCCTCAATCCAACAGATTCCCAGGTAAACCAACCAAAGATGAGATCCGGAAAAATGTCTCAATGCACAAAATTCATAACAAATGACAAAAGAAATATCCGTCTGAACACTTTAAAAGTTATAGTAATTTTGAAAGGAATAATCTAAGGGGCCTAAGATGGGGCCTACAGCATGAATGAGCAACATAAAGCATTGGCTCCCCTCCAGAGAATCAGAGAAGAGCTCATGTCTAGAGGGAAGAGGACAAAGCAAATAAGGCAGAACAGCTGGGGGTCAGTGTTAGCGTAATAGCAGTGGACATAGTACACTCCCATGGCATCACTGTGAGACGTGTGGCTGAAAATCTCTCTAGTGTTATTGAAGAAAATCCCCCTAATGAAATGTATTATGAGTGCTCATATTAGAGCTGTAGAGCTGTGAGTAACTTAACAGCCATGAATGTCAGACTTGTAGCCACTGTCAGGCAACCACACACACATACACACAAAACAACCATGACTACAAAACATACTCACACTTACACCCCCCACCTCCGGCCTGCCAGTCTGAATATACTAAACACACATGCTCAGATTCTTGCAGGAGCATGCACGCTTGTGTGCAAAACACGCACTCGGGCACACAGTAACCACAAGCGCAGCGTCCTTGGCTTCCCCGTGGCCTTCACCTTGCACTCTCGGCACACTGAATTTTATGGCTAATTTCCGGCAATTTATCCTGGCAGTTTCAGCTGAAATTCCCGGAGGAATAATGTGCATAATTTGCATAAATCATTCTGATAGAATGCATATCAGCGTGTAGCCCCCCCACTCCCTGTCTGGCACCGCGACATTTACTTTGTAATCAAAACTGACTTTCTCCCACCCCAAAAAAAAAACAAAAAAACGGCAAGGGAAACTGAAAGGCTGCTCAGAAAAACCTTTAACATCATCCACTCAGAATGCAGCAGAGCCTATGCAGAGCAGGAAAAGCTCCATATGGCACTATAGAGCACAGGGCATTAGAGAAGGACTGCGTGTCTCCCAGCCCTGTGGAAATGCCTGTGTTCAGGAGCATTAATGGCCAGCATGGCTCCCCTTGGCTACAGAGGCCAGGCTAAGGGACTCTCCACTTGGGGAGCGTACCTGAGGTCCCCTGCTACAGCCCCTGGCCTTCTTTCTGGAGTGCATCCGACTGAGGAGAGAGAGCCCTGGAACTTCTCCAGTCTAATTGGAGCTGGTGTCTTGCAGCCTCCACCCATGTGAGGAGGGAGTGTCTCCCCATGAAGCACCAGGGCCCAATGGGAGGCCCTGGGGCACTGCGGCAGGACCGTTATGTCAGTGCAGGCACGGAGACGAAGTGAGGTACTGACGAGCAAACAGAGCAATGACTCGACCTTTAGGACCCAAAGGGAGGAGCGTTAGCAATGTTCCACAGCACTGGCAATGAAGATGGCTTAAAAAATGAGGAAGCACAGCCATCGCAGCAGTTATCATTCCATTCGTGGCACGAGCGAGCTACTCTCCAATTGGCTGCCACGTCCGCTCGTCTAGCTCCGGTGCTGTAATATGGGGTCTGCTGGGTGGATGTTAATACAGTAATCCAGGGTAGGGGGAGAATGAAGAGCTCCGTTGCAGTGCTAAATGACGTGCATGCCTGAACCTGCATAGTGCAGCCCCTTGCAGGGAGGGCTGACAGGGTCGGCTGCCTTCTTAGCTAATGCGAGATTTGGAGCAATCAACACAATTATTACTCAGTGACGGCGGTCGCATTAGGATCAGCCAAAACAGATTTGCTGAAACTGATCACGTTGCTGCCTTAATCTTTTCTTAAACAAAAAACGTATTTCTCCAGTGGGTGACGAGACATAAAGGTCGCTGTTATTTGATGCTTTGAAAGGGCCTGCAAGCATGCGTGATGTGGTTTAACCACATGCAGATGGGTACATGGGCATAAATGCATAACATGTACATGTATGTCTGTGTTCAGGAGAGTAACAAGGGAGATCTTCCACTAAGCACCCAGAGACAGAATGAATGACCCAGTGCAGTGGAGCAGCATCTGTTTCCATGTGTGTGCTGAGTAAACAAGGCAATTTCGAGCATGTCAAGGGAGGTGCACACACACAATGCCTCTGCCCTCCCTCCTCCCACACACCTCATACACACTATACAAGAAATGTCCTGAGTCAAGCAGGTCTATAACATTTATTTTAGAAAATCAAAAAAGTTTGACCCCTTTTAGTCCCCAACAAGAAATTTAAATGAAAGGTCATATATTTATCATCTTGGGAAATAGAAATGTATATAATATTGTGTAATTACAACAAACTCAAAAAATCAGTAACGTACTACCATTTTAATATGAATTTATAGGCTAGGGAGAAAAAAGATCTCTCTCTCTCTCTCTCTCTCTCTCTCTCTCTCTCTCTCTCTCTCTCTCTCTCTCTCTCTCTCTCTCTCTCTCTCTCTCTCTCTCTCTCTCTCTCTCTCTCTCTCTCTCTCTCTCTCTCTCTCACAGGACATCTACCACAATAACTGCCCACATGCAGTGAGGCTGCCCCCACACTACATCCGTGGAAGCTGCACATCACCTCAGGCTAAAGTGAAACTTTACAAAAACCTACTGATGTTTCAGTACTTTCAGTCATGACTCTCCCCATGAATGGATTAAATAGAAAGAGGTGAATAATGTCCACTACCACACCAGTGACAGCCTGAGAAGACCTGTTAGTCCACTTGAGACTTCCCAGTGCCGCCTACAGCCCCTTCTCTATATAGTGTTGAGGCTCACAATGTAACTGCTGAGCTGAAATCAGTTAGAGAGTACCTCTCACTCACAGAAACTGAAACTTTTGGGAGAGCAAAGGAAAGGCACACTACATGTTGTTTTATTTGACAGCTAATTAAAAGACGTCAGGACAGTGGCCCAGCCAAGAAACGGTGGATGCTAATGAGGACCAATAGGCTGCAGCGTAGTAATTTCCAGTCTAACGAGGACAGTTTAAATGTAAAGTTTGGCAGAGGGAAGACTAGGAGAGGAGGGTGTAGCAATCACTGCCACTGGTGTGATCTTTCTCATTATCCCCATTAAGAGCCATGTTTTATATCCTCAGCAAAACGGCAGGCCTACTAGAGGGTGGTACAAAATTCAATTATCCTGAAGGCTTTCTTTTTTTCCCAAAAAACAATAAAAAACATTTTATTATTAGTCAATTAGCAAGAATGTTTGAAGGTCACCCACCATTGTCGTGTCTTATGACTGGCCTTTTCCTAAAGTAACCAGGGCTATATATTTTAACAGCGGAGGTCTTGGCCACCTCAGTTGCCCATAGTGCTGACAGCCGAGAGGTCTGGTTTGGTGTCAGGTCCCTCGGAGCTGGAGCTGAGTCATGGTGGCTCAGGAACCCACACATGTGGCTGCTGTGATTGGAACAGTTTGGACATAATGGGCTTAATTTCCCCCACAGTAAAACTTTGGCGAGCCACATTTCACATGTCTGCACATGGTGAGAGACACCAGTGCGCCATCTCCAGTTAAACTATCTCCAATTAAACTATTAAAAGCGATGAGGAAAGAAATAGAATATATTTTCAACTTGGTGTAGTAAAATGTACAATGTTCCAAAAGCCCATCATCAATAATCTTATACTAATCTTATCTTAAGTTAACTCATCAGGATCTTGGCTTATGGCTGCTTCTGATTCATCATTCACAGCATGACAAACACTACACTGCAGTCTGTTCTGAATGGCCTTTTCTCTGCTGAACTCACACATCTTTTATTCACTTACAAGTTAGGGATACAAAGAATTTCCCTAGATCAAAATATATATTTATTCTGAAAGGTGTATATACTGATGAGAAGATATACTGATGAGAATATATTATTGTCATGCCAATATCTACTCTCACTACTCTCAACTGTGAAATCTCTACTCAGACAGGAGCACATGCATTTTTGTGCACAGTACATGGAGTGCTATTTTGGGGCTCAAAGTTAAAACTCGGGACTTGCTTATGACTTGCTTCTGTACGATTTACTGATACCACTGCGATTTGGAATATTAAAGAGTGAGAGACAACAAGTAAACCTGATTTAGAAGTGCTATCATTTATTAATAAGGTGATAGTTATCAACAATTTAGTCCTCCTGACAGATACACCTCATTCATTTACACAGGGATGTTTATCAGTGTAATTAAGCCATAATTTAAAATCAGTAATGAGCCTGCCTAAAAATAAAAGATGCTAAATACTAAACATGAATGCCAGCTAAAGTGCCACATCAATTCATGATTAATTTCCCATTGAATATTTCAAGAAAGCTCAGAAACTACAAGCTTGTGTTTGTGCATTTTGCCCAAAACTACAGTCACTGTTAAGCTAATGAGTGTTGCACCTTCCCATTGTTCTCAATTGATGTGAACCAGCAAACATTTGTGTTTTGCTGTGACCATAATCACTGTGGCAGGCGGATGACCATGTGATGCAGACCTCTGCCCAATTAAACTGAACAATGACTACAAATGTAAAGATTCTGGCATTAATGTGGACCAACTGTAATGTGTTTGTCATTTAATATCATCAGCCTTACCGGTGGGTCCAGTTGAACATGAAACCTTGCCCTAGGACTGTCACAAATCAAGCCTCCATGGACAGTGCTGACTTCTGTGTACACGCAACAGCATACAAACATGCAGCTGATAGCCCATGATGTGTCATGGTTCATACTGCAGATTTAAGAGTCCGTATTAACTTGTAGTTTATGGTTGTGTGTCTTGAATGTTATGACACTGTGCCTGCTTAAAAAAGAGGTTTAGCAAATATAAGGCAGTGACACAAAATTAAAAATGTGACTTTTAAAGGAAAAACTTTAAACATATGAGGACAGAATTCCATACCTACATGCAGCCTAAACTGACACATACTAGTTTTACTACATATACTAGTATATACTAATCCCAAGATTATTGTGTAAGTATTTGCTCCATGTACTAGTCGATGTATTACACTTCTTCTGCCCTCTGTAAGCCAGTTTTCAGTTCTCTCCAGTACACTTTACTCCCTGATGTTAAATTGAAAAAGGCAGGCATGCAGCATATTTCACCTGGCTTGTCAGGCATTTGCACGCCCCTTCCAAGCCAAGAGCACAGCTCCTGCTTTTCATGGTTGAGCTGCGATACCAAAATAGTCAATTGGATGAAGCAGGGCTCCTTGGACGCCTTCCGGGGAGGGCTGAGTTCTTCCCCTTGCCCCAAACATGAGAGCTTCCTTGAAAGTTTTGTTCTTGCCTAAGGGGGGAAAGGGTGACATCATTTACAGCTTAATTAGGAGATTTCCCTGGGTCACTAACAGTGATGTGTACTGAGAGTCTGTGGGCTTGACATTTGGGGGTGGGTGAGTCCGATGTCCGCACCAGCTCACTACGTCAATTAGGAAAGCCTTTTTCATGGACAGGTCAGGGCGTGGACAGGCATGAGGCTTCATGCCTTGACTGAACTGATGTGTGTGTCCCCTGTGACAATCATCGCCTCGTCACGAAGGATCCTACAATTAGGAAGATCACTCAAGCCATTCCAAGCCTGCGCTGGCCATTCCAAGCACTCCATTTACGTTTTCCGAGTGACCTGCTCAGAAAAGAAATAATTGCCATGTGAGTATAGTAGGAGATAACAGAGCACTCATCATACACTTTTTAAAAGAGATGCACAAATAGGAGATTTGGAGCACTGCAAAGCACCATTCAGAGATGACATCGAACCAGGTTCATACCACCAGATTGTTATGCAATGCAATCTACTTCAGTAGGTAGCCTCCTAAAACAAATCTAGGGTGGCATATGTGGATCTTAACTGTGCAATACAATTAGATCCATTTCAGACTCAGACTCACTGGCTTTAGTGTAACGCTGTGGAAGTAAATGGTTTTTGTAGTGAAGTACACACGCCACATTACTCGACACACAAAGGGCATGCACACACAGCTCTGACAGTCTTTGGGGAGTCTGTCACCTTTCCACACCACCTCACAAGACCCAGGATCTTTTTTTCACTAAGCACAGGGCAATGGCGGTTCACGGTGGGCACGACCAGGCTTGTTTTCAGGCCGTGACAGGCGCAAATGTCATTTAAAAAAAAAAAAAAAAGCAGGGCAAAATCCACGTGATGCTGCATCTGCACTGGCTTGTTCCGGGGCAGAGAGGGGTCACCAGACGGCAGTGCCGCGGCGCTAAAGCACACAGCAGATTTAAGGGCTGTAAAAGGAAATAAGGTGACGAGACTGAGTCAGACCTGCGTTAACAAGACAGGCCTGGCCCATCAGCTGTGAAGGTGACTGCATGGGGCTGTATGCTCAACAAGCCCCTTTTGATTAATCACGCAGTATTTACAGGCTGAGGTTTAATCACAGATCGGTACAGAGTGCGTGCTGCATCAGCCAGCGACAGGGGATTTACACAGCGTGGCCGACCCCACAGAGTTCGCTGCTCCAGCCAGGTGGCCCAACCCAGCTAGCCGTGGGACACCGTCTATTCAGCACTGCCATTAAACCTATGCCTTGTATTTTCTGTGCAATAGGTGTGCACTCTGGCAGCAGTACTCCTGATACAAGGAGGGGAATTAATTAAACTAGGGGCTAATTCATAAGTACAGAGATGAACTGGATTTGTACATAAAGCTAACTTCATAAGCAGTTGGTTGAAACGAAGCTATAACACCACTACAATCAACAACCACACCAAACAAACAAAAACTACAACCAAACACCTAAACACAAACATGCTGAACATGGTTGCATAGTTCTCTTAGACATATAACAAATAAAAAGTCTCATATGTGATAAGTTGTAGAGAATAATACATTCACAATAACAACAACACTCTCCAAACAGCAGTGGTATAAAAATAAAGGATTAAAAATCACAGGCTTTATAGCAAAAGCTATTTTGTAATTGGCATGGCATGGCACATTCCTGCCATGCTGCTCAGGATATAGCCAGTGTTTTGCAGGCTGAAGGTGTGGTGTGGTGGGCGGCCTGTCCTGCTGCACAGTGCCATGTGACACAGACTTGGGGCGAGAGGTGGGCCGGGTGAGATGGGGCGCCGGGCTGCTGAGCGCGCAGAACCGTCACACAACAGACCCGCATCCGCCTGTGGAAAATGTCACTCCACAGGGGTCCGTCCATGCACACACACACACACAGGTTAGAGTCCCAGAGACCGCCAACACCCTATGTAGGAAAACACAAGCAAGCTGAGGCAGACGGACACGCATGCACAAGCGCACACACACAGAGTGTTTGCTTCTCAGTCGTTGGGTAGGTAGATGAAAATTTCTTCTTATTATTGCTATTCCAACTTTGTAATAAAAGCATTTAAGTCTGTGTTTGAAATTTCAGTCATAATGCTCCGTTTTCCTTCTATTTTACAAATCATGAAAAAGAAACTGGAACATTTTCCTGAGCCCTGCATCTCTAACATTTCCATTCAAACTATGGAGATGATACTGGTAAACAGTTGATATGTCAGCTGTAAGCATCTTGGTCATTTGCCCTGTCAGAGAGATATTTCCTCAAAATGACGAGTCACATTAGGAGAAAACAGGGAGAGTAATTTATATGTCACATCCCTTTAGTCTGACCTTACAGATGATCACAAAGGCTCCGGTCTTCCCAATAAAAAATGAATCACATTTGCGTTTTTTAATGGCGTCCCTCAACCTGCTGCCAAGAATTCTTCTCTACCCTAGCAAGGGGGTTGGGGGCTTGGGGGTAGATTTCAGGGAGTGTGTCAATACTTGCATCAGCCCTCTGGCTGTGGCCCTGCTGCTGTTGACATTGCGGTAGCATGACGGAGGCAGCATTGACACTCTGGCTGCAGGTGATTGCTGTAAATAAGGCCCGCTCCATACGTTGCCCATACGAGTGTGGGGAGGAGGTCGAGGGCTCACCGACTGGGCACACACAGGGAAGACGCTTTCCTATTAGCGCCCGATGGGAATGAGCCAAGACAAGCTCAAAGCAGCACAGCTGATTGCTGGGCATTTCAATCATTCAAGAAACGAGTGAAATAATTGTTACTGGCCAATGTGTCATACCATTAGCATTTATGATGACATAAACCATTTATGGTCCACTGCTGTCAAATGTCTAAAAGAAGACTTAAGAAAAACCCTCAGACGTATGCCAAAATATTCACAGATACCACATTGCTACTCTAAAATCAGGAAGCCACATAAAAAGGTGACTGGCATAACAAAGAGATTCTGTCAACTTGCTTGGCTTTTAACAAATTCAACTTTGAGCACTGCAACGTAAATGCTTTAACACTTCGACATAACAGGGGTAACCCAGGCACACAAGCCATTTAATAATTAATTTGCAATATGCTGCGCAACAGCTGTCTATGCCCCAGAAACGAAGGGATCCTTGGGGACGGGCCATCATGAGGGACTTTTATCTGTGGACCCCACTATGATGACAAAGAATTCTGCAGGGCTATGACCTCTGCGATCCAGCATCAGTATGTGAGGTGCTAGAGTGGGTACTCGCTCTCCCCATCAATGCCTTTAATGGGGTAATCTCTACTCACGTGGTCCTGTGGGCTCCCTGACTGCAAGGCTTCATCTTTAATTCAGAGCTTGTGTATTTCTTTAAGATTGCAACATCCACTTGATCCTGCCCTCCCAGTCACTCAGAGCTCAGTGATTTTTCCCCCCTCCAACACCACCAGTTCGCTTCAAATGCACACTTTGCAAAGAAAGGTATTCTGGTTGTAAAAGTGATTTACACGCAAAGGCTAAGCTTGTTTTTGGATGTACGCTATATGGACAAATGTACTGGGACACACCTCTTAATCCATGAATTCGGGTGTTTTGTTCAGTCCCACTGCTACAAGTGTATAAAATCAAGCCATGCAGTATGCTTTCACAAACATTTGTAAGAGAATTGGTCATTCTGAAGAGCTCACTAAATTCAACTGTGGTAGTGTAATAGCATGACACCATTGCAACAAGTCAGTTTGTGAAATCTCTTCCCTCCTGGATATTCCACAATCAACTATGAGACATATTACTGAAAAGTAGAAATATTTAGGAACCACAGCAACTCCGACTTGAACTGGCAGGCCAAGTAAAGTTACAGAGTGGATTCACTGGAGTAGCAGAATCATATTGTATTTGTAACGTGCGTTGGCCTGAGTGCCGTAGGGCGAGGGGCAGGACGCGCAGACTTCCTCGGCAGGGACGAACATTTATTACATAAATGACAGCGGCACTCACACGTATTACAAAAGATAAAAATGAAACGATTTGACATTTAAACAAACACGATACACAAGAATACATCTAACACAAACACGTTACATTCAGACATTACGTCTACAATGACCAACAACGCCGCACACCCTGACGTGAGTTTAAATACACACAGACAAAACGAAGTACAGGTGTGTGCAGGCATGGCCACAAAAGAAAGTCCTCCCACTGCACGTAGCTGGAGGCGAGCGGGAGGCGAGCGTTCCGTGACAGTATGGAGTAACAAATCACGCTTCTCTATCTGGCAATCATCATGGATGAGTCTGGGTTTGGTGAATGCCATTAGAACGGTACCTGCCTGACTGCACTCTGCCAAATGTAAAATTTGGTGAAGGAGGGATAATGCTATGGGGTTGTTTTAAGGGGTTGGCCTAGGACCCTTAGTTCTAGTGAAGAGAATCTCAATGCTTCAGCATAACAAGACATTTTAGAAAATTGCATGCTTCCAACTTTATGGGAACAGTTGGGGAAGGCCCTTTTCTGTTCCAGAATGTGCCGCAGTGCACAAAGCAAAGTTCTTAATGGGATTTACGGCATGGTTGGGTGAGTTTGGTGTGGAAAAACTTGACTGGCCCACACATAGCCCTGACCTCAACCCCACTGAACACCTTTGGGATGACCTAGAACGGAGATTGCAAGCTGGACTCTCTCATCCAACACCAGTGTCTGACCTCACAAATGCTCTTCTGGATGAACAGTCAAATATTCCCACAAACACACGCCATAATCTTGTAGAAAGGGATGTATGTCATAAAGGCTTCTGCAGCTCTAATGTGTAGGTGTCCCAGTACTTTTGTCCATATAGTGTATAAGCACAGCATAAAGAAAAATAAACTATATAACAACTGCATGTAGTGCATCAGGCTTGTGCTGCTATACACATTTAAAGCATAATTGTTCACAAATACCACGTTCATTTTCAAATTTGCTGTAATAATTCAACAGAATCATCAAGCTCAGCATATGCACCTTAATGCTAATGCAAAGGTTATCAGTGAGCAGGCTTGTTAACATGCTGCGTCTCAGCCATGTTCGTGACGATCAAAGGTGCTTCTGGGTACATTCGGGATGGAGGGGCAAGGTGAAATGGCAGGCCAGAGCCTATAAACAGGTACTGCCCAGCGAAGGCCTTTAAAGGACAAGGCAGAAGGGCCAGATGTTGGGCTGACCCTTGGATCCCAGGACCTGCTGACAGCCAGTGATAGGGATGACACTTGGCAGTGGCCAACGTTTCAGCCTCACCCAAAGCAGAAGGCAGAGGAATTTCCGTCCTTTCCACCGCCAGCCCCCCTCGTTCCTCCTTCAAACGTGGCTGCAAAGAAGCTGCTGGTCAGCAGCGGTGACGCCCAACAAAGTTCCGCACAGAGTCCCCCCCCCCCCAGTCTCGGCCCTGCCAGAAGGCATCACGTCAAAGCCTAGTTAGCCGAGCAAACAAGAACAACTGCGGGGCTCTGCCACTTCACATCCCACTCAAATGCAACAGCTGTTTCTTGAGCGAACGCACATGCAAAATAATGATAATAATGGCTTCTTACAGATCGCACTGTGAAAGCAAACAGGTCACATGAGCATGTCCGTAAAGTATATCAAAAGTCTGCAGGAGCTGTTAATTTCATATTGCGCACAGCTCTTTAGGTCTGGAAGTGATGAGGTATGATGACTCCACTGCACGGTTTTATTTTAGATGATCAAGTTAGCTAAGTTTTTTTATATGAATAGAGGGTAAACATTTCACTAGATTTTTGAACATTGTTTAAAATAGAAAGAAATTCAGTTAGATTTGTCGTATTCACTGCATGGTAATTATGTGCATGAACACACACTCACACACCAACAGCAAAATACAAAATGACTTCTGTGTTCAGCTTAGCATCAGTTTAGTATTACATTTCCAACCATTACATAAGGTTGTGCTATGTGGTTTCAAAATACAAAAGAAAAAATAACAAATTTTAAAGCCCATGCCCAAATGGGAACTACGGATTTACTAACAGCAATATGCAGCCTGCCAGCTAACCATAAAGAAGAGAATTAGAAAGAAATGCACAGTGTGATTCATGAGAGAACTTGCTTCTGAACACCAAATAGAAGCACCAAGAAGCAGACACAGATTAGGTCACATCTCTTCCATGTAGAAATGCATGGCTTCTCCAGTCTTTTTATCTTGTTAAGCCATCCAAATCAGCATTCCTCCCCTTTTAATTTGGCATGTAAAAACCCTGGCATTTGACTGCGTGCATCCTGGCTCTTAACAGCCCAGTCAAAACTGTCTTTGTGCAAGAACTGAGGCCTGTGGCGGTTTCCGTGGTGATGGATGAATTTGGAGACGTGTGTGCGTGCGTGCGTGCGTGTGTGTGCGCGTGTGTGTGTGTGTGTGTGTGTGTGTGTGGAGAGAAAGGCTGGCCTGGAGCACTGCATGGTGACAAGATTCCTTCTCTAGCTACGAGGTGCAGAGTGGGCTTGGCTCCTGGCTCTGACTCCGACTCTGGCTCGCTTCCGCGGCAGAGCTGGCAGTCATCTGCCAGCAGATCAATCCGAGCCCCTTCACACCCACCGCCTCCATCAATAGCGCCAACACACCGTTACTGACACGCCACTGCACAGCACTCACACAACCTGCAGCTCACACGGGCCCGGCGAACAGCCTCATCTCTGTTTAACTGCCGGATTTGACCAATTACTCTGTACGATACGCAGCGCTGTTACAGCATGCGACAGCACGGTGGGGAGTTCCTACATTGCTTTTCTCTGGCGGTCAGATCCTGTGCTTTTTGTATAGGTCAGCAGCCCAGGAGGGGATGGAAAGGTGCAGGGCAGAGAATTGCATGGCCTCCTTCCTGCGTGCCACACTTAGATGTCTCATCTGTGCAGAACTGTGAATATGCCCCTGGCAGGCGTGGCAAAAGGGGAAGGACATATTCAGGAAGTTCTGCACAGCAGCCAAGTAAGCTGCAGTGCAGTAGACCATCTTAATTTACACATAAGCACTAAAAGCAAGGCAGTCTACCAGGCAAGTGGGCATGTGCCAGGGTTTGGGTACTGAGCTCTCATCTCTGTCTGGCATTTGTTTCCTGTCACAGTAGTGAGAGAGTGAGAGAATGAGAGTTAAAAAAAACAAAACAATGTTCACTACCGTAGTAGAAAATGATGTTACAAATCTGTGCACCAAAAAAAAAAACCCCCAACAAAAGACCCCCCAAAAGATTAATCCAAACTAATTCTTGGACAAAGATCCGTGTACAATCATAGAGCCACCTTCTAGTGTGTTGAAATAATACAAGATTTTTATGCTATACAATATTCAAACTACCAAAAATCTCAGTTATGACAGAGTACTTGTTTTCTCAACCCAATTCTTCATAAACATAGAAAATCTAATCAAATACACTTTATGTTGCTTATAAAAAAGAATCTTTTCCACATAAAATTGTGAAGATTGTGGATTTATGTATATCTGCAGTTTACACATGTCGGCACTTCACCTGGAGAAATATTGTCAGCCACTGCAGCTGAGGTCCAGCACTTGTCATTCCTGGTGAGCGTCAAGTGTGTCATGAGCAGGAACCAAATGACAGCTCACAAGGCCTGCAAAGAAGGAGCCCCAGGAAAGAAACTCAGACAAAAACTGGAAATCCTGTGCTTCATAACTGTATCAAAGTGACTCGTGTCAGTTATGACACACTGGCATACAGAAATCACTGTTCATTTCTACCGTTCACTCAACTTATCCACATTGAGAGCAAGTTTTGAAATATAATTTCAGAAATCTTCCTCTGTGAAAGACTTGATGTAAATGATGTAAAGCCCCTGTCTGTTTGAACGATACGTGTGTGACTATGCAGTCTGACTCTGATACCAGACCCAGAGCACTGGCAGCACACAACCCTGTAGGCCGCAGGGTTTCTACAAATCTAGATTTGCAGGTTAGCTCACTTTAGCTCTGTGTATTCAAACTAATGCAGTGCCGTGATGATTTTAACTAAATCACTCTGGGTTCCTTTATCAGCATCAATTTAAAATTGACTGATACAATGCGAGCCAATGAACAGATCTGCAGAACACCCAGAGCCAAGCTGTTGATTCTACACCAATTCATTCTGGTAAATGACAAGTAAATTATTTTGTATTTCAATATCTATTTTCACATTGTGTTCCAGTGCAACACAGGAAACATCCTTATATTGAAGCAGCCTTTGCTGCTCCAGTATATGAGACAAAACTATTTTCAATTATCCAAAAAGTCGCCAAAAATGAAACAATTTACAAACAAATAGCATACTGTTTTTGCAAGCCATTCTTTCATTACTAGTTCCACATAAGCCCTCCCATGACAATAATTACAGTCATAAACAATAAATCTTAACCTATTTTCTTTACCAACTGCAAAGAAAACTAACTGAAAATGTAATATAGTGTGTACGTTTCATCAAACATATTCAGATGTAACATAAAAGAACATGGAGGAAGTCCGACAGTTAGCATGGAGCTGGCCATATTACCCAAAATTAATGAATAAGTAAACAAGTCCATTTTTTGCAGTTGCTTTAATTGCAGTTGTAACTGCAGTTGCTTGTAGTTAGGACAAAACACACAGGCTCATGGCAACTCGAGACCAAGGCAACAAAAATATGCCTTTGTCCCATGGCTAGAACTACTGCATGGAGGGGCAAGGCAATTTCAGTGCTAACTGGTGTAACAAATTCATCCATGCATTACCATTGGCCCACAAGTTAGGAGAAGGGTCTTTAAGCTAAGTTGACAGGAGCCACAAACACAAACACAAATACACACATCTCACACACAAGCACGCACACACACACACACACACACCGTATGTTTATAGCCTAAGTCGCAAAGAGAGCACCCCACCCCCACCACAAACTGGACGGGCCTTAATAGTGTCGTGCTGGTCTCGGTGAAGGCTTTGGCCCTTTTCTCCATCTCTCTGCAGTGTCCAGGTTTCCTTCCGGCGAGCCCTCATGCTGTGATTAATTACAAGGGGACCTCTCCAGGGAGAGCGCCGCTCGGGCTTCATAAAGACACTGCCAAACCGGCGCTTCAAGAGCCCACATGCAAAGTTCAACAACTGTGGAGGAACTATTAAAAAGGACACACAAGGCGGTGACCTTGACTGACAAGTGCTCTTCATTTAGGCAATAAACAGCGGTGGGGCTGATAAGTGTTCAGTGGCGCAGAGAGTAATTACCTATCTGTCAGCATGGCCGCAGCGTGTGAAGTAGTATAAATGGAACATACATAATGTACAGCAATAATACCGTGCGCACAGAACCTAATGTATTATCATTATTCTTGGGCTAAAGGCTTTTTTTCTACCTCCGCCCCCTCTCTCTCTCTCTCTCTCTCTCTCTCTCTCTCTCTCTCTCTCTCTCTCTCCTTTTTGTGTAGCAGCCATCTCTGAGTAAATGTCTTCCGACCATGATAATTTCAGTCTAATCTTTGGTCCGTATAATTTTCGTGGCCCAAGCAATGGCAGAGAATCAATGCGTTTCTATCAATGGCTAAACAGAACACGGCACCGTAACTGGATGCTTTATATGCCTGTATTACTGCCTGCTCCCAGAGCCTCTATCAATTTACGATAAGAGACGGATAAGCAGTTAATTCAAGGGACAATGTCATGAGAGGTCCTGTGATAGCGAATGGTTGCGCAGGGCTACAGGACAGAGGCTTGCTAGGGACTGTGGGTGCTCTGTCCCTGGGTAATTTAACCTCATTAACTCAAAACTACAAGGAAATGCTCTAGTCAGGCCAGTTTTTGACATAAATATCTTGGTCAGTGCTGGTCAAAGTGGACCTCACCTAGCAGTTCTGTGACTGATAAGCAAGAGCTGATTGGCCAGTCTGCCAATGTGCAGAATGCCTTAAGTCATGGCATCAGGCACATTCCCATTGTCCACTGGAACGACCTCTCAGCCCAGGCACATGGCACTACAGTGCTGCAGGGCAGGGGGACGGGGTGGTGGGGGGCGTACGAGTGGCAGCTAAAGAGGGGCATGGCAGTGGTCCAGGACAGACGAGCCGACAAGCAGTGAGGGCAGTGTGAGATGAGCTCAGGTATGCACCTGCCACAGAGGGTCCTGGGAACAGCAAGATTTCTCAGCCACTGGAGGACCCAAGCTTTGTTTAGTGCTGAGTTTGTCTGATATCAGAAAAAGAGAAACATGCAAATTGGTTGGCTCAAGCTAATGGAACAGCAGATGCACCTGTGAGAGCAATGCTGATGCAACATGCGAGAATGCACAGGCTGTAGTGGGCTGAGGTCCTACGCTGTAGGTACAGTATAGCGCAGTATTTTGAAACTGTATTACACCATCTCCTCACTGGAAGAATCCACCACAGTTCATAACCAATGAAACTACTCAGACAGGCATCAGACCATATAAAGAGGCTATTGTAGATGAGGTTGGGGCTGTGGACAGAGAAGGGCACCCCCTGCAGCTCCAACAAAGCAATCTCACCCTTGGAGGTCAAATCTAACATGGTTGTTGGGGCTGGAGTGACAGTCCGGAGAAATATGGCAGCCAGGTGGAGCGCGCGGCCCCAAGGTTAGGGAGACCATGAACACCTGCAAGGGCAAAGGCTTACTGGAGAGCTGACTAGAGAGCCATCCACCGGGCTCAGGCGACGCTTTCCGATGCTGTACATCAACACGGCGTATACAACTCGTGTCTCTCCAAACACTGTGGATATGCACAGGTTATTGTAACTGAACATTTATGGCATTTAATAACATGAGATACATGTCAAAGTCACGCTTCAGTGCTGAATAATATGATAGGTTTTACACATAAAAATTGGACAAGCTTGGGCTTTTTGTGTTTTCAGTAGTTTTCAGCAGTTTCTGGAGAGGAAGTGATGTGGGAGGGAGAAGCTCCTGGATATTGAAACGTTTTCAGATGACACCTTACCACCACATATGTATTACTCAAACAGTTGGTAAGACTCCACATATGGCACTGGGTGCACTGGGAGTGTCCCAGCGCCAGCAGACATTGGTTAAACACAGAAGTGATGACACAATCGTCAAATGGTGTCATGAGCTTTCATCTCACTCTGTCCCCCCGCTGTCTTTCTTTTGAACAATGGCTCCCAGCTGTAGTCAGAATTCTCCTTGTTGCAAAGCCAGCAGCTATGAAGATGATAAATGTATGTCTTGCTTACTCTCGATATACTGTTATTTACCCACCCATGGATAGCTAACCTATTGATTATTGCTATGTATGAAGCGTTAGCCTTAGTAAACGAGTAGCAAAACAGTGAGTGCACATTGATAAATATTTGCCATTTGTAATAAGAGACTTATTGTAATACCCAGTCTGACTAATATATTTTGAATGCTCACAAAAAGAGGATTTGTGCAAACATGAAGAAAGGGGTAAAACAATGTCCCTCCTTTTGGCCAAAGACATGAAGTGAGTCATCTTTACATAGGCCAATTCTAAATATGTGTCAGGGGACCAAAAAAAGTGCTAACGATGAAATGAAGCCAAAAATCTGTTCAACACTCAATGGTAAAGAAAGCTCTCTGGCTCTGACTGTGGTAGCCCCAGATGGCAGGTGGTCTTCTTTATATTCACTATAAAATCTGTGTTCCTGCTGCAGCTTGTGTCTTGGGTTGCAGGGGGCAGGCCGTAGCATCTTATGCCAAAATCGACATCCACACTAACCTCTGTTCCACTTGTACGCACTCTAGATTACCATATAAGCTTGCTGCTCCGCATCCCCTGCTACTGTATGTGACATCTTACAATAGCACTCCAATGAAGCACTCTGAACAAGCACCTCTTGTATCTCTAGAATGTATAATAGCCATGAAGAAGTGGAGCTGGAACGCCGAGGTCACAAATCTAGGCAGCAGTGACGATGGGCTGGGCTGCCTGGAGATTGTGAGATCACATACATACACAAAAGCTAGGATGTATTCAACCCTTTCACGATTTTATTCTCTCCCATAAATTTCATTTGTTGTCCCAAGGGCAACAAGGTTTTCTTTCCATGCACCTACATTGAATTGCAAAAAAAAAAAAAAAAAAAAAAGGAAATTAAATATGCAAAGCTAATATTTAACATAGTCACACCACCTTTGTGACACGTTACCACTGACTTCCCATAACAGTCTACTATTATAAATCATGTTAACATTTTGATTCACAAAACTGCTCAAGCTCTGTCACAAATTTGACAAGACAGCTCAGCTGGTTTACAGGTGTGTTTACAACTCTTTGGTTGGTTTACAACTTTTTGGGTGGCTTATATGCCATTTTGCATTAAAAAAAAGCAACTTAACAGGAGCGCACAAAATAAAAACTTGTTGTGTACTAACTTATACCACAATAATGATATACACAATGTCACTGTGGGTTGTTTTTTTTTTGTTTGTTTGTTGTTAATTTGTTAAGTAAGGCAGAGGGGAATTGGCTTGGTTTGAGGAAATTCTAGTTTTAGTTTAGGTAAAGGTATGTTTGGAACAAGGCTGTTAACATTTGTCTGAGTCTGTCATCAGATTTGACAGCTTTTCACTCGTACCTCCAACGTGTTTGGAACTCAGTGCAGTGCAGACACAATCTGGACACGCCATCCTCCTGAGGACCGCCATGCACTCATTGGAAACGGTTCACAAATGGAAATATGACATGTGAACCCACGCTTGCATACACGGGCTAGATTAAACAGGTGGTCAGGTGTAGGAGAACTGTGCCATGACTGTGAGCTGATCATTGAGATAATGGTGTTATGGTAATGAAAAATCAGCAAGATTTGCAATGTTTATTTAGATTTTTTTCCCCACTGTGCCTGTATAACATAAGGCAAAGCATGTATGGTACAGTATTAAACTATGGAGAGTGAATGAACTCCGGAACATTCTGTTGAATATAAACACTAAAACTTGAGATGTTACATCACATGTCAAATTTCTACGGAATGCCTGGGTCATGTGGGAAAGTCCTATTAGTCCTGATCATGAAGATGGAGGTGACTGGTGGTTAAAGTGTGGCAGCATGTTGGGCGGGACAGGGGGAGGGGTCTAAGGCCGACAGGGTTGATGGGCTTGCGTCAGTTGGTGTGGAGAGGTCATGTAGGGCGGGGGTTGGGGGTTAGGGAGAAGTTGAGAAGGGCACTGCAGCTCTGCGCAGGGGGTTAGGGAGGGAGGACGTGTGCTCTGGCTGCCAGCACTCTGCTAGCTTGCCCTTTGTTGTGCGCCCTCCTCACCTCCAGAGCTGTCAGCGAGCTGTCAGAACCAATCAGAGGATCTGACTGTGTCTGCCAGCCATAGCAAGTTTAGACAAGATGACATCAAATTTCTGGCACTACCTGTCAAGTGCCATGTGAAAACAGATGTCTTTATTACTGGGTCGCAACTGCTTTTGAAAAGGTAGACTGTTCCTATTTTAAACACAGACCCACACAAGCCAATTAGAAAGTGCTTTAGTGCAAAGGTGTCTCCGATGGTGTATTATGTTGGAGTGTGGGGAAAAAACAAGAATTCATACTTGTCATCAACATTTCACATGGCTCAAAGCAACCATTTGTTACAGTAAATCTATTCAATACACTCTCTTCTTTTGTAGAGCAGAAATCCTTAAAGGAATATGCATGCATATAGCAGACCAAACAGGTTCAGGTAACATTTCAAGCAATCGCGTGAGAAAGCCAAAGCCCATGGGCTCAGAGTTCTCAGAGGCCCTCAGAGTTCCCACCTGACAAAAGAAACTTTATTGAACAGGACAGATTGCTGCTTGTCTGACTGGCTTAATCTGTTGGATTGAGCAATGAAACGCCTTTGGCTTCACGAGCCCTTCAAAGGCAGCAGATTTTTTCCAAGAGCCAAAAAAAGCCTGAAAAAAAGGGAAAAAAGTCTTTTCTCTGTGCTGGTCACACCGATGGCCTTATAAGCTTTATTTATTGGCTTCAAACATCTTTATTCATTGGCTATCACCCAAGCCCTTTCACTTCATCAACCCCCAACAAAGGCCGCAAGCTTGGACAATCTGTCAACTGTCTCTGTCATTGATCACAGGGCGACACTGGGCGGTCAGTAAGGCTTCCAGAAGCCCAACCGTTGCACTGCGAGTAGAAAGGGGTTTCGGAGAGACCCCCACATAGTGCAGTACTTTCCCCAACCTCAATAAAGGGCCACATTACCGAGCCATGCATTCATTTGCCCACGCTTCACGAGCTCATTATTAGAATCTAACTCTCCTCTCCTCCCTCTGGCATTCATGGGGTCCGCGGAGCAACAAAAGGAGTCATCGGCATCATTGTGCTTGATCGGAGTTTTATTTAGATCTCCATATGGTTCTCTGCCCCTTGCTAAAGCTTGAATGTTTACGCTCATGCTCAGCAGAGCCACTGGCCATTTCAAAAGAAAGTACTCTATAATCGCTCAGGCCACTGTGAGTTTTTGAGTTAGAAGACAAAAGAAGGAGTCATGAATAAGTGACTGGCACTCCATTGTCAGTTCGAATGAGGCTGAGCTCCTCACCACTCCTCACTGCATTGTAGTAGTGGATTTGAATAGATCAAACTTAATCTGATGACCATGTGAACTCAGTCTGTTTTTGCTCTTAATTTTCTGTTAAATACTTTTCGTCCTAGGTAGTCTCTAAATGACCCCACATGGAAGGACCACCACATCGTGTTCCTAGCACACACTGGGAACTTCTAGCACACTGCCTGGGTCACCACCTCTCAAATAGGAGGACGGGATTAAGCCTAACAAGGTCTCCACCTCTTTGACTTTCACCTTATGAGAGCAGTACACCCTTGGCGCCGATTTGTACGCATCACGGACCCATCAGGCCTAATCGGGTCAGATTTGAGCCACAGCGCTCTGAAGGAGAGGGGTTTGGGCCGTTGGAAAGGGGTGCCTCTGCTCCCTGGGGCTACAGAAACGCACAGCACTCAGATTCCTGTGTGAAAACACACAACTGCTTCCCTCTCACATCTCATACACAGCATATTTGGCCATGAAGAGAATTACTAGTGTGTAAACACCTTTCCTCGTTTACTTGTAAAAAAGTGTCTTGGTGTATTTGGACCGGTTTTGCCATTTTCTTTGTCTTTTGTAAAGCTTTCCCATGGTATCACTCAGTTGCCATAAAATTACATATAAATGTGGCCTAGAAAGGATAAATGCTAAAGATGCTGAAAAATATTTCCTTTTTGGGTGTGTGTGAACTTCATCGGCCTTTTACAACAACTGAATCTATTCTTTATGCACAATTAGCTTCTGCTGAGGCTGAAACCCACTGAGCAGGAACAACACATCATGTGAGTAAGATATGACACAAGAGCAGAAGAAACCAGGGAAGGCCCAATCAACACACCTCCTATTCATCTGGCCTCTTCCCACATTTTAGAACATGGGTGTGGAGACTACCTGACTATAAGGTTCTAGAGAGCAACCATTCTATACCATTCTATAGTTTGTGAGGTAAATGTGGACTATAGTGGAAGTGAACCATAAATGGTTCCATGTGAATGTTTCAAGCTTTTATTACTTTATATACATTCCAAATAGACTGGTACATTTTTTTCTGATGTTATTTGTAACTTCATGTGCTTAATATTGTATTACTTTATAATGATAGTGCAGAGTAAATCTATTTGAGTTTGCTTCTAATTCTCTTTTAAAGATCAAAAACGAAAGTGACGACACAAAGGCTCATCCAGACAGGTTGATCTTGTCTCCTCAAATCATGGATTGGCTTTTTGATCCAGTCAAGTGCATTGGGTAGGCAAATTTATGCAATTAGGTCACTGCAATCGCCAGTACTGCGGGTGGTGTATCAAGAACAGCAATAGAAAATGAAAGTGATATTTCACAGCAATGCAAAGAAAAATCTGAGAGAGAAACAAAGAGGGAAGGCACTTGGGTAAACACTGCACATTATAAGAATTAATTCTGCTCCAATATGCTGGGCCTGTCTAATGCCGGCCCCTTTTTTTAATTTGGAAATATGCAGGCAGATTGTGTCCCGGCTGCCAGGACATGATTATATTTTAAGTGTGTAATATTCTGGAGGCCCGCTCTGCCTTGCCCCCTCCCTGGTTCTCTCTCTCTGTCTCTCTCTCTCGCTTTCTGGCTGCTGTCACCTCTTCCCTACCCCACTAACACACACTCTGTCTCCTTTCTCTCTCCCAAGCATCCATGCCCATCGTGTGGGTGACTGGATACTCGAGATTCCCACCCGCAGCGGCAACAAGGCTAGCATCCTGCTTGCGTCCTTTCAGCAGCCTGTTAGCGTCCTGATAGCGTCCTGCCAATGTCCTGCCTTTGGCCTTCTCTTTCACCACCTGCTGGTGCATCGCAGTGACTAGTGTAGGAGGGTTGGGGGTGGGGATTGCGTGCATGTGGATGCAAGGCACGGCGGCAAGCCCGGTGGAGCAAGCAAGCAGCTCCAAGGCACACACAGAGCCCAGAACGCACTGCACAAAGGTTGCACGGTTCATCATTCAGACCAGAGCCTCTCGGGCAGCTGTCTGTGCCATGCTCGCGCTGACAAGCGTCCAGAGAAGCAGATGGTTTGTGCATTCATGACCAGTTTAGTGGAAGCCCAAGAGTCACAAGCATTCAGGGGAAGGCTTTTTTTGTAAGCAATCGGATAATAAAGCTTTTCAGTCTAGTAGAAAATTAGAAACGCATTTGAAAATTGTCCTTTAATTATCGAGGTCACCTCTGTTCTTTAGAAGAAAAGCATTCGGGGTCCTATGCATTTCAAATCGCTTTTTAGGCTCGCAGATTCATTTACATATAGTGCTTTTCGGTCACTTCAAGAGATGACAACTGCAGACTGTAAACTGCTTCTCCTTGTCTGTTCATCTCACAGTCTTCTCTTAAAAAAATATCATTATACAGTCTAGGTGTTCACACTCCCATATCTGGCAGGTGCCTGGGCTGGGTGGTTGAATCTCATCCAGCTTGCATCTTCCTCCTGGTCCGTTCGTCTCCTGAGCGGGACACCCGCACATCTGTAGTATAATCGATAACAGATGAGTGGGTCCCAGGCCCAGAATCTTTCATCGCCTCTCGTCGCTCAGCGGCAGCTGGCAGTGCCAGACAAGCCCAGCCAGCCTCCGACAGCACCGGGGTCCCGCCCTGTACGGCCTGCCCAGCATCCCTGCCCTGCAGAGCAGAGCCGGCAGCCACCTCCGCCCCTTCCGCTACCACCCTGAGCCATGGTCATCACCCAGACCACAGGAGGAGATGACAAGGTATTAAACCGCCATCGCCTGGAGGAGCCAGACAGCATTAAAAGTAACGACACATGGCTCTGGCTGGTATTTCAGGATACAGTGATATACCCGGCTGTCAGGTTAAAGAGCCTCGCGGACGATGCCTAATATACACATTCGCACAATTAATCAGTGCATCAGGCAGGAGTTAAAGAACATCAAAAAAAAAGAAAAAAAAAAAGATTCTTGACCTGATTTTGTTCCCTAGTAGCACAGGACAACTGGAAGTGTTTTTAAGTCTGTTAAAAGAAAGTACCGCAAATGGACATCAATGCTGCCATGACCAAAAAAAACCCAAAAAACACCAACATTTATGACTCCCCGTTTCAGATGGCGCTTTAAGCTTGATGGTTAGCAAAGATTCTGGCTAGAATCTACTACTTTGGGATAATGCACATGGAGACAACAACGCATATCTGTAAGCTGCTGTGGACAAGAGCACCTGCTAAATACTGGCACATGGTATTCTGTCACTCAGTGAATGTGCTTTCTTGCTATATACTCCTCCCACTTTGAAACAAGGCTCCATCTGGGGTAGTTATACTCTAGGATGAAGTAGAGATCACATGGGTTTCCATGCAACCACTGGGAACTAAAAAATATAACTAAATTTAACTAAATAAAAGGTCATTAAATATTAAATTAAATAAATGAATAGACACATGCATACATACACGTGCATAAGATCTTTAAAATTATTAAAATGATATCCTATTATAATATTTCACTACCCATTCAAATAAAGTTAAATCTATTTTTTTATTTTTTTAAATTATTTTCTATTCTATTTCTAGTTCATACTACAAATGATACATTCCCATTCAGACTGAGGCTGATTTTTAACAAATACAAAAAATATCACGACGCTTGACACACAAAAAGTGAAGAACATGCAAATTGAATCTGATGTAACTAGTTTAAATCATTTTAATAATCACACAAAAACTTCATCACAGCTTTCCAGTGCTTAAGCTAAATTAACATAATTATTGCACTATTTGCATAATCATCGAGCTTGTTTGTCTGTTACTTATCATTATCAACTGTGCAACAGACAAAAACAACATGCTACATAAACTGACCTCTGTGAACCACAAAATGACAACGACCATGATTGCATTCATGATTGGGCTCTGTATTAAGGAACTAAAAGTGAACTGAGATTGCTTTGCTAGTGATTCTTCTGTTGCATAAATGATATGCATGAAAAACAAGGCTTTGAGATACTGTATGACAACAAACAGCAGGACATCCACTATTGTAGTGCCCTCCTCTGACCACTAGTGGAAATGCACACAAATTCAAAACATTCAGGTGCATACTGTTAAACAGACCCAAACAGTAAAACTCCATTAAGACTGTTTACATACTTATTTCAATCCAGTGCACTTTTAAAAGGGACCGATAAAGAAAGCATGTGTAGATTAATATGCTACACAATCATAACGAGATTACAAGTAAATGGTTGAATGTAACAAATAAGTAAGAAGAAATATCTATAGAAAAATTGACATTGTTAATAGAATTTCAATAAGCTTTTTCAACAAAATAATTTGAATGATGGACTTGAAAATTGGAAAGCCACCAGCATGTAGGTTTCTACAACCCAAACTGACATCATTCCCCAACCTCCACCTGAACCAGCACTATAAACATATCATAAGGAACACAGGAACTGTTTGCACTACAACTGACTGTCACTTATCACTTAGTCGTATCTCTTTGTTATTGATATTGCTGTTGCTATTAGATTAAAATTGCTACTCTGCACTACTATGCACCGATTTGCACACGTGAGTGAACGTGTGAGTATATGAATATGCACGTGTACATTACTCCTTAGATTCACATGTTCTTATATTTTTATTTATTATTTTCTCTTTAGATTTATCTTTTACTGCACACAAGTCCCAGACTCTGGGAGTTGCAAAAGCAAAGTTCATTGTCCTCACACAGTGACAATAAAGCTATTCTACTGTAGACTAAATCCAAACTAGTTTTAAAACAATTCCCTTCAGTGGTAGTTTTAATATGTCAGTTTTGAGGATGTTAGTATGTCAGAATAATATAATGCTACTGTTTATATTCATTTTACATCCCAAACAACACACACTATATTTGTACAGATGCCTTTCTCTCCAGTAACATTTATTACAGTCTCAGAGTTGTGGCATACTTTAGTGAACCGACATCTCACTTGGTCGTAAGATCTCCTCTAAGTGGATTTCCATATACAGCCTTGCAAGCAATCCCTGTTAAACACCTTGCAAACCCTGACCTGCAGTGCCCGAGCCCTACCCTGCGCCGCCGTCTCGCCTCTTCATCCACCCCTGTCTGGACTAATGGACAGCTTCCCCGCCCAACACCGCAAGGACAGGCTCGCAGTGGCCTCCGAACCCCTGAATAATGCAGCCCGCCACTTTAACAGAGACGATCTCTCCGCTTTCTGCTGTGGAGAAACAAACGAAAGCGATAATAACCTATCCTCGACCCAAGGTGACGTGCTGTGACCGCGAAAATAAAAAAAAAGCCAAGGTCTATGGGCGCGGGTGTCATTGGAGACGACGACTGAATCGAAATGTTCTGGCAACAAGTCTGCAGTGCTGGTTTGTTAAATCCCGTACTACAGATCTCCACTTTCTCGCTCGGTGCTGATTAACGAGGAGCTTTTGGCCCAAAGGCAAGTGCGAAGGGTTGCGCGAGCAGAGGCTCGAGACAATAATGGGCCTTGTCTACGCAGTTAGCAAATGGCTGCTGCTTGGTTAGCTGTAAGCTCCATTTTGGGACCTTTTGCTCCCACATTTAATTAAAACATCATTATCACCTTTCTGCGTACTGAGCTGTATTACAGCCCGTACAATCCGGATCTGTTTGCTTAATTGGTCTTAAATGGGTAAATTACAATTTGCCCACTCCGTCTTTTTTAGCTCACTAATAATGGGAAGTTAGAGAGTGATTGTGGGTGATTGTTAATGAGTTTCAAAAGAACATATCAAAACAAGGGGAATATTAGTCAAATGTTCATTGACAGCACAAATGAACTTGAAAAGTAATTAATAGGGAATATTAGTTACAACAAATGATTTGGAAAATATATCTAATAAAGCATATTTAGTGCCTAGTCAATCTTTAAATGCAAAATTCTTGCTTGTAACACACCATCAGCCTAAAACAGTTGTTCATCTGTTGTGTGGGCTACGAATCAATCATTGAACCCACACCAGACCAACCCCTGGAGTCGAACCGCTGCACCTCGGACGGAGACACACAGGCAAGCCTCGGCTGGGCTGGGCGAGGCACGTAAGACTTCGGACAGCAGTGGGCCGCCTTCCACCCCACGCCGCTGTTGCAGTTAACGCTAGCCTGACTCCCATGGCAGGAACTAAGTGGCTTGCTGACATATGGTGTAGCCTCCATTTGAGTGCTAAAGGCTGGGGACTGTTTTTACGGAGCAGATGTTTGTGGGCGCAGAGGAGATGCAGCTGATTTCGTCGAACAGCTGGGAACGGTGTGTGACCCACATACGGACGATGTGGGTACGTAGCATTTTCCTGCTCAAAGGTGGGAAAAATCAAGTTTGTCTGACTCCCCTTTTGAGTGCTGTTTTTACAACTTATAGCTATTTATTGCATCAGCAAGAAGGGTTTTAACAGTGAACATATATAGCAGTGTCTCAAAATGTTACAGTATTCTGCACTGTATTTTAAGGTGCTTGTTTGGAATTGGGCATTTGGGGTGTGTGGATAGAGTTTTGAATATCTACGTTGTTCATTGCACTTGGGGAAAAAAGAGGCAGATTACTCTAGGCACGTAACGAGGATGGCAGGGTCATTACAGTGGGTACTTTGATAAATGTCGTTGCATCCTCTGAGCAGATGGGACTCTGTTTGGGTGGAGAACCTGAAAAGGCATCTATCAATGGAGCAGTTTTCCAGTGTGCTTGCGTGTGAGGGGACAGTGCATCCAGTCACTCCAAATGAAAACACAGTAAAAAGTGCTTTGAGTCAATGTCAACAACAGAATGAACAGGCCATCTCTTGTCAATAAAACTGCACGATATATGCTGTAGTTTGATGACCATATCGTGCACACTGATATCCAACATAAAAATCATTGTAAATAACTGGTACTGAATGCACCATTTTTATGGTAAGTGTTGATTACTTTAGGTGTAAATACTTCTGAAATAAGACCATTCTTTGTGATAATAGACAAGCTCACTCACTGAGCAGCACAGCATAATGAAGAAATGTAAAGCAGAAAAGTTTATTTTCTTCATATTGGGCGTGGGCAGGATGCATTTTTACAAAACACACCCACATCCTAAAAAGGACCTTGAACCATCCTATAGTTTATCTCCCCTGACTCAACACTAATTCCAGAAGCATTGGATATTGTTAAATGTACTCTGTGATGGCATGCCTGATGGTTAACCGCACTGTCGCCCCCAGATCTCCAGAGAGGCAGGCATAGGGGGTGCCAGTGCTGCCTTGACGCTGAGCTCATCAGAGGGGTTGAGGCTGCCAAGGCAAGTTGTAGCCCTACCAACAGTGAAAATCATTAGACCTAAAATGCAAGTTGCCCCCCCCCCCATGTCTCCCATTTTTCTAATTAATGTGAACATATAAAGTATTTTCTCTGAAGGCCTAAGGCAATACTGGCCTTCTTTGTGCAAAAGGAACCATGCACTGTAGATTATTGGTAATTAAATTGTACACCATGTTATTTCCTTAAATTTACAGAGAATAATAACACACTTCAACTGACTCTACAGTACTCATAAACATAAGGGCTGACCAACATAACACAGACCAGCAGGCAAGCAAATGCACCATAGCCACAACATCCAGTGTCTGCTCCACAGTGACCCAGGACATTCTTTCACATTCACAGTTTTTCACCCAGGGTCAGGATTCTTGACATTTCTGAGTACAGTCCACAGTTCTCTGGCTTCAAGTGAGATGACAGGTCTGACTGATAGAACGTAGAGGGGAGAGTGTAGGGCCTGTGACTGTAGGGCACACTAATGTTTTGAGTGAGACATGAGACAGAGCCAGAACAGCAAGCCAGTGCCAGGTCAACTGACACTCGCATGCGCAGGCCCAGAGAAAGGCTTTGCAACCCACAAGGACATGGGCTGTGGCCAATGCCAGGGCTTGCACATCATCCCCACACTAATAAACATAAACACACCATTTAGTGATGTACAGATCCACAACAATCAAGCTACACATACTGTAGATCAGCAATAATCTGACACACAGATCCACAACAACCTACTGACTCATAGATCCACAACAATTTACTGACACATCGATCCACAACAATCTGTTACCACATAAATCTGAAACTATATACTGACACAGAAATCCACATGTCCATTCAATAATTTAAGACCGGGCATAGCATTAAGCCCTAATTTCAAGTTTCTTCATTTGTTCTAATACACAACTAAAGCTTTCTGGAATTTTGCTTTTTGGAATTTTATGATGCACACAGGTCAAATGACTTCGTAGTCCTTCTGTTTTTGATTATTTATCATCATCTTAACTAGACATCTGTTTAATCCAACAACAGCAGCAGCCACAGTCGTCGTGCATTTCAATGTGCTCTCTTCTACTGAGTAAGGGACTGCTTCATCTTTCCCATCAGCCAGCAGCCCTCACCAGCCAGATCATACTTTGACAGACATGTGGTCTGTGATACTTGTCCGGACATTCTTTCGACGAGCCAGCAGGGAAAGAAAATAGATGCTGTAGTTAAGTGCGTGTGTCTGTGTGTGTGTGTGTGTGTGTGTGTCTGTGGAGTTATTTGTGTGTGTGTGTGTGTGTGTGTGTGTGTGTGTGTGTGTGTGTGTGTGTGTGTGTGTCCATGCCCACCTCCTTGATGTTTCTTGTTTTGCCTCAGTGTGTGTTCCAGGACGAGAGCCTCTTGCTTTTTCCCATCAATCCCAGGATTAATGGTGAGAGAGTTGGAACGGAGTGTCAAATCTGTTGCTGCTGTCTGGAGGAACAGAAGCCAGTGTGTTGAGGCAGAAAGATGTCAGAGCAGATTTGGCCTAATTATTGTGCCCCCTCACTACAGTTTGCAGTGATGAATGTGATCCATTTAGCAACGAGTCTGCTAAGAATACCAAGGAGAATCATTTACACAAGGACTGAGCACTCAGCAAATGTTGTTTTTTGAATATTCCTCTGCATTTTAACTGTCAAATGTTAAACCCGACAGTCCTTTAAGTATCTCAGCTATAAATGGCATAGGAACAGCAGTAACTATGATGTTTTCACTACTTAATAGAGTCCTACAATTGTCTTTTTAATTAGGCTAACTGAGCTTTTTACCCCATTCTCATGGGTCATAGCACACCAAGACACTACTAGCAACTACAGCTATGACTAAAAGGCATCAGTGTTACAGTAAATTACAACAAGGCAGTGGCATTTAACTGCTGATATTAGAATTTGCTGAAATTATTTCTAAATGTTGCTTCATAAAATAATTGAGTTTTTCCACAGAGTTTCTTATCTGGGTTTTAGACCAATGTCAAAATTCACCAGTGAGTGACTGGTGTCACAAACATGTTCCACTATTCATTCTGAAGACAAATGCAGCCCTATTGATTTCAAATCCAGTCTGCAGTCTCTGGAGGCAGCCTGCTGTCTCTGGTCTTGGACATGGAAAGGACTTCACCTGAAATGACAGGTGAGAAGCCTGAAGCTAGAGCAGACCAATAGCAAAGCTACAACCTGCCAAAGATCTGTCACTCACTCTCACACCCACTCACACGTGTCTCAAGCATGGCAACTTTTTCTCTATGAATCAGTGTGACACATCGAGCACATGTCACACAATGATGTTCAAACACAATCCAATAAAGAATGGCTGTGAGCTAGAAATCACTGTGTAACTAACAGAAATTATGGTCACCAGGGCTCATGTAAATAATTAAGAGTAACAATATTTCTGCCCCATGCTTTAATCATTTTCATAATTAGTAATAAGTATGGAGATGCACAGAAATGTCCGGGGGCACTTCATAGGAGAGGTAATAAGACTGACACTACAAGTGCAAAATTAACGAGATATCACTTTCAGAGTATGACTTTCTTCTGCCATACAAGTAAATAAATAAACAAGTGTTTCACAATCACATTTATGGTTACCAGTGATCAGTTTTATTTTTGGTGCTGTAAAGAACTACAAACCTTAGAACTATCTATCTCGCTAAGGGACCATGTGGAACGCCCTGTTTATTTGGAGATACACATAATTATTTCATTTTATAGGCTCCAGTGTGGTGTGTGGTGCAAAAGGTTGAGATGACCTAGCCCTGTAATCTTCCTTTATCTGGATGTAAGGGGTGGGGGCAGTTTGCACCATATGGCTAACGATTACAACAATAAATCAGGTTCAGATCTCCCATTATAATTTATGCTAAAATTATTCACTATTTTAATCAAAGGAGAAGCGGTTGTTATGACATTTCAGGACGTCATTTCCTTCATCTTCTTTCTGACCGGCCAGCTGATTTTTATTTTACTGTGGGGATTGTACATATAGCTCATACACACTGCTGACCGATTGAAGGGCCATAATTATTGGTGGGGCTTTTTCAGTATGCAAATGAGTAACCTTTAGGAGCCCTGCGCTTGGTAGCAGCGGCAGATGGGCACTAATGGTAATGGGGTGGAGATTGGCTGGAATAAATCTGAAAACGGTCTGGACCATGGTTCACAGCCCCCAGCCAGACCCCAGTATGAGAGCACTCATAGTGGAGGGCGGTGGGGGTGGGGTGTCAGTCATGCTGATATGGCCCTGCTCCTCTTGATCACTGCGATTTCCTGGCCTCAAAGTGCCAGGTGGGTCAACTGAGAACATCCCTACAGTGTAGCTGGATTGTGTTAGAGGGTACTGTTTTGGGGGTGATGTTCACACGCAACCACTGCTCAGGTAACACGAACCTTGGTCAGTGATACACCAGACACCTCACTGCTTGAGCTTTGCACTCACCTTTTAAAAAGGAAATTATATTTAAAATGGTTTGGGGCCTTATTACACAAGGAATAATATGACCCTTTGTCTTTATATGAGAATTGAGTATACAATGCAACACAGCTGTCAACAATGCCTAATTGAAAACCTCTCAAGAGAAGATGCCAACGCAAATAAATACCAGACACGAAGACGTAAAACTGACAACACGACAGCACAGGAAAATCCATTCCCTCTCCGGTTCTAAATTACCATGACAGCCACTAGCTTTCCTGTACAGCGAAGTGAGTGATTAGTATCATCATTTAAATAGCAATTTGCCAGTTAATTAAAGTGACCTTGGTTGTTCCTCATGCATCTAAAAAAACTGTGAGGCTACCTTTCTTGTGCCGTCTGTGCAAGTGTTCTCAGAGGCTCTGAGTTTGTCACCCCAATGAAAAAAGTAAATTAGACAGCTGTCAGAACGTACCTGCATCTCTCTCCACAGTGCGATTTATGACTAGCTGGAAACTGGAATTTTCCCTCATCATTATTATTGTGCAATTTACGACAAGTTTTAATGTTTTTTGGTGAGTGTCATTAAACAGAAGACGTAAAAAGCGAATTGCATAAAATCGTCAGAACTGCATATTAATGTTTAATGAAAAGTCTGTGACAACATCTTTAAAACCCAATGGAGTGGATTTTATAATTAGCCATGAAGATTTTGGGATGGAGATCATTGGCAGCATTTCTTGAACTTACTTGGGAGCTCCAGTTGACTACACAATGAATTATTTAGCAGAGTTGCTAATGTTCTACTGTTTTAAGCTTCATCTAAAGTTCTTTACACATTCAATTTTAAGGAGGAGATTACATCTGACAAAAGTCAAAATAACAAAAGAGAATTTGTTTGCTGTTTAGAAAAATATTCAGCTGGAATGTTACAATGCACATTTCACTACCGGACAGTGGCGGCTGATCAATAGAGGGCGCCGTCCCACCTGGTAGATATAATTTTAATTTTTAAAATAATCAGTAACTACTTATTTTAAGTACGAATATTGTGCATTTAATAACGTGTAATATATAAAATATATTGGGAGAAATTAGCTTCCTGGTGGAGTAGAGACAACCGACATTATTGATAACAGTCAGTCAGTGGTAGAGTAAAGACAACTGATGTTGTCTCAACCCCCCCCATCCCCCCCCCCCCCCCCCCCCCACCACCACCACCACCCATTCAAGATCTGGTCTTTAGAATAAGTTTAATAGAACTTTGGTGCAGAAACTAACTGAGTAGCTTGCTAAGATGGCTGGCTAGCTAGCTAGTCAAGTTGTGTGTGAGATAGTTTTCCCATTTAACTATAGCACCAATGAACTAGCTAAACTAATGAAACCTAGGTTTGCGTAAGGTTTAGTTAACTGTTAGCTAACGTTATATTAGTTCGCTAGCTAGCTAACGAGCTAAGAACTGAGCTTAGATGAGCTCGCTTTACAACTACGAAGTTTAGGCAGTTATGTGTGATTAGGAGCTTTCCATTTGATACTTAATTTTTAGCTAGATGGTATAAGGCCATTGCATTAACTTATAAAATGCAAGCCTTCTATTTGTTTAAATTTCCTTTTTTTTTTATTCTTTCAGTTAATAAAATATGCAAATGGTTTTATAATGATGTATATTGTACCTTATACCTGAGCACATTAGACCTGCAACTAATATAATTGTCATTCATTATTATTCTGTTGATTTTTAATTCCAATTAAAAATTACTGTCTATTTCACAGAGCACTAGTAGTTTGTGTTACGTTGTACTGGTATGGTTGTTGAAACTGATTGTCACCAACAGCACCACCTAGAATATTTTTCACCAGCCACCACTGCTACCAGATTAGCAAAAATATGACAAGTGACTACAGAAGAGAATTAGAGTCTCAATAGATCTAGGAAATCTAGCTCGACAGTCTGCAAGATGCCACATAAGTCATAAAACATACTTAACATCAACACTTATTACTACGAGACAACTTTTTCATTCAGGACATTTTATGGGATAGTTTAGCTAAAACCAAATTAATCAATTAATTAATTTTGTGTGTGTGTGTGTGTGTGTGTGTGTGTGTGTGTGTGTGTGTGTGTGTGTGTGTGTGTGTGTGTGTGCGCGCGCGCACAAGCACCATGACGTACAGTATTCAGTACCCAGATAGGACTAGTTTGGATAAAGATATAAGTCTATTCTTGGTAGCAAAGTTATAGTCCTGTCATCATTCAACCACAGCTTGTCACAAGGAACATTACATCAAAGAAAGGTACACACAGAATTTTGCTCTAGGTCTAAAATGGCCATGCTGAAGAAGCTAGTTTGCCCTACCATAAATTCGGCACTGCCAATAAAGTCAAGGTCCCGTTTGGGTTGGCTGCCTTAAACTGCCTGGTTCATTTGCCTTATTGCCTATGGCTCATTTGGCTTCCCAAGGGCCCTGATGACTGTGTCCTTAACTCCATCACCTATGTTGCATGCAAGACCACCTTAAATCTCCCCTGCTAAACTGCAGGCAGGTCAGCCAGAGGGGCCCGTCACAACAGGTCGCAGCAGCAGCGCTCCTAGTGACAGCAGGTAAATTGCGTGTCAGGAAGGCCCTGCTTTTGTGGCCTGCGCGTGTTTGAAACGTGCTTCAAAACGAAGCCCTTCAGTGAGCGATTCCTCACTAAATGTTTATGATTAAAATGTCAGTAAAGCTGCGCAGGCCTTTCATTCTGGGGGGTGCGGAGCTGTCCATCTTCCCAGGCTGGGGCTTGCACACCGAGCCCTATTTATCTGCGATGAGGAGCACGTCATGTAATAATGATTCTCTCTGGAGAGCATTTAGAGTGAAGGAAAATGCTGATTAGGACAATGGGCTGCTGAATCTCATTTGGGCACCACTGTGACAGGTGAGTGCTGGCACAAAAACACCAAGTCTCTGGGGATACGAACAAGGTTTTCTCTTTCTCCTTTTCTCACTGTTTATTTATTTGCTTATTTATTTATTTATTTATTTATTGAAATCAGGCTGACAGCTGCTGCGCAAGTTTGTGTTTCATTCCAGGCGAGAAGAGAAATACCCAGAGGTAGTCATCATTATCATGCATTTGTAAACTTTAATCTTCTGTGTTGACGGTGGTGCTAACGCAGGCTAGATGTCTGGTTGTCCCTTCGCCCTTAAAATAACCTACAAAAAGCCAGTAAAACCGAAAAGGAAGTTGAGAACAGCTTAAAGACATAGAAAGGAAAAAAACTCTTGTCACTTACAGCTTCTTACCAACTTAACACCATTAAACCGATGATGAGAGGCATTTCGCACGCAAAGCTTCGCGTACCGTTCTGTGTTAGAGGCAACGGGGCCAGACTAAACAGCAGCTGTATCTGCAGATGCTGTTGGAAAAAACAACCTCATCCACGCAGCTCTCTCCACTTGTTTGTCGGTAATTTAGCCCTTCAGCGCTGAAAAAAAATACAGCTATGTTTTCATACTAACAAGGCAATTAGCAATAATTACAAATACTTTTCCCCCTCCTTTTCCCCTTCCCTCCATCAGATGGCCTCGATGGTGTAACACCAAATGTCTGCTTTTCTTGTAATTGCGGGCGCACACGTTACCGTGTGCTGAGGAGCGCGCGCGCCGACTCGCGATCCAGAGTGTGGGCGTATCCGAATATCCATGGCGTTAAACGAAGGGCCGCCGTAGTCGTATTTGCATGAAAAAGAAGTGGGCCTCTGTGATTCCGTCTTCAGTATGGCCATGCTTTCCCCAGTGGACTTCCGCATGAGGGGTGGCAGAAGGGCCCTTGATTAGGACGTGTGGCGTATAATTACATAAGAATAGTGCAACAGTGCGTGCGTCCAGCACGATGAGCGAGTCAGATAGAGCAGCGTAGAAGAAGCAGACAGCCGACATTAGTGCAGTAAACAGGAGGTTACTGTTCTAACGGTACGGATCACAACACGCTTTGCTGAAATGCCGCTTCAAATCTCAAAGGAAGAAGTAAAGTGGAGAATCAATATCTAGGTAACCAAGGATTGCTTTGTTTTTGTTTTTTATATCTTTATCAGATACCACCGATACAAATGCAAAAATGTTTATGGTAAATTCCGAAATAAACAGAACTGGTCAGTTAACTACCACAAATATACCAAAACAAGGAGACAAATCAAAAATGCGTCAGACACAACGATTACGATACAGAAGGCGCCGGTAACACAAAACAAAGTAAACAGAACGCGAAAAAGGTTAATATATTAGAACAGCGCACTACTTCAAACTTTTGAATGCTGGGTCTCGCAGCGGGTGTGTGCGCGCTGGCACAGAGCGCGCCCTTATTGCTTATGCAGGTTCATCTGGACTGGGAGCGCATGGATCTGCCGCCGAGAGATCCAGCAGCGTCCCCAGAGCTGGAAGCTCCGCGCCCGGCCTACCTGCCTCAGCGCATCTGAGCAACAATCTAAGCCATATGCGAAGCTGCGGGAAAACAGATGCTGTTTTTTCATTTGTGAAATCAAGTTGTTGGACTACGGTCAGCTTTATGGGCACCGTCAAGAAAGAGGGGATATTAAAGTGACACTGTTGTTTATGCGCAGTCCCTCTGTTAGTGTCAGGCAGACAGCGCGGGGAAGCGGGAGGGCCCGGCAGACAGCGCGGGGAAGCGGGAGGGCCCGCTCATGTTTCCAAGTCAAGTAACGAAACACGACTGCGACCTAGCACGGTTAGCCATCTGCTCAGAGCTGCTGTCCGCACGTGCCTCTACACATCACCAGTGCAGTTTGTGATGGATAACGACATCTCATTTTGGCTTTAACGGCTTCTCTTCCATAAAAGGGTTGACATTTTCACTTATTACCACCTAAACTATTTTTACTGAGAGAGTTTACTTATAAAATTTATACCAGCTGTTCTGTACCTTTCCACGTGGTTTAATGGCGCACAATGTTTTGTGATACCTCACTGTATTTTCACTGTATGTATGCTGGCAAATGGACATCATACACATGTACATTTCATTGCTGTGTATGATTTATGCTAAGAAACAAAGCTAGAATTCCCACCTGGGTTTGTTCTAAGACTCCTGCTCCTCCTCTGTATGCAGTAGAGTGGCTCTTTTGCCAGTCTTCTACTGATGCTCACTGTCAGGCGAGGCCAAAGCCAAGGTGAGCAGGCACATGTCCACTTCCCACCCACTCCTTTCGGTCCCACCCAATCACCCTCACATGCCTCCGTGCACCTTTCACTCACATCTGCAGCGATGACATGGAGTCGTTTTCCAGAGTTGGTCAGTGGGCTTAAATTTTACAATACACCCCAAGCATGGCAGACAAGAGCATGCAGAAATCTGCAAGACAACTGCTGACCAACACTGCTTTTAAGTACAAAGGTGCCAGTGGTACATGTCGAGAGAGGCAATGATCGCACGTTTGTGTGGGATAATGAAAAATGCAGTAAATTCAAAAAGGTAATAAGTGCAGATGCAACATCACTGTTGGGGGGAGGATGAGAAATGAACACTTACAGTAGACAATCACAGCAGACAGACCTGAACCACCAACTTCCTTCTGGCGACAAATTTCATTAACAAAGCAGATATGCACAGTGTAAAGTACATAGCTGTAGTTCTTATGACAGACATAAATTTCTGGCCATGTGTGCCTGTGGTCATATTACAACTAATTACTGATGCCTCTCCTGACTCCACTTCCAGAAAATATCTTCTACTGTTCAAGATGTGAGGGAATGTAAAGGGGGTGGTGTATTATTACTAATCAGCATAAATTACAAGCATCAATCTGAAGAGGCTCGAATTAAAAATCTCATTTGACAATGCAATGTGAGCAGTGTGAGCTCATATATGAATCAAAATGATTTAACCCAATCACAGAGGCCCCCAAAGCAAATATTAACATCTAGATCATCTGGTCCACCCCTCCTCTTCTTAATATCATCCCTGCATGATTCTGGAACAGAGGGCACATCTTCTCTTTGAGCTCCTCTAAAGTACTTTTAGGTGTGAAGCACTCATTCCACATCTTCATTTTTAGAGCCCTCATTACACCAACTACACCTGCTTGCTGCTACAGATTGGATCAGTCTCTGGATGACACTGCATTCTTTGCAATCCCCACATGATCTGCATTTAGGTAAAGGTGCATCAAGTGCTTTGGTTAAAATAAACATTAAAAAAACACAGCATGTAATGCAAACACTGGGGTTGTGAGCCTTCTCCATCTGAGCTGAAACGCGAAGGTGAGCTTCTGGACTGTATTCGCAGCTAATATATTCCACACACTGGTAAGGCCCAGCCACACATTCCAGTCCAACAGACACGGTCACGGCCTAGCTGCCACAAGAGGAACGCAATTAGAGCCTCTCCTGAGTGAAATGTCACAGGCTACAATCGCACCGCTGTCTCTGTCATGTTGAATGAAAAGACAATGCAGTGCGACCTGACAAGCTAAACAAACAGGTGACCTCCCCAGTCACTGCACAGCGTTCAAGCATCAAACATGATGTTGGTCTGTTCATGATTATAAAGGCTTTGGCACGAGCACCTGTGCTGTAAAAAAAGGGCTGAAGGGAATGGATTTAACTACTTAGCCACTTGTCACATTCCACTGAATCAGAGCCGTGACACACTGTGTTTCTCTTAAAGTACCTCAAGATTTCAATAAGCTTAATTAATCTAATTATTGGTTCAAGTGCACATATTTAACATTTGTAAAAATGTTTAAAAGTGGATGATCAACAGCATTCACGGACACCTCAGTAAAATGAGGCCATGTTGAGAGTACAATGAAATTTGGCCAATTAATCAAATAAGTGGAACATTTAACTAAATGAGCACTCAGGGGGAGTAGGGTGAAAGGATTAATGGCCCCTTCATAAGTATTCTACTCTTAACATCAGCACAATGAACAGTGGTCCCAGGATTGTAAATACAAGATGAGTATGGAAATGTTCCTTTTTTGATGAAGTTTTCACATAAATCAGCTGGTTTCACAAAGTTTCATTTACATTTTCACAATTTCCTAATTTATAATTTATATTTAATTAATGTTTAATAAAGGGTAGAATAATCTGTGCCAACAATCTGCCAACAGGAATGTTCCTCTTGCATTTGATCATTGTCTTGCTGTCCACTTTATATATTAGACACAGAATTCATATTCCTAACATTGGAAATCAAAGCCTGTGGTAATAAGTTCAAAAATGAGAAATTTCTAATCAAGACAACATTGGACTGGCTTTTGCCTGGATTTAACAGATGGTGTTTCCATTTTGAACTTTTGCAGTGGAGCAAAAAAAGCTTGGAGAGTCAGGCTGTTTTTTTCTCACGTTGCTGACATGAGCTGTGCCTCAGATGAAGGAGACGTGTGAAAAAAACGCTCCCTCGCAAATTTCCGCGCCATGCGCTCAACCAGACACCGTGCCGACGCAGGGGTACGGCCGCATAATTATTCACCAGTCTGGCGAGCCGAGCTCAGATCAGTTGAATAACTGTGATCCTGCCCTTGCTAAATTAAATATCTCCAGCTCCACAGTGTGACAAAGGAAAAGGAGACACCGAGGTTGTTGAGGTAATATTAGGCTCTAGCCGAGTCCTTTCTGCAGTACCCTAAAATGGGGTGTTGCATAATTTGTTCACTCATATATATGTCCCTCAATTTAACATCCACTTGGGTGTCCAAACCACCCCCAGACCCCTGTGCCCCACATTAGTGAGATCATGTTCCTCATTTTCCCCCGGCAGCGTTACAGGCCTGGCTGTGTGCTTGCGCTGGCCCGTTGCGAGCAGGCAGGACAACTAGCAAAAGATCACAGTTCAAAAGCAGTCAGACGGAAAATATGGAAAACAGGGGCCGCCTGACCGCTGCGTCTCCCCCCTCAATGCAGCAAGCTGCCACAGTTTGACTGACAAACTGACTTTTGGAGGGGCCCGTGCCCATTTCAGTCAGAGTTTATTGAAGGTGATTTTGATCTCCTCCATGAGGCCACAGCAGTAGCCGTGCCATCTGTCACCTTGATTGCATGGCGGACTCTCTGGGGGGAGTGCTATGGCTCCTGATCGTTTACAGATTGCGCTGCTTTCGCCTCCATAAGGACCACATGCACAGGGCCAGATGGTGAGCATACACGCTTATTATGAGTCTTTATCTCTGTGCAGGAAAGAGTCGAACCATTAGGTCTCCCTCAGGAACTCCACTCCTCCCTGTAACCATGCTGTTCTTCCACAAATACAGTCTTCTTCAGCTGTCACTGCCCTCAACGCAGCGCTAATAACTAATAAAAAACAAAACAAAACAAAAAAAATAAACAAACAAAGATCCACTTCAAGCACTTTGTATGGAGGTAAACAAAAGAGCACATGCAAATGCTAAACACATACTTTGTTTTGATGGAAATAATGAGCAGCACAGAGTTACAAAATGCTAAGGATTCATGTTGATATCTGTTGCCATAGAAACCCCTTTGCAGCATCAAAGGTTGGCATAACAAGAGGGTCATTTATTATGTGAATCAGGGTTTCATCATCTTCGATGTTGCCTGATATAATGAGTACAATGTATGGGCATACAATGACATCCTCCCTTATAGTAAAACACCTTTGAGCAGTGCTTAGTCTTTAGTCTCTCTAATGCTCATTATTCAAGTCTTTCTAAGATTCTTTTTTCAGTTAAACCAAAATAATTCTAGTTAATCTGGTCATGAGATCATGATTTGTGAACATACTGTTCTGTTGTCCAAAAGCAGGCCAAAGACATACCACGTCAGGTAACAATTTAGATTTAAACAATCCAATTCTTTAAAAGGAAATAAAGGTTTGTGTAATACACCCGTCAGGACACAACTATATTCAATTGTGAAAATCCTGACTGAAATACTGGAGATAAACACCAGTTGTTTCAGCATAACTTTATGTTGTTATTTAGTATGTTACCCCACTCATTCAAGACAAACATAAAATGAAAAAAGTGACGAGAAGAGTGTAATAATCAGTTCTTGGATCTGAGATTATAAAAACGGAGCGCGCACGCTACTATCCAGAAGAGTGGTGTATGCCTGGCTGAGAGGGGCCGAGCAGCGCAGAAACTCGTGTGTGTCCCCGATTCTCTGGCCCTGGGGCAGTGCGGCGGCAAGCTACATTTATAGGGCAACAGCCGGCTATCTGGGAGCACCAGACCTCTTGTTGGGCGTCACTGCAGTGCTTGCACAGCAACATGTGCAGGCCTGAGGTCACAGACAGGCTTATGGCGCATGGAAAACGCAGCTCACACCACATATCCAGCAGTGACAACAGACATGGCCTAAAATGGAAGAATCCACTTTACCCTTTAATTACAGATATGTTTTTAATCATTGTGATTACAATTATGGTTTATGTCTTTAATCAGTGAGACAATGCATATGATAGCTAAGAACTGAAAAGATATGGTAGACCTACATGAAAATGAAACTGAACATGAAGTTTCCAATTTATTTTCATTTAAGGCACCATATAAATATCCAATTCTTTACAAAAAGGCCTGTCCAACCCAAAAATCACACAAAACTATCTTCCTCTTTATGAAGGTCATCTTCTGTTTTAGGGCAGGATTTTTCACCTGAACAGGGACCAAGCGTAAACCGGCGGGTGATCAAGGAAACTGCCACAAGCTGCACGCCGGCTATGGAACCACAACGGACCAAAGGTGTTCCCCCAAGGAACACGAAGTGAGGCTATCATTCTGCCTAGCCGTCTTCGTGCCTGTGTTCCGGTTATGAAATGAGCAAGAGAAACATTCTTTGCTTACATCTCGCATTGGGGGAACGCATGGTCTGATGTTTTTCACTGGACTATAAGAAATAAGTGAACCTAAAAAATTAACATTACATGCCTTTATTGTGACAGCATCATGGTTATGATCAGGAGGATAACCATTGTTTTCTTTTCTTTTGTTAAATGAAATATTCACCGCTATCTGCTTCTATTCAAACATCAGTTGACCACGGCTTTGCTGTACATACACTCCATAATCCACTTTTTAATCTTTTGTGCTGTGATGGATTTAGAGCCCAAACCTGTTGGTAATTGCAGAAGGCCAACAGGGCCACCCAGGACCCTCCAGTACAGAGACTTTGAGGAGAGCCTAGCTGAAAGAGCTGGGTTACTTAGGCAAAGCTTCTCCGCGCATTTGCTCTGGAATGGGCTGCTAGAGCAAACACACTCAGACTCTCTCACCCCGCTGCATCAATCTGTTCCCAAGCTGTTCCCACATTTTGGTGAATTTCCCAGGCTAATTCTTTGGCACAGACAGGGCTGAGGGCCTGATTACTTCAGTGTGAACCCCACAAGCCTTTCCAAGCCCATGCAATGTGCATGTTTTGAGGACCAGAATTTCTCATTTGTCTGAGGCCACTAAGATGTGAAGATTTTGATTTTCCTAAATGTAGTTTTGGGATACCATCAAAGATTGTTTCTGCTCTACCTTCAGTGAGAATTAATGTGAGTTCTAGGTAAAACATTTAGGTGTATGCACAAGACAATGAAGGCCAAATGCATGAGTGATTAGAAACAAATAGCTTGAATAAAAAGCTCCCTCATACTTTTTAACATCACAATGTCTTAACATCACAAAGCATTATCAAGCTTTGAGATGATAAAAGTAGTATTTCAAAAGCAGTCAGTCTTTTAGGAAATGCAACCAGCATCAACTGCAAATCTAATTATAAAGTCTGAATTTTAAATCTTTTCTGGCACTCAATTCATGTTTTTTTCTCTTTTTCTCATAAATTACAGTTATGGAGCTCTGTGCAAATATTACTAAGCTGGAAGACAGCTGTGTCCCATTAAAAATGTGTGATGGTTTCTGATTTCCTACAGCACATGGTCATCAGGCCAAATCTACAGACAGTAATTAGGAAGATGAAATGTTTAATTGTGCTTTGATTTGGATAAAAATTTATCTGTCACCCATCCTATAATCAGCCATTATGCCCCCAAATCAATGTCAGCAGATTTAGGCAAGGAGACGTTCCCCGTCCTGACAGACATGCCTGCATGTCACATTATTGCACCTCGCTGCTTCTAGCACACAGAACCTTACCATTGGGTTTCGTTACTACTTAGATTCTGTTACAGCGTTCTTGTATTTACTATTATAGACATAATTTAAAAAAGATAATTTTTATCTATTTATCGATATTTACACACACTCTCTCTCTCTATCCACCCATCCATACATACATCTAGATTTAATCTCCCTCTCTCTCTCCCCAACCATCCATATCTATACACACATACACACACATACACACACACGCACATGCACACACATTAGTTGAGCTGAGTGATACGACAATGCATTGCATTGTATCGTGACAGTGACATTGTTTTGAAATGTCTATTATGAAGATCCTAATTTTCTAACAAGGTTCTCACTCTTAGCCATATCACTAATCTCATAAGCATTTTGCTATCAAAATCCATATGCAGTCTGAAGGTAAATTTTGTATGGAGAGGTGCATTGGTGCAAAGTTTAATACCAATGCTAAGAAGTAGTAAGAGATGCTGGATAGCCATAGAAATATATTTATTTTCTCAAAATTACTTGTAAAGTTTACAGTGCCCCTCAAAATTTTGTTGATATAGTCTGCCCGCCAAAACAATCCCATTGCCAAAGATGCATATTTTCATGCCACATTAGCTCAATACCTGACAACCATACCATATCAGCCTGCTACCCATACCCACATTCACACTATCCATGTATACCCACATACCATATTAGCACACCATATTATACTATATCCACATGAGCCCCACACCATATTATACTATATCCACATGACCCCCACACTATATTATACTATATCCACATGACCCCCACACCATATTATACTATATCCACATGAGCCCCACACCATATTATACTATATCCACATGAGCCCCACACCATATTATACTATATCCACATGACCCCCACACTATATTATACCATATCCACATGACCCCCACACTATATTATACCATATCCACATGAGCCCCACACCATATTATACTATATCCACATGAGCCCCACATCATATTATACTATATCCACATGAGCCCCACACTATATTATACTATATCCACATGAGCCCCACGCTATATTATACTATATCCACATGACCCCCACGCTATATTATACTATATCCCATACCTATATCTTATTATCAATAACTATATCCATACTCATAGCCGTAGTGTTTTATGCCTCTATCTATGCTTATATCCATGCTATGTTAGTCTGCTTCTCACACCACTGATGCAAAGTTGGTGTTCTGATCCCTCCTGTCAATCTGTAGTTTTCTAATACAGATTATTTTCACATCACTAACAATTGTTAACATGGTATTAGCAAGCATTGCCCAATGCAAGCTCTTTTTTTCAAATTCATGGGTTCTTTTCCACTTTGCTAGTTGCAATGTGCTTGGTTTTTTTGTTTTTGTTTTTTTCCCATAACGCCCACTTCTGTCTACAATGCTTCTTTTGCCCATATTATTCCAGTTTGGCAACAGTCTAAATAGAAAATAAAGGAAAAAAAATAACACTTATTGATCTGGTCACACCACGACTATTCAACTAAACTGAGAACACCCAACCTAACATACATTAGCATGTGTCACCCAGCATACGACAGCTACAAGTGTCCTGTTTGCAGGGGACAGGAGAAACCCGTCCTCTGTCCTCTCCCATATATGGACAGATGGACAGCGGAGGCAGACGAGTGGGAGAAGGTCAAGAGGAGAAAAACAAAGCCTTTCTCATGCCGCATGACGGAGTGTGATATCTCTAAGCAAACGCGCAGCTCTGCCAAGAGTGTCCCAGGCAAACTCCCTCAAGCCTGTAGTCGTTATCAATGACAACACGCTCAAGGGGGGGCAGCCCCAACTGGAGGGGGGTTGGAGCGGTGGGGATGGAGGAGGAGCCCTTTATACCACAGACTCCAAGCAGACGAGCAACATGCCTGATGCCAGTAATGGATGGCGCTCGTAACCGCTGGCTGCTTGAATCCAGGGAAATCAATTACGAAATGCTGCATTGGCAAGTCGGGCAAATAAACACTGTGCTGATGTGTGTTTGTGCTGTCATAGTTTTCAGGCAAACTGTGCTGTATGTTGCACTGAGAAACAAGGAAAAGCCAAGACACCAATGCTTGGTTCCTCAATGAAAAACTGAAATTCTTTGCTGAATTAAGCCAAATTCTGTACTTATACTGTTCACACAAATAACTCATCTTTGAAAAGTAAATTACTGACTCTTGCACTTACCAAGGAAATTGATGGCTGAATGCTAAGTGTGATAGCAAATGGCTCAACTGACAGCGGACAGAAATTGTGGGAGTCTGCATATTAATGATTCTTGCTGTCCCCAGGCGGGGCCACTTCATCCCTGGAGCATTATGGGTGATTACTGTCAATTCAGTCCTGCCAGTTTGTTCACCCACATGCCACATGAGACACATTATTACAAAGGGAAATATAGTTGAATTGGAGACGGGACATAGCTCCAGCAGTAGTACTTTATAATCACAGTTCAACTGTTCTCAGCTGTATTCACTCACCTATAATCATGTGTGTGGATATTGTCTCACTGTCCAGCAGGTATGCAGAGGTAGGACATAACATGTGACTCCTATAATAATTAACCAAAAAATGAATGCATATAATTTTATAGTCCTTCTGCCTCTGATCACTGCCAAACATTGTACATTGTTTGTACATTGTACTCTGGAACCTCTTTATTACGCCCACGCTTCTTTAATGTGTCTTACTCCAACAACTGTTGTGAGAAATCTGCATTAATTTGATCCATACATAGAACCCTTTTAGAATAAATCCTCTCTTTGTGTCTAGAAATGAGAGTGCTTTACAATAGCTATTGCAAAAGTATTCATATAAGCTGACACTAAATGTACAACTGCCTTCAAGAAGAGACATGGCTAGCAATCTTCTCAAATCTAAAGAAAGCATATTTTAAAACCCAGGTTCTAAGATGGGTCATGATGAAATCAGGGGACTGACAATTTGAGACACATGCAGTATAATCATTCACTGTGCTGAACTGAACCACTCTGAAATCACTGGGGGGGGGGGGGGGGGGTGTCACAAAAACTGTAGCTGGAAAAATTTTAAAATCTAATTTGCAAAAAAAGTGTAGCCTAAATGTTTATTCAAGCTGTAATAGTGTTGCAGATCATACAAATGAAAACTGTCTCGCTTTACCTTTCTCTCTTTCTATCTTTCTCTATCTCTCTCTCTCTCCCTCTCTCTCTTTCTTTCTTTCTCTCTCTTTCTTTCTCTCTCTCTCTCTCTCTCTCTCTCTCTCTCTCTCTCTCTCTCTCTCTCTCTCTCTCTCTCTCTCTCTCATTCACACACACAAACAATATGGCAGTTGTAATTCAGAACATGTTAGTGAATATTGTAACAGCAGGAAGTGTTTTTTGTAGATGACAGGAAGGCACACTGGTGTGCTGCATCTGGGTTGACTGAGCAAAGTCCCACATCTACACCAGTGTCTGTATTTCACATCCAGGCCATTGATCACAGAAGCTAAAAGGGAGGAGGACTGTCTTTGATTTTTGTCCTTTGATTAAAGAAGAACATTTGTGATTTGCATTTTAAAACATGATGATCAAAAACAATTATCACCCCTTCTGCGTGTTTCTTACAACAAATGAATTGGATTACAGGCCTTTATGAGCACTGGCTTCTTATAGCCTTGTAGCGCTGACAGAATCTGAAGTTTCCTGCGGTAACTTCATTACCCGTATTTTGTCCAGAATTAGTGGAGCGTGCTGAAAATTGCTAATGACAGATGTTTCTCCACTCTGTCACACTCCTTGTATCATTTGATTTGGAAAGCAACATACGGCGTTCTGCTCTATCAGTATGTCACAGGCTGTCTGCAAACAGCTGGTCATAACTCAGTTCAGTGAAAACCATTACTTTCCAATGAAGGGCTGGACACGTTCCAAATTGTGTTTTGGCATGGCCTCAGCCCCTGTAATGCAGCCGGCCTGATGCTGCAGGTAGAGAGAAACAGACCGTGAGCCAGACTATTGAGCTAAACAAAGCATACTGCTGGAAGATGGGGGGGGGCATTAAACACCAACAACACCTAACAACACCCAATCCTTACTGACAGTTTAAAAAGAAACAACCAGTAATAAGAAAATATTTTACTAAGTTTAAATAGCCTTCAAACATCAGTCTGCTATGCACTATGCACTAAGCAGTCTAAACCTGACCTAGAAAGTAGACTCCTATATGCAGACACTTATTGATGGCTATTTTGAAATTAAAGACACCTAATATTATAAATAAATGGGTCTTTCATGTTTTTGCCTTTTGATTTTTTTGTAATTTGAAACATCACTCATTTTAGAATTTTGGAAGCTAATAGAGTGTGGATCTTTTTTGTTTCTCTTAGTAGGTTGTTCCAGTCCAGGACCTGTAAATGAAAGTTGCATACGCATTTACTTTTTTAAACATCAAACATTAGAAACTGATCTGAAGTGAAGCCCATGCAGTTGTAGTTTGCTTGTTAACAGCATACGGGACTTGTTAACTGGTATCGGGACATACAGCAGAAGTTGTCGTTGTCAAGAACTTCATGTACTGACAAGGTGGTAACAAGGAAGATGACATCAGTGTGAAACCACACCATGATACACAACACGGGGGCTCCTTCACTAGCTACAAATATTGGCATGCATTACTCTATCCAGAAGCTTCATGAAGGGTTCTGGAGGGGATCGATATATATTTAAAACCATTTTTCCTGAATGGCTTTTTTTTTTTTTTTTTTTTTTTTCAATTTCTCCAGTATCAAGAAACATACCATACAAAGATAAAGCATGCTTTAGATTGTCCTTAGCATGGACAATGTGCTTCGCATGCATGACCACAGGTCCATGACCAGGAGGCATGTGGATTCAAATGTCCCCAGAGATGGACAGGCCATCAAGAGTACTGACCGGTGGGCCACTCTTTGTGTGGGCTGCTGAGAGAGAAACACCAAAAATAGAAAGAAGAATTATATTTAAATATTGAAGAATTATAATATTGACGTGTGTATCGGCCTGCAGAATCCTTAGTGCATGTCTATCAGCCAATCACGGAAATGCCGCCTTCCCCAGGATATGCCGCATTTACAACAACCGTGAAAACATTTAGTAATGTTATTAATGAGTGCAACATGAAGAAGGTATAAAAAGCCCGCTAAAGAGGCGCGATAAAAACAGACGACAATGCAACAAGATGCAGAGAAAATGCATGAAACTGCACGACTTGTTTGAGAGGAACAGAATGCCGAAGTACAGAAATTGTGCGTTCAGAGTTCAGAGCCTTTATTTCGTTAGCTAGCTTAGTAATGGCGAGTTCACGCTGCATGATTTTAGCCCCGATTTCCCGCTCGTCAACATGTTTTGGAGGTCGCCGAGTAAAACCCACGTTCATAGTCAAATCGGCGTTAGATCGGGGGTCGAAAATCGGCTCTCGATCGCTATGTGTGAATTATTCAAAGACGCGATCCGAGAAGCTCGGCGATCACTCTCAGAGTGCCGAAAAAAGCTTGCTAAATATCTGCAACTGTCGGCGAGTCTGAAAATCGTGTAATGTGAAAATTGATTGGTAGTGACCAGGCAGTTGCACAACATCGAGTGAAAATAAATAAATAAGAAAAATTATATATATATATATATATATATATATATATATATATATATATATATATATATATATATATATATATATATATATATATATATATATATCTCCTTGCTAGAAAGAGTAAAGATATTACTTAAAAAAGAAAATAAAGCAACAGTCTGCCTGCACATGGTATCACCACATTCTGTGTCATTTCTCGCGTGTTTTCATTTAGCTCGGAGACCAGACACAATCGTCAGATGGTGAAATATCTTGTAGTGTGTGATCTTCTCCCTCATATAATATAAACCACGACTTCAAGATTCCCGATTGCAAGACAGCAAGTCGTGTTGTGTGAACAGTACAGTGATCTGACGACTTTCAAAATCATATAGTGTGTCCATGCCTGTTCCTTCAGTCTGTTGCTTGAGGTGAGACTTTCGCCCGTCTCATATGACGCCTATTCCCTACTTAGAGCACTACTTAAAATGTTGACAGAAATGTCAATTAACAGTCATTGAATGTTAAATACGGAGTTATCTAAGCTATTCCTGAATAAAAATGGCTTTAGATCAGACGTGTTATGCACTATTTGGTTGGAGGCCTGCTATTTCATGAACAAAAGTAACTAAAAATCATTTAGTTACTTGTTACTTATGTTCTACTCATGGAATCGTTGTGTCCTGAAACATGTGGCGTTGCTGTGATTATAAAGGGCTGATCTAGAAAAACGCAGAGGGCTGAATTTATAGCCCAGTCCAGCCCTGAATGAACCGATACACTGACACTATATTCTGTTGCTTCAAAGGACAAGGCAGAAAACATATAGCTGATAAAAAGGTATGACATAAGAATTAAGGCCAAGAAAGTTCCCCTAGGACTAAGCAAATCCATTTCCTGATGCCTTTAGAAAACCTATGTAGGATAACACCAACATGGCATGGTTGTGGGGTTTACAAAGCCTTTCAGTTTTACTCGGGTTACAGGTGTTACCACCAAAAGTACCTAAGATATCCAGCAGTGCTCCTGTGTTTAGAAAATTACACCTGATAAAGTGGTAGAAGATACCTAACAAACTGCACATGTAACTGAATACTTATGATTTTTTATAAAGTGCTGTTTTTGTTGGTTGGTGAGTGCACTTAATTTATTTTGGCCTACAGTGGGGCTTAATGTTTAGCAGTCTACCAGACAAACAACATCTGTTTAGACATTATTCTGTTTTTCTTAGCAGGGTGCATAAAATAACCAGCGATTAAGTTACTTAACCAAAATGTTAGCGACCACTCAGCTGCAAATTTTTAAACTCTTTTTTTCAGGCTTACTTTAATAATGGCTGGAGATTAGCCAAAATCTCTAGCTAGCTACCTGACTCGAGGCACCATGCTATCTACGAAGTGTGCCGACAAACGACCAGCCTTCGATTCTGCATGAGACAGTTCAGCTGGGTATGGAGCTAGGTTTAGAGCTAGGTAGATAGCTAACTTCATAGACATTTCTATGTAAGATTTGCGTGGTTCCTACAAAACCATGTTAAGCAGGTAGTGTCAACCAAATAATAATCGACAATATCTGTGGTGGAGGCAAGAAAAATAAATGTGAACTATTATTATTTGGACTGGGCATTTTCGTGTCATATCTTTAGTTACAATTTAGTAAATGAAGTGCTTTCTATTCTTGTAATTACGAACCAAATAGCGTGTTTTGAACAAAACTGTGCAGAGGCTAAACACATACACTAACCATGGCACCCTGTTAGAGAAGATTGCGTCATTAGAATCTCAGCAGATTTCCGTAAGCGTGAAAATGACCTATTTTTATTTATGCTACTGAAGTGTATGTGTAGAGTTCTTATTGTAGTTGAATAGAACACATTCTTAGACCAACCTCATCATGCTATCTTGGAGATGTAACTACATGAATGACTTTAAGCATATATTTTTTAACTTGAAGCCATTTTATGGCTTTAATTATCCTTAACCCTTCCATTATCTCATCAAACATAATCAAACTTGAAAAGGTCACCTGCCAAAAATGTCTATACTAAAGTATATCTATCTATAATATCTCAATTAATATCTCAGTAGGAGTAATGATGCATTAATTAGTTTTAATGCCAGTTGGTACTGGAAAGCAGATCACTGAGCTGATCTAAATGTGGTCTTTGCAAACAGTCTGTTTCAGTCTCTTGGGCTTTACATGGCTTTCCTGCTAGGGCATCTCACTGGAGATAACCATTACTGGACTGTCTATATCTTACCAATCAGTGCGGAACGATTTCCCTTATTTCACACGAGGATTCTCCACAAAAACCCAGCCGATAAGGAATGATAGTCACATTTATCGCTGTAATTGCCATCATCAAAGTATGACCACTGATAATGCGCTTTTGGTTATCTTGTTCTCTTTTTTGTTATCTTGTTCTCTTTTTTGTTATCTTGTTCTCTTTGCCCCTCCCCTGTCTTATTTCTCTTGTTTGTTTGTTTGTTTGTTTTTAAGCCCAGAAATGGTCATGATGCTAAGTCTGATGCAGAGACGCGTAAGTGCTCTGGAAAGGTAATTTAAAAGCGAGTTGAGCCATGACAAATGGGGACAGCTGGCCTAATTGAATCATTTGAACTAAGACAGCTCAACTTGGTTATCCTCTGCAGCCCACAGTGATATTAGTGTGGGAATCATTAGCCATGAAATCATGTCTGTGCTCTGCGACTGCATCCTTTTATGACATGACAGCCAGCAAGGCCTGCCTTTTATTTTATCCCTAGTGAGGGCCTTTCTTTACAGGTAAGCAGAAGTGCTAGGAGAGGATCCACCCTTCAATATCAGTGGATTTTGTGTGTGGGGAGGGGTTTTACATTTTAACATTGTGCTCCCCCCACCCCCCATACTTATGCCCCACTGAATATCTCTTGCGAATCTCATAGCTGAAGATTTTACAAATGGACTAATGAAATGGAGTCTGATCAATTTCATTCTCCTGTGCTTAATGCAGAGTCTTAGAGGAGCTGGAATGCGTAGCCTCTTTATAGTTTTGAGGCGGGCGGGGAAGCAATCTCTGCTTCAGGCCTTGTCACACTCGAGAGCTCATAATGAGCTGCAATTACACTCATTCCCGTGGACTGCTTGCCAGTAATGTAATCAGGTGCGCCTGATGGGCCCCTCCGTGGTGCCGTGGCAGGGTGGCAGTGTAGCCCTGTGGTTTTTGGACCCCTTGTGACTGCACCTCCCCCAGTCCACCCCCTACGGGCAAGGTGCCATGCCACCCCCAGCCGCCCTCATGCACATACTGGAGGGTCTGGTATGAAGACATGTGAAGGACAAGCATTGGATGGACCAACCCCGTGTGATCCATGCTGGAGCACTGGTGTAGGGGAGTGGTATGCAGGACACACACTTGGGGGGTGCCTTTTAAATTGGGGGGTTATAAAAAAATTAAAATTAAAATATTAAAAAGGGCCTCCACTCTACCTCTTGTGACAGGGCCCCAGAATATTGCACTGCACCACTATGTTGGAGGTCTGCTCTTTTAAATTTGGAGAGGTGGGGTGTTAAAGAAGCTTTGCATGGGTTCAACTGTTGGTTCGCCTGCAGTATGTGAAATATGTCTATTTCATTTGCATGTGTACGGTATGACCCCAGTGAGATGCGTGCATTAGCTTAGCGACACTGAATGATACCCATGTCTCTAAGAAGAGCCATGTAAAGATTTCTATCGCTGGACAAGCATAACTGAAGAAACTCAACTCTTAGCTATACACACACACACATGCAACCTCCTGCTCCCTTCCCCTTAGTAAAATTTGACATGAGCAATTATTGGGACTTTTATCATGACAGGTCTATTCCAGGTCTGAGCACAGCAAACGGAGGAGAAGTGTGCTGACAATTGCCTGGAAAGATGAAATTATTGCTACTCCTGACGATGCAGTCTGGGCTGACTGCACTCACTCTCACTCACTCTCTCTCTCTCTCTCTCTCTCTCTCTCTCTCTCTCTCTCTCTCTCTCTCTCTCTCTCTCTCTCTCTCACTCTCGCTCTCTCATTGTCTCCCCCTGAGGGCTGCTGAGCAGTGTGCTCCCCGGATGTTTACACATCATTAATGGGTCTCTCCCCAGTACTCCTTAGGAAATATGGATGTGCATCAAGAGCAGAAAAAGAGACAGTCGCGGTCAAGCATGAGCGAGCAGGAAGCTAGTGCTGTAACATTTGATTACTAAAGAGATGATACGCTCCTGTGACAGTGAGACACCGGGACACTCAATGTCAAAGACACAGTGCAGTGCCATTTTATGCCAAGGGCCCCCTCTTAGATGTGTAGAAAGGCTTAAAACAGTTCATAAAGCAATTAAGAAATGAAACTCTTTTAAGGGTGGTTGTGCCTTTCTTATTAATAACTAGATATGGCCATTTATTCAGTGTTTTTGTAGATTATATATATATATATATATATATATATATATGTGTGTGTGTGTGTGTGTGTGTGTGTGTGTGTGTGTCTGTGTGTGTGTGTAATGTAACAATTTTATTGTTACCTGGTGAAATTCTGCCCCTTCAGAAGAGGATGCTAGCATAGTGAGAGAAAGTCTGGTCTGCCACAGACACATTAGATGACAGTGGTAATGAAGCATTGGCAGAAAGTGATAATTATTTTAATTAATGATAATGGTTTTAATGATTCAACATTTTAGCTAATTGATTATGATTGATTGCACATTACCAAACAAGGAAAGTGAATCAGGGGGGTAATCAGGGAGATGACAGCGTGGGTCAACAGTGCAGCATGACGAAACATACAGTACACATGCTAATCAGGCCCAGAGAGACGCCAGGCAGGAGCGAGAGCTGTCTTTCTGGATGCTGTTTGCCTGTCTATCTGCTCACCCATCTGTCTCACTGACATTCCCCCCTACTGTCCTCCTTGAGGTTGCATAGTTGGAGATGAAGGTCTGTCCAAATGTGTTGTTAGACATCAGTCATTTTAACAAAGTACACAGTTATGGGTTGTTTTACTATAAAAGATTCAAGCTTAGATAGTAGCTATTCATTCTTTAAATGTATTTTTAGATGTTAACAAGTTGGCTTTGCAAATTAGATGCTTGGTTGAAAAATATTTGTTAGCACTGCCAAATATCATTAGGTGTTAGTATTTGGCAGACTACATGTCCTTACCAAATCTGTGTATGTTAATACTCCAAAAGAATTTTGGCAAACACTTAGTTTCACTTTGTTCAGCTTCACTCCTCACTGTTCGGTGCCTGCTTTTGTGCAACCACTTGTGGCTAATATGCAAATTATCAAGAAAATGACTTAATGTGTATATTGTTAGCATCAGTGCAGCTTTATTCTTATGAACTCTGTTTGTGTGTGTGTAGGCGTGGGTGGGGGGTGTAACTGGCTGAGCTCTTGTTAATTGTACTTGGGTTAATGCTGGCCACACTGCCGTAAGCAGGGGCATACTAAGTGCTCCTATCTGTGTGCCCTTTGGAGGTTCATAACAAGGGTGTCCATGACAGACACCACTCATCCAGGCTACGCCATGCTTTCGTGGATGGCCAATGAGAAGCAGCAGAGTTTTCCAGCACCTCCTCGCCCCCTGCCGCAGCTGACCCGGGATCTAATTGTCCATTCACCCTTTCTGCATGCAGCCCTGCTGTTAGCGGTGCCGAGAGGACACTCATCGGGCGAGGACCCATCAGAACCATGACGGCTGGGCTGCCACACGCAGCCCCAAAAGCCCCACTCATGCAAATGTGCGCCCCTTCTATTTCACTTTGGAGCAAGAGCGAGTAGAGTGACCCTGCCTTCCGCTCTCCCCATTCAACCACTCGTCCCTCTGGCTTTTACACCCTCAAAGGCGGCACTTCTCAGAGTAGACTGACTGGGTTAAGCTTTAATTAATGAAATGTATGATAATGTGATTTCTTTAATAGAATGACATAGTCTAATGGTGTTGTGTGATTATGATTAATACAGTGCTTTACAACATGAAAACCGCAGCCAAGAGCTAAATGAAGTCCCTCACATTACATACAAGTCCCTTCCCTCTCCATTTCCCAACACTGAACACATTTTATCCCATCTTCATATTTGTGAGATGTTGCACATCACATTGCATGAATGTGTCTTAATTACAAAGGTTACATCTTTCTCCTCCTGTAGCTCTATTAACTGGTTAAATGCCCAAAACCATTGAGTGAAGGAGGCATCATTCCACAATAAACAAGGTGATATCCTAAAACTCTGATACTAGATTTTTGAGGGTCACACAAAGGACAGACGTAGTGCATCTTTGTGAGGAGCAGACAGTTCTTGCAGTGTGAAGAGGACGCAGCGTTCGTCACTCAGTTACCTAGTGAATGCGATAATTAATACCGTAATTCAACTAAATCCACTCTATGAGAGCTGTAATGAAAACTGATGTAGCCACTTAGCACGCCGAGCATCACAGGTGGGCCCAAATTAATGTGCAAATCGAGCTAAATTGCCTGTGCCCAGTGTTTTTGTCAGCGTCATTTCAGTTTGGGGGAAGTATCGGTAATTAATTCTGATATAACAAAGTCATAAAATTTAAGGTTAAACGCGCTTGTTACCTCTGAACGTGGTGACAGGGGGAGACCTCATCCGGGACCCCCAGCTGGGACCCTACTCTCAACTGTTACAGCAAGCTCAGGCCCTCAGTGGAGAGACAGGCCCACTGCTGTATCAAATGTCAACTTCATTTAGTCCTCTAGTAGAGGACTCGGATACCTATATACAAAACACAGCTCAGAATCTATCAGTGTTACTGTCTTGGTCATCATAAGGTAAGTGCATATGACTACAAAATTAACATGAAGTGACACTATCCACAATTATGGCCTAACCTATAAAAATGAATACAATCGAATAAGACAGTGTAGTAGGCCTAGCAGAGTAAGTTTGGGTATTACTGTAGCTAATAAGGTTCTCATGAGAGGAGTCAGAACAAGTCGGCCTACAGGAAAAGATATTAATGTGGCCATAGCCTGCTTCATTCTTATAGGGTTGTATAAATTTTTGCCAGCTAACTGCAGTGTCTTTTCGTAGAGGATTGTATGAGAAAGCAAATGGAAATGTCTCAATTCAGCCTGTGCTTTTGTTGTGTTGTTTTATGCCACACACTGTGCAGCACCACTTTTCTTTAATGAACACGGTGGCGGAGACCAAACCCCAGACAAATCAGAGAAATAATCACACATTTATGAATATTTAATATCATAGTCATGGCAAATAAGGGGAGTAATTAGTGGTTTCCATAAATTTGCAAATTGTTATTTCATGTTAATGAAAGAGCTTCAGTTTTCCTCATGAATTATTCATGTGTCAGCAAAAGTTTCACTGAAAGAAATGAAAAGGAATAAAAAGTGGATATAGACCCATGAACATGTAGTAACACAAACAGTGTGACACCCAAATCAAAGTACAAAGACCCTTTTTACAGGTTTATTAATGATCATTACTGGATGATTTCCTTTTTTTATGAATCAACACACACTGAACAAAAGTTTTAATGCACATACATTTTGATTTACAAAAATAGGACAATATTTCAACACATAAATCAATAAATGTGAAGCCCACACGATAAACCAAGTATTGTGACCTCACTGAATGTCAGGGACTCTTGAAAACTGATCAAATCAGTGAACCATTTCATTGGTTGTTCTAATGCAAGCACAAAAACACACTGCACATCCTACACAAGAATGTGCAAATAACTGTGACTTTGTACAGTGAGGCCCTTAAAAACTCACCCACTGAGAGGTGAATGAGCACGACTCACACTATAGCCAGCATTAGTCACCATTACCTTCCGCTGAATATAACCCTCGCAGTAGCAGTAACTCACTTCTAACTACACCGCGTTACCAAAACCTGGCAGCAAGACGGCTGGGGTGGGGCAGAAGAGGCGCGGGGGACGGGAGGCTGGGAGCAGGGGTTAACGTGGAGGGGGGGAGACGCAGCGAGTCAGAAAACAGGAGCAAAACAAAGCCGTGATCTGGAACTTCCCAAGCACCCACTCAGGAGGGATTAATGAGGAGTACACTGGTGTGAAATTATGTGCCCTTTGAGTCAGGAAAATGGTCCTAGTGGCGCGTGACCTTGAAATGAGGTGAAACAAACTTCACCTGATCCACAATTAACAACGTTACACGGGGAAGCGGGGGGATGAAGAGAGGAGGCAAAGAAATCGCAATATTTGGTGCGGCAAATCGCCATGGCGCAAAACATCACTTTGCAAGGGGAAAATATTTATGTATTCATTTATGTATTTTTAATCCTTTTTTTCAGAATCTATGTGAACTTAACCTAGGTCTACACATGATTAAAAGGTATTACAGTGAAAGAACACTTGCTTACCGTGCCGATCTTTGTGTGCCTTTGTTGTCTGGTGGCCGCCTTCATCTTTGTGTAATTCTCTGTCTGATGAAATGTGTTTAAAGAGATGAATTGGGATCGGAGGAGCCGTCCTGACATGATTATGAAGGATTCATCGGGAGCCATCTGCCATCGTTATGAAAGGGGGTGAGGGTGGGTTAGCCGAGAGAGCGTACAGAGACAGCAGACCTTCTGTTCAGCAGGCCTGCCACTACCACACAATAGATAAGCCTATGGCATGCAAAATTAACATACACTCACCTCCGAATAAGTCTCGCAATACACAGATGTGGAACGTGGTGGACAATATCTTACAAGCTGTACCGTTTCCTTTTCTTACAAAGGGTGAACGTGGCCTAATTCACACTGTCTTATACGTAAGGCGAGATTTAGGGGACGATATTTACAGGGGAGCAGGTAGCTACAGCACGAGGACGCAAATTGAATACATGCTCTATACGTCATATTCACACACCAGTTGGAGAAATGCGAGCAGCAGATGGGTTCCGTTGCTCATCAAAATGTCCAGTTGCTGTTCGAATGGAAAAGACCGGAAATTAAGCCAGCATGCTGTGCGGTGGCACGGACTTCGGTATCGAGCGATATCAAGCGTCGCTTTCATCGCGCTCTTAGCTCGGCGCAACAATGGTTCGCGTGCGTGGGCGCGGGCGCGTTGAGCGTCAGCTCGAGCCAGCGAGTTCACCGTACGAGGGGATTATTGTGTCAGAGCGAACCATTACACAACAGGAGATCTCCCTTTTGATTACATTAAGTCTGTAGGAGCAGGATACAAGCGGAGTCATTTTCAGATTGCAGGGATGCTGTTCTTATGTGACGCGTGTGAGCTGTACAGAAGCGTCCCATTTCTTTTTGCACAGGCCTACCAAAATGATCTAAACTACCTTAGTTCTTTAGCTATGTCGTCTAACATTTTAGAGTACAGTGGATGTTATGTATTGTATGTCATGGTTAGCTGTAGGCTAGTGATCAGTAGGCCTTCATTTTTCTTTCACCGAAATTCAACCTGCATATACACATATTTGTGTATCGTATAGGCCTACCAAACAGAACATTCTACACATTAAAAGGCAAGAATACAATTAAAAATTTGATTAGGCGCTACATTAACAAAAACAAAAATCAAATTATGAAATCTTTTTTTTTCTTCTTCCCGTGCTGTCCCTTCCCTTTCCCCGCACTTTTTTTTACTGAACTGAGAACGTCGATTCAGTGCAGCACCCTTGAATCGGATTATGGACCTCGTGCCGCGCTCCAGACAGGGCGACCGTCGTGTCCGGTGTGATCAGACGAGCTGGGATGTGATCCCCATAACCTTCGAGTGAAACGGTCAGAAATCTCTGCGCCGTTTTAACATCTTTATGACAGGCCGTTGCAAAGATAAACCCGGGGCGAGTCCGTGTAAAAATAATCCGCTCCGATCGGAGAGTGACTCCCGTCGCATCGCCACTTCAACAGAGCGCTTATTTCATCCCCCACCCCCATTACAATCCTGCCATCACTCCCCATTCCAGGTCAAAGTTATGGTGCTTAATTATATGCCGCCCGCTCCTCACTTCTAATAACCTGTCATTTCGGGCGAATTTGAATGTCACACCATATTGTAGAGCCGTAATGGTGTCCGGCAGATCCACTGATGGGACGTTTTAGGACAATTATAGCAGATATTCAAATCACAGGTGGGATATTGAGTGACCCTCCATACCCCATCCACCGAAATGCAACCTACTCTCTCTCGCACAGATCCTGACCCTGTGCTTGACTTTGTCAAAATGAACGTCCCCGCTGCTGAAATAGTTTAACTGTAGCCTGATCGCTTTTATTACCCGCCTAATCCGGATATCAGCTATTTCATCAGGGCGGAAGATATGCATATCATGAATTATTTTGACACGGGGACCTTTTAATTTTCGCGAGCGATATTTCATCTCACCAATCAGTGCCTACAGCCCGTGTGCGGCTACGAGGGTGTCGGAGGACAAGCATTCCCCCATAGCTCGAAATCATCTGGGAGCAATAATGAGCTACAGCCACAATTATTATCGGCTTCTGTGCTCACGCATTTCATCAGCGAGCGGGGGTGGGGGTGTCTCTGCAACAAATATACCGGCATAACAGATTATCCTAACAGCACCGGAAAGAATAAACGGTAGAAGCGCCGATGAAACTGTGGTTGCATGCTTTAGATATTTTAGGTCAAAGAACCTGACTATCAATAGCCCAAGCAAATTAGTTCCCCGCCTCTCCCAATATGCACACTTCATCCAAACAGTATTGTACTATAGATAAGCCTTACCACGTAGACTAAACAAAAAAGTACTTCATAAAAAGTAAGACTTTTCAGGGAAAAAAACCTGTTTTTAATGTTTTAGTAATGTTTTAGTTTAATGTTTAAGTAATTTTGTTGACTTCTATTAGTGCCACGTGCCACGTTAGATCTCATCTTCATAGCCTGAGTCTATGAGCCTATATGACCTTCTCACATCTCATGTGTTGACCTCACATCTTAAGTGCGACATAACAGCAAATTACACCACGACATCCTCTCTATCAGCCCATACAATAAAGAAAAATGTTTCAATTAAATCTTCACACAGCTCTAGCGCCGGAGACCGATTGAATCCGATCTCGCCACTTTTACGTCCTCAAAAGTTATTTGACATAAATTACAGGTGTCACATCATTTTCCCTGCACACCGTATGTAATTTACTGCTGATCCCATTGACTGAGAGTTGAACCTCGAATAAAATCGTCAAACCGCCCGCGCGCCCAGACGCACCTTTCTCCTCTATCGGCGCACAATCAGCGCTGCACTCGCGGCAGATTAAGAATGCAAATAGTGCCTGCGATATAGACGAGGCGTTTATGCATAAATATGCAGTGCTGGCTGATATCTCTCAGAGCCAGCGAGTGCTGGAGTTACAGCGTTTTATCTTTTCCTCAGGTCGTCCGAGGAGATGCCACAATAGCAAAGCGCAGAACAAGTGGCTGCATCTATGGTATACAATAAATTAAAGCTTGTTATTGCGGGATTTACGAGGGATGCATAGTATTGTAATGGCCGACTTGTTGTTTAAAGATCACTGCTTCAGTACTTTTGTAAAAATTTGCTACCTGTGAAAAAGTATGAAGGACTGAGAACAGACAAAGGAAATGGGTATGTGGAACCAGTCTTCTAAAGATTAAGTCTTCATAAATGCATGGGAGGCTTATGATTCCTAACTTCACTGCAGGTAGCGCTCAAAATGCCTAATCTACGAAATGGATTAAATCACAAACTCAGACTGGGGAAACCAGAGTAACTTTTTTGGTGGCGGCAGTTAAAATGTGTGTTTAAAAAATGCATCTCTGCGAACCTACATTATCTAATTAAATATATGGAAATTATCACAGCCAAAGCACGCTTATACTTGATCTTACATCACTGTTACCAATATGTTCGTGAACGAGCTGAATGTTAATCTAGTATCTTAATGCAGCTGCTGAATGTTTAAGTGCCAGAGGGCCTCCCTGTGCGCTATCTGTGTTAACCATCGGTTCTGGAAGTGCAATGTGGTAAAGCTCTTCTCAAACACTTATATGTATGCTGAATTTGCCAATATCATAGCTGACTAACACCCCCTAGCGGCGAATTGTGCAAACACGGCAGCTATCATTAACGTCATACTTCGTTTTTGGACAGGGCTTTACCCATAGAACCAGCCCTCTTAACACAGACTCTCATTACAGGCTAGGCAGACATACACCTCTCCTGCTATGCCAGACATCCAGGCCTTGCCTCCTCGAGGCCATGGCTTTCCGGCCATAAGTGGGGGGCCTTCCAGGAGCAGAGCCCTGCTGAAGAGGTTGACCTACTTTACTAGCTACTGGTGGGTCTGGTGAGGCACTTCCAGGCAGAGAGGCGGGGTGAAGGTGCAACTCCGCTGGGCACCACAATGCCGTGGCACACTGAGAAGACTGATGGACTTCCCTCCAGCTCTCTCTGCTAGGGCTGGAAGAGGCCCTCACCAAGGCCTGTTCTTGGAAGGAGTTCCTCCCCCACCCACCCAAGAAAACGGGAGGAGGTGTCAGAGGTTTGTCAGATCTTGGAGCATTTCAAAGACAAGAGCAAACATATAACATTAATCCACCAATTATCTATTTCCAGTACAAGACACTGGAAGCTTTTTTCAACTAAGATCATTAAACAAGTCTTTTGTGGCTTGACTATATAGCACCATGCACACATTACACGTCATTTTCGAAACACATAACCAGCAAATGAAGGTCACCCCAGACGGCGTTGTCTGTAGAACATGAACAGTGACCCAGCCTGGCTCCAATTGTGCTAATTCAGTCAAGCTTGCTTTCCAGTGGGAAGCCACGAGGCAGATTGCAGTGATGTAGTCCGCAGCCTGCCCTGACTGCAGTTCCTGGCACTCACCAGCCGAAGCCCAGTGATGTGACTGCGGCCTCCTGCACATGCTCACAGCTGGCCTCTCACTCGGCTGTGCACTCAGTAACCAGGGCCAGTGTGGGTGGGGAGGGCCCCATGGCTGTTCACAGCCATCGTGATAAGGACAATAGATTTCCTGTCCTCTCCAACTTGGTTAGGATGGTGATGCTGGCTTCAATGGGGCAGATGTCTGCCCCAGGGCCCCGGTGCAGGGGCTGCAGCTCCAGCTGGGTGTACCAGCAATCATGCCTAAAGGCTGCAGGTTCCACTAATCTACTGAACAGACACTGTGGTGGCATCCACTCTGGTAACCCAAAGCATCGCAGACAAATACATTTCACTACTTGATTGACGTTTAAACTTTTTTTTTTTCCTCTCAAGTGAAAGAAATATATATATATATAAAAAAAAAAGAAAATTATGCAGTGTTTAAAACCCATGCTATTGCCATGATCAACCCCGAAAACAAAACGCAACAATGCTTTCTTTAATCTATTTAATAACAGTCCTTACTATGAACAGGCAACAACTCCCTGCAATCTGAAATAGCAAATATACACTGTACATAATAAGCTACAACAGCTAAAACTGCTACTCTCCAACAGCCTTCTTGATGTCATGGTATTTGCCAATCTCAGAGCAAAACATTTCACTGGGATGAATCTAAACAATGGTCTAAACCAAATCAAGCACAACACTACCAGAGGTGTAACAAAAATGGTCAGCGCATAACTTGTGCGTAAGAAAATGTTGCAGTTAAATATAATACTGTTGCTGACCTCATTCACTTTGTTTAAAAGTATGACACTCAAAGAATAGTGATCAACATACACTAATTTCACTCACATAATTACTTTTAAACAAATAAAAATTCAATGACCATATTGTAATTAACAATTATTTTGTTTTGTTGGAATTCTTCAGCAAAAAATACTAATTTACACAACTTTCCACCCTGAGTTCAAATCTATCTGATAATCCAACACGCTTGGTAGCCAACATTTGCTTTCTTCCTTCTGCACAGTAACTACAAGGTCAGTGTATCCATTGAATGTTTTCCATAATTAGACACAATAAAATCACAAAAACCTCTGCCCAGGTCATAACTCATATCACATGCCAATGTGGTTTGGAAAGGGGTATAGCTGACCGAATTCACAATACATCATAAAAATGAAGATGGTACACCAGATTAGTGTCTCATCATGCTGAAAATCATTTTTGTAAGAGGGACGTGAAAAGTGATCACTGCACACTGGAGATTCTGGACAGCCTGTTGAAAGGCACTCTCGCAAATCCATGGTTCATTGCCAAAAGCCATATTTGTACAATTCAGCAGCACTAGAAAATCTGTGTTGTACACCTCAAAGACTTTCGCATTCAGCTATTTCCCAGAAAATAACACTTCATTGTGGGAGATTTATCAATTCATGATGCAAGATCAGAAGTAATTACAAACCGTCCTGCCATAAGCAAGTCTTAATTTTACAAAGATTTTAAATGTGAAAGTACTTAGCTAAATGATGTAGGCAAGCATATGGCAATATGGGTATTCATTTACAGGGAAGATTTCTGCTGACATACTTTCTTTACTTGTTAGCTACATTATATTTATAGATCCAGTTCAAAACTAAAGCAATCGTCAGATACCAAAAGCAGTCTTCGCTGGTGGACTAATTTGGGCCAAGAAGAAAATTGTGTAAATAATTTTTTTTTTTTTTTTTTTGCCAGACCATTCCTTTACAGGCAATTAAGTAATAATTTCAATGTAAAATCACTTAAATAGGGAACACTGGTAAGACCTTTCCAATTGCTATGGGGCTATGCTGCCGAAAAGCCAGGCTCTGACTAAAATTATAAGATGGGGTTTTTCGTTTGGCCAAATACCAGAACTCACCCAGGCAGTGATACAACACCAATGAAGACAATGACTATAGAGTGCACATTCTCATGCTAATTGGAGTATATGGTGTAGACATGTGGTGAATTCACAGGATGTTTAAAGAAAACACTGTGGGCTAGAGGCATCAATATAGATGCTTTCAAGGTGTGGCTACCATGTAGACATAGCGGGCACTATCCATGCATATGGCAAGATGGTGGCATTTGAATTCAAGATTTGCATGTTTATGAAAGGCCCTGAATGAAGCCCATCTTATGAAATAATCAGAGCTATACCAGTTGTCAAAGACCAGAACTGTTATCCCAGGTAGGAAAACATGTGTACGCAATAGCAAAGGAAAACAAAGAAAATAAAAAATCAAAAAAATCAAAGCCATAAAGGAGAGTTCCCTATCAAAATCTTTCAAATCCAAATTCTTTTGTGATTGGTACTAGGTTTGTATTTTTTATACACATTAGGCTTTAGAGAGGTTACTACTGTGCTTGGCACACACCTTAATAGAGCTGGTTAGTGTTTCAAACAAAGCAAAAAGCATGTGGTGAACTCCCTTTTCCCGCATGCATAAAGGGAAGTCATTAGGATTACACAGGCTTGCTCATAGAGTGGTTATTAGGTTACACAGGCTTGCTTTATGATACACTACAGCAGTCAATGCTGGTGGTTCTCCAATTTCCCTTAATCAGCTCTCTGCTTTAACAAAGACTCGGGCAAATAACTGTTGCCAAGGGATTTTAAACCTTGGTATATGAATGTAAAGTTCAAAACAAGAAATAAATCTCAAATTGCATTGTAAAGGCACATGCACTAAAGAATAATGACTCAAAGAGGATAGGGAAAAAGACATTAAATGGTTACAGCATGCTTTATAAAGTCCCAACAGATTAAAATGAAATTAAAATGGATTATTAAATAAATGGCAAGAAGAGAGTAAAGATTCTAAAAATCACACTAAAGCTGAAATAAAGGGTAAGTCCATGAAAAAAAGAAAATGCTCTCAAGCCTCACGGCCAACAAGAGTACCACCATACAATACTGACCACTCAAAGCTGTCTAGTGTCAGACATGGACCCACGAGGAGAAACCCGAGCAAACTGCTCAAGGGGAAAAAAAAAAAAAGCTTCTGAACCAAAAGGGTGGGTGAGCATAAGCGCAGCTCAAGAGGAGACACATCGTCTGATGTCCATCTTTGCTGCTCTGTGGGTTGACGTCTCTTGTCATGTTTGTGAGGTTTAGGAGGACTTTACTTTGCGGTTACTGTAAACAGCAGCCTGCAGTAGTGTTCTTGCCATTTTGCAGATTGGTGATGGTTATTGCGAGTTACACAAGGAGGCCCAGCACACTGGGCTGAACTGGTGTAGGGTTGGGGTGGGGTAAGGTTCAGCGTACACCCGCAGGTCACCAGTAGAAGGAACGGGAGAGGAAGTTGGCGGCCGTGCTCAGCCAGCCAATGCCGTCCTGCATGGAGCCAAGGCGTGACACAGCCTTGTGCTGCTCATGAGATGGGCTCTCGTCCTCGGGCAAGTAGTCCGGCAAGTCCGTGTTCTGCTCCACCACCATGTCCGAATCCTCCTGGAATGGGACTATCATCTAGACACATAGCAGCAACAAGCAGTGGGCCACTCAGGAAAGCAGTAGCTTCTGAATGCAGCATGTGATCTTTTTACTTACAGATTAAGAGAACTACTAAACTACTAAATAACTCCACTAATGTTTTTATCTGAAATCTGCAAAATGTTATTTTGCGCAAGACTCTACATTAACTAAAAAGCAGCATGGCTAGTAAGAACATAACGCATTCAATTATGCCCCCTGCTGTTCGACAGAGGAAACAGACAAAGCAGTGGCCACACTCTTATGGTGATGGCCACTGTAGGTCATGACTGCGTAGCTGCAAGTGAAGAATGCCCTTCCAGTTCTACTGGAGAGGACATGGCTCATAATTACCACACAGGGACTGTTAAATTGTGTGTGTGTGCGCGTGCGTATCCAAGTCTGCTACTACAGAATGATGCAGGGGCCAGAGAGCCTATTAGTAAGGGGGAGGGGGACTGTACAAGTCTTAGGACCACACCTTCCAAAGACAGACTGGCACCTGCAACTGGCTGAAGGTCAGCTTGTGTAAGGCTCAGCCTCCACCCTAACCAGAACAGGCACAGAAATTCTGGCACCAAAACAGATTTAATGATGATGACTTTCTTCTGATCACTATCTTAATTAGTGTACTTTCACTGCCTTTCAGTTTAATACCGCAAATCGAATAGTCAGTTCTAAAAAAGCAGTCTGTTTGAGGCCCATTTGGGCACTTTTTGCTGCTGCCGACTAAGGCACTGTGTTTGCTCACCTCAGAACCATCTTCGCTCTTAACCACCTGTTGAGCTTTCATCACTTTGGTTGATGCTATGGCTGTTCCCAGGGCCTGTAGAAGCATAGCAGGTTTCAGCATAAAACTACTCTCATTTACAGAGGGTTTTTTTTTTTGTTAATGGGCACGGGCTCACCTCAGCCTTCAGGTCGGAGCGGATCCTTACCACGCACCTCTTCACAGCCATCTGGAAGGTAAAGCTGATGACGCCACGGATTTTCAGTAACGCCTCCTCACAGAGACTCCTCCGGCTCTGACACACACACACACACACACACACACACACACACACACACAGAGTCACAAAATGAAGCTCATCCCAAAATTAAAAACTACTTCAGAGTGGCAGCGGTGAGCGGAGCCACAGGAGGTAGCATCCAGGGAGGGGCGGTCAGATGCAGTTGTCCCTGCTGCCGGTTTGAGGGAGAGAGGGAGGGAGGGAGGCGGGGTCCTCACCGTGTCATCCAGGCCATCAATCTGCAGCACTACAGTCTTGGCTCGCTTGTTGCTGGAGCCCAGGAAGAACTGGGCCTTGCGGCGGCACGTGGAACCTGCCTGGGCCTGCTCGCCCTCGCTGCTACCCGAACTCTGAAGGATCTCATAGATCTCAGACGCCAGCAGCTTGGTCTCCCCTGGCGACGTGCCCCTGTAAGTGAGTGTGAGGTCAGGACAAATTGAACAGACAGCTTCATGTGAGAGCCCTAAAACAGCCATCTCACAATACCACACAAAAGGTTCTGAAGAAAAAGATTCATATAGCCATTTAGTATAAATTCAAATTATTTCTTTAGAAGATGCACACTGAAAAGGCCACTGATCCAGCAGACATGAGATGACAACCCAGATTAACAAAAGTGGGTGCATTCTCTAATGGCTAAAGACAGTCACCCTAAGAGAGCTATGTTAACCTTTAACACAGTTACACATTCCAGACAGTTGAATCTCTCCACTACCAGGTCAATCAGTTTTCAAATTATAAAAAAGGACAAGAAAAAAAATAAGTAACATGACTGGAAGAAAATATGCTCCCTAGAATAAGATGAATAATGTCTCATTAGAAGAGCTGCCCTGACTGCGGTCCCAGAAAGAGTTCTCGCTTGACTCATAAGATGACATCATATGTTACAGTATCAAGTTTAGTACACCCAGAATATGGATTTTCCTCTTAGCTTTCTATTTGACACTTTTATATTGTTCTGGGTCCTAATATTATTTTGGGCCCAGGTACATCTAGCATTGAAGTAAGGAATCTCTTTATCATTAGGTGTGAAAATCATTGGTCAGGTCTGCCATAAGTGTCCTGAGACCAGGGTACATTCTACAGAGCCATTATTCATGCTGGGCTTCCTGACCCCACCCGTGGGTGCAGGGCATAGGGAAGAGTATTACATCTATACACAAATTCAGGTCACTAAGACAGGCACACTGCTACCTGGACAGGAATCATTTGGGTAAGGGAAGCACACCTAAGGACTATTTTAGCCAGATGACCAGCAATACACAAAAACAAAACCCACTAAAAATTAGAACAGAATTAGAGCACTGAGGTCAAACTACACTAGCGAAATGTCCAACTGTTGTCCTCTCACTGCCTGCAGCCATGTGCTACCACCAGCTAAAGATGCCTGTGCCACACATTATGACATGGCTGTCTTGCCTGTGTGGACAAATTGTGCCCAGCGCACCCCCCCCCCCCCGCCCCCCCGGTTTTGGTTCAAACTAAAAGGGAACAGGGGCAGCCTTTCCACTGAAGGGCAGAAAGTGAAACACTGGCATGTGTGGCCGCTGGTGCGAAGCGCAGAGAGGAGAAGAAGAGGAGGGTGACTCACTTCTGCATGACGGTCTGCAAGCTCAGCATCATACCCAACACGCCCTTCAGCTTCTCCCTGTTGGCGCGGCATTCTGCCAGGTAACGTACCGCCTGTAAGGACATGCACACGCAGTGCTGGGGTCAAAGAGACAGACGCACAGCTTTCTAAATCCTACAGTCATTTTGTTTTACTGCATGGCTAATAACTAATAACTAAATAAATGACTCGGCATGATTTAGAAAACTCAAGGACCTCCAAAACATTTAGAAAATGTTTAAAAGTGAATTAATAATTTTTTAAAAATAATTTGAATTTAACTACAAATGAATGTTTTGTTACATATTACATTGACAAGATTGCTATGTAAATAGTGGGCAAATAAGATAAAAATGTTTAAAAGAAACAAGTAAAACTTTACAACCATATCACAATTGAGCTATATCAGGCAAAAGGGCAGCCGCAGACATTCCTGTGTATTTGGTTAACCTTGAGATAAATTTGACCTGACTGGGCACTCACCACTCTTTACTCTGGTCAAGACTAATGGATGGTCATTCATGGCAATGGTCATGAGAAACAAACGAAACAGACTTGAATTGGAATTTTACGAAATATGACTTGTCAGTCACCAACTGGTTCTTCCAACTTTTCAAGAACAGCAATTTTACATGCACCACAGAGCTTGCAGCCCTGCTCATTTTCAACACAGAACACCTGTTTCAGTATATACACTCTAAACAGAAAGAACTAGAAAAGGTTTTTCTCCCATTCAGGAAACACCAGAAGAATTTAGTGAAATATAGAAGAATGTAGTGAAATGTCATTATCGTGATCCTTTTTGTGCAGATAAATCAATAAGATTAAAATGAATCTACTGCCTATTGTCAACACTTAAAAAAACATTTTGAATCAAATAGGAAGTAATGGATTTTTACTGGCCTTCTTGGTTCACCTTCAACAACCCATTTTAAGAATAAAGAAATCTAGAACCCTGAAGGTATAATATAGCAGCGGATAAATATGTATGAAACAGTACCGACTTACTATCTAATCTGTATAATGTTGAAAAAAAAAAAAACCTGCAACTCTAACACTTTGGCAGCCAGTCATCAATGAGATCTCTTCTATAAAACCATGCCACAGTATTTCTGTGGTGTGCGACACTGTACACAAGAGCAATAACTAGAACCACTGAAGAGATTTAGTGCCAATTACAAACACAGATATAACACCAATGCCCCTCGCTGACGAGAACAGAGCAGACGGCAGCTGTTCCCAGTCTGAGGCCGTCTAGAAGTACACTCTTCAGCAAGAGTCACTTGGAATGTCTGAGCTATTTTGACAACATGGGACAGCAGAACGCAGGACAAAGGACGCAGGAACCTGCTAGGTGGAAGGGCACTGAACTCTGAGCTATGTCGATATGATACCATGAATTTGATGCATCTGACAGGGCACATTCAGACTTAAGTGTTAATTAACAGGTGCTCACCAATAAAGCAGAGTAAACAACTTGCGGGTTGTGGTGGTCAAGGAAGAGGATTAGACCTGGTAAGCATCCCTGATCTTCTACAATAGCTCGCCTGTTCAGGGGGTCTGCAGCTAAGTCCCTTAGCTGGTTGACCACAGCCAAGGCATCTGGCTCCCCACTCATGGTGTGACCACACTTTGTGCCATGTACACAAGAGAGTCTGTCTAAGGGAAATTAAATTTCAGGAAAAAAAAGAAAGAAATGTATTTATTTACATTCTTTCACAAAATAAATTATATAAGTACTGATCATATGTATAAATACAGTATAAGTAAATTCTACCTGAACGAGTATGAAACTAACAAAAAAAGTGATTACTTGTATTAAGAGCCACTGATCAAAGGCACAGAAAATGAATCTACAGGAGCGAACGATGACTAAAATAAGGATCTCTTGCGGATTGGGCGTCTGCTAACAATAACCAAAAGATTTTGGCATTCACAAAAAGGTTTGGATTGTCATTTAAATATTTACTCTGTATGAGCCAACTAGCTAGCTTGTTTTCTTAGACTCTGGCCAAGCTACACAGCGATGTAGTAATCCAATTAGCTAGCTATATGGTCGTTAATTAATTATTCCCAGTACTGACACCCTCAGTTAGCTAGCTAACTGGCTAGCTATCGCTAAACAATGCAGAGCATAGCATGACAACGTTCATCTGCCTCCTTCTTTCGCTGTATGCAGCATTAAACATTTTAAAAGTATAATTTTACATGCTTCGTCAGTAATTAGACAATTAACCTTGCCCACTCTGTTGTGGCACTGTTGTCACGCATAACCTTAGCATAGCTAAGATAGCCAGCTAGCTAGCAGCAAAACACGCCCAGGCAGGTTGCTTTTAGACTAACTCACTATCGAGCTAGCAGGCTAACGCGATTGCTAACACGCGTTACCTCGCGTTAGACGGTCCTCGCGTCTTCAACAGAGCCAAGCAGTCGTTTATTAGAGTTTATGTGATCACGTAGCTGAATGAAAACAGTAGAAATGCGCATAACTACAAATGTGACAATGACTAAACTCAAGCACGGTCGCCGTGAAAGGGCTCACGCGATTACTTCCACGTCCATGAAACACTCAGGACTTCCTGGCTTCATCACCGCTGATTGGACAACATGTCTGGCAGGACAGGGATTGCTAATTAACAAGAGAAGATTTGAGTAAAAACAAAAGTAGCATTTGGAAAAATTTAAATATCAGTTATATACTGAACGGTGTTTATTATGTTGTAACAATAACTTTATTGAGCATACTTGCTTGGGACATTTGCCTATAGAATATCAGGATGTAATAACAGTAATAAATTAATTTGGTTGGTCCATTCAACTGTTCGTCACTTCTTTTGAACCAATAGTCAACATAAAATACCTATGACAGCCCGGTTTTGAAGGTCTTCAAATCCTATTGGCTATTGTATCGTTCCGTTTCTTCTATTGCCACGGCCAATGCAAAGATCTGCAAAGATGCGGTTTCGTTAGCAACGTTACAGCTAGCTATCTAATTAATAACGTCCTTGCCGGGTATAGATGGTACTAAATTTAGTGTACTATACTGTTTGATATTTTACCGATCGATTAGTTTGAAGAACATACACAATATCTTATTAGTAAGTTAACAAATTTGAATGCCATACAGATACATATGATCATTTAATTTATCCAGTTAACTAACTTAGCTTAGGTATCTTGCTAGCTGTGGGCAGCGTAATCTGTTTCTGGGCCGCATTGCTAGCTAGCTAACGTAGGAGACTAACTAGCTAACGACCAGTGTCAGACTGTTTTATGGATGTGAACTCCTCTAATTTCAGTCTGCTTTTAGCTTTGTATTTTATTGAAAACATTTGCTGGAAGTAGGATCTCCAGTCTCTTCTCTGAATCAGGTGTACTAAGACACGAGAAGACAAGTTTAGAAAAACTAAATACTGTAGATTAGCCAATTTAGATGGTCGGATAGCCAGATAGCTACATCAATTTTCATGGATTAGCTAGGCATATATAACATGCAACAGTTACTTCTCACAAAGTCAACTAATGCTGTCTCACATAGATTGTTTTCACAGGTTGTTGGAGTGAATATGACTTCGTATAGGAGAATGTATCAAAACAGTTTTAATTGACAAGGTGTGAACATGAGTAAGAATCATGCAAGAATAGAAATGGACCTGGTGGGTTAATTTAATTGTTGATTATGTACATTGTTCGTGCTGCATGACCTAATGACTGTTAATTTAGTGTTTACAATGTCTTTTTTTTGCTGGGGAAAAAAAAAACTGAATTTGGAAAATGCTCCAGGCTTTTGGATCAGCAAAGCTTTATGGGTCATCTAGGAGTATTGTTAGAAGAATTGCCACAAACCTGCCTCTCGCCCCCTGTCCTCGTGTCCACTTTCAGGTATGGTTCAAATTGGCTTCTCACTGTCATGCAGTGGCTGGCGTTGAATGTGTTGAGGTATATACTGTGACGGTCAGTTTATTTACAAAGTGTGTGTGTATGTGTGTGTGTGTGTGTGTGTGTGTGTGTGTGTGTGTGTGTGTGTGTATATATATATATATATATATATATATATTATTAGTTGGCCATTGGTAACTCACACCAGATCCAGCTTTGTAATTGTCCAAATGGCTAATCGGGGAGAAAAAAAGCCTACTGAAAAATCTGTTCAATTCTGAAACTAATTTAATGCAGAACTGCACTGTTATTCACAACAAACCAGTGTTTGCTGGTGTTCATATTCTTCACTAGTAGCTGCCTGTAATCTCAAGATGGTGTGGTTTACTGTTGGGCAAGGATATTAAGTAATCCTTAATGCTTGTGTGTTTATGCTCATGTATACCTGTACTGAATCTATATTGTATCTATTCTTTGGTTCTTTTTTGATACACTGTTAAGATTTCCTACTGTTATTCAGTGTCTGGCTACCTTAACCTTTATCTGTGTTCTTTTTTTAATTTAACCAATGGCATCAACACAGAAACAGTATGCCTTCCTCGTGTTTCTGTGTCTTATGATTTGTGCTGACTATAAACAAAATGGCACCTAGCAGAATCTCTTGCCTATTATTAAACAAAAAATGAAAGTTGTACTTTGTCACCTTGTTTTCTCACTGCCTTCTTCTCCTCTGTTTTCCTCACTTTCCAGCTGCCCTGTCTCTAAGGAATGCAGCTTGTCTGCTTTAGGTTGGTTTATCGGTTGCCCGTCTGAAATATTTGTTGCTTGAAGTTTGGTGGATATCTTAAATGCTTAAGAAAAAAAGTTGGTTTTGTGTATGGAATGTTAATTAAATATTTTCATTACTTAAATTGGCGTCGTTAATTCCAGAACATTGCAACAGCCCCAGAAATGGGTTTTCAAAAGCAAGGTGCTGGATCTTATTGTTCTTCTTTAATTCATAGAGAATGTGAACCATTAATACTTGACATAACAAATTGAATGTTCTAAGTAATTAGTCTTGGTGAATAAGAGTTTGTATCTTAAAGAATAAAATAAAACAGTTATACCATGAAGCCAAAGTGTAAAAAAGATCTTTATGATCAAGCCAGAATTTCCCTGAAAGGTTTGTACAAAGATCGTGCTAAGGTGGTGGATTTAGTATCACTTTGAATATAGGTCTCCAATTGTACCTTAAGCACATTCATAGTAACACAAGATAATAAGATTTCAGTGTTTTTGGTGAATGAGGCCCTGGTCAACTTATGTCTGCACTTGAAACTGTTGTTTAGGTAGGTTGTTTTTGTTTTTTGTTTTTTTTTAGAAAAAGCGGCCTGTTCATTCCTGAGTAAATCCTGACTTTGACCATGAGTCACCTTGAAATACTTGGAAAGCACAGCTATGACTGTTTTTTGAACTATTGCTTGTTTTAGACATTTGACAAATTATTTATAAAGTAGTGTCACTGGTAGGCATTAACCTAGGGGATGCCAACATAGCACTGTTTAGTAAATTCCTTGCACCTTATTCATTGAGCTCATAAAGAATTTGTAAGTTGAACCAAACAAGGAAAACTAAAGTGCAATGCAGATGTTTCTTAGGACTAGACTGAGAGCCTCTGCATGGACATGCAGCAATGACCCTAACGCTCTGTAAAAATACTCATCTCAGTCAGATAATCTTCACAAGGTTCTGAAGTGCAAAAAGGAACTGCCATTTGGGAAATAATTTTGTTTTGAGCTCAATAAGGAGGTATAAATTGGGCTTAATGTTAGATTTTAGCTTTTCTGCAAACTGTTTGCACTCTAACAAAAGGCTTGTTTTGCTTTTGTTGTAACTAGGCTTAAGTGTAGTCTTTTTATTGGTTAGATGAGCTCTTTCTGCATGAAGCCTGTTGAGCAGTTTACGTGTTTTAAATTTCGCCTGATTACTAACTGTAACCGTCTCTATCTAGCTTAATTCTTTCACCATTGGAGCTGCACCCCGTGTCCCAGGTACTGTGGGAGGACAAAATGGCCTTGTAGCATCGCTTGCCGATGTAGGTTTTCTCGACCACAAGGAGAGTGATGTATCTGGCAAAAACAGGCAAGCTTTTGTTTTTAAAATAAAGTAAAACCAATGAACTATGTGATTTAATGAGTCTATGTGAAATATGTGAACTTCCTCTCCCCTTGTGATGTTCACCGTGGTGTTCACTCCCACTCTCCAGGTGGGAGGCGGAGTCAGGGCTGGCGTTCCGCTCCCAGCATTGGCAGCCCCTCAGGCGCCGGCGCTCCCTCCCCAGCTTGCATGGGGTGGTGGGTGCCCCGCAGAGCCAGGCGCTTGTCAACGACGAGGCCATCCAGAAGATCAGCATTCTGGAGAACGAGCTAGCCAAGCTCCGAGCTCAGATCGCTCAGATCGTCCAGACCCAGGAGCTGAGCACACAGTCTGCGGGTAAGAGTGCCCGCAGCCAACAAAGTTACAGTGTTTTTCTCACGTAAGCCACTTCTGTGCCGGATCATTTTATTTTCTCTGGGACAAACCACATAGCTTAGCCCCTTTGTTTAATAGCTGCTCTTGTTGTTGGCATGTATAAGTTATGAATGTCCTTCAGTGCGTCACTGAGCAACCATGCTCATCTACACAACAGGTTTGACCTCAGCTCTAGCCCCAGGAAGCCTTCCTGTACCACCACCACCTCCTCCACCACCACCTCCTCCTCCACCTCCTCCACTTCCACCTCCAGGCCCCAGCTTGCAAAGGAGTGTTTCAGCCATTGATATCATCAAGGAGAGGCGCTGTAAGAAGGCTGGGCAGCAGACAGTGGAGTCGGAGCCTAGGCAGCCAGAGATACCCAGCATGTTAGACGTGCTGAAGGACATGGGCAAAGTGAAGCTACGCTCCATTAAGAAGTGTGTACAAACATCTTGATGTGTTGCTTGCTATACTAATCCTGTTGTGCTATCACAGAAATTGAATTCAAATCTGATTTGTTCTGTTAGTTTTAAGCCTGTAGTATAAGCCGGCTGTTAAAAGGATGGCATTCCCAATTTACCTAATGCTACCCAGGATAAAAATGTTGGGATAAAAAACGTTTAAAGCAGCCACCTTGTAGTTTTGTGAAGGTTTTACTAATTCCAGTCCCCAGGAATGATCAGTCTTGTTTGATCAGAATGTAATTCTGTGATCCTCTACTGGCTTTTTGATGGTTTTTTAAAAAGTGGCCACTTGTGCACCAGAACTGAATTACTAAGTCATGTTAGAGTACATATAGGTTTCCTCACTCTGATTAAAGTGGTCAGTTCCATAAGCAGCTGCCATGTGCTGAGTCCAGCGCAGGCACCTGAAGCCAACACCGGTGTACTTGCGTTCACAGAGCAAAAAAGTTAAAATGTTCCACCTGAAATCTAATTTAAGGTTATTGGTTATTGGTTAATCAAAAGTGGTTGCTATGGCTTCCTGTCTGGAAGCTGTTGGGGTGGAGTGGTAAGTCACTAATGTGTTTGATGTGTTCTGCAGTCGCCCCAAGGAGGGCCACCCCAAACCCAAGACCAGCGAACCCACAGATGCCGCCACCCTCATTGCCGAGGCGCTGAAGCGCAAGTTTGCGCACCGCTACCGTGGCAACAGTGAGTGTGAGGGCAACTTCAGCCTCCCCCCTCAGGAATCAAAACCTCACCCTGAGGCACCTGCAGTAAGACTCTCCCCAAACATCTTTTCCTTTGCTCTTGCATCTGAATTCTGAAATGGAAAGCTGTTGTGTTGTGGTGGCATATTTTTTTGATTGTTTGTTTGTTTTTGCCTGCTGATTTGAATAAGCAACGCTTGTTTTTGCCTCACATACTACATTGGTTCTTTCCGGTCTGCAGTTCGGACAACACATGTTAAAGTCGACTGGAAAGAGGAACCTCTTCTGACTTCGGGCTTGTAAGCTGCTGTGCTGGGCTCCAGCATTGGTTACCACCACGCTTTATCCACTCAACTCGTGCGTGCGTGTACATGTGCGTGTGTGTACATACGTAGGAACAGGCACGTAGCTGCCAGTACACTAAGCAGTCAGGTTTTCCACTTGAGGCACCAGCAGCTTGTACTTATAACCAGTGGGTGTTGCACTTTGAGGAGGTTACATCTAAGCCAGTTCAAAACAGTTTATTATGCATTTCCTCACTTATGCCAAACCTTTCCAAAGTTTTAAGACTAAAGAAATGTTTGATTTAATTGTTATGTCAATTTTATTCATGTCTTAAGATGAATCTGTTCAGATTCTTGGAGGCAGTTTATGGGCTATTGATAAATACAAACCCAAGTGTGTGTAAAGTAGTCATGGATATGCCTTCTATCTAACTGAGCAAAATATTATAGAACCTATGGGATTAGTTCAGTATTGTTGCTCTTTGAATGTGCCTGTATAAAAATGATTGTGTGTCTACGACAAGAACAGTCACTTTTGCAAATTTTGTCTTAGAGTTCAGAGGCACTTGGAAACTCATTAACCTTAACTTATATTTTTTTTGGTTATTT